>NC_136920.1:58127266-58490285 GCF_949752795.1 Hyperoodon ampullatus | reverse complement strand
CCTGGATGAGACAGGGTAAGCAAGGGGAAAGCTAGTGACGGTCACATTGTTTTCCACTCTCTTTCTACTCTTCACAGTGTGTTTCCTGGCTGTTAGTGACCTGCTCTCCTTCCCTCCCTCAACACTGAGCTCTGTTGTAAATACATCGCACCAGAGGCCACTGTGATGCCGCTGTCTCCTCCTCACCATCCTGCCCGACCATGTGACACCGGCTTCCTATAGACGGGCATCCCCAGATGTACAAACCCTTTCGTGTATTCCTGCCGAAAGCATTGTTTTCCAGGGCCTTTGACCAACATTGGTCTCCCCAGTTTAAGGCTTCCCAGCTCCTATCCCTTCCCTGTTCAGGGGTAGCCCCTGCCTGTCCTCCCTGCCTTGCCTAGGGTGAAGCCTCCATCAGAACTGCCACCCTGGGCCCCTATTCCTGGCATTAGGCAATGCACCTGCATCCATATGTTTCCCCAGGCTCAGGGACCTCCATTCCTTGAGATTGTTCTTGCCATGGTCCTGCCCTACCTCATGGGATGGACCACGTGTGGGATGGTCCTTATTTTTCCCTTTTAAATAAAATACCAGTCAGGTACCTTTTTATCCCCGTCTTACTATTCTAGGCTTGGAAGACCCAGGGAGGCCAGGATCTCATCCTTAGGTACAGGGGTGGGGGGTGGATAGCATCACAAGAAACCAGCCTGAAAATCAGGCCCGGCCAGTCCAAGCACATGGCCTCCCATCTGGGGAGGGCCCACGGTCCCACTCCCACATGTCTGGGCACCTGCCCTGGGCTGAGGCCAGGCTGCTCCAGGGGTCTCTTGAGCTCTCACCTGCCACAGGGCAACCCAGGTTGAATACAGCCCACGCACAAAGCCACAGGCTAAGGCCCGTGGAGTTGTTTTTAAGAATCAAATTGAACCATTTTCATAATTGGTCCCTGGAGGTGTGCAGAGTGCCCGCTTGCCTTTTCTAGACCCACAGCTTATCTTAGCCATTTGTGGTTTCCATGTTACTCTTCATAGAAACAGTACAGCCCAGCATCCTCAATATTTGCCCTCTTCCAGCTGCCTCATCACAGCACTTCAGCCTCCCCCTGCTGCCCAGGCACGCCGTTCCCAAGGGCAGGGAGGGGCAGTCTCCTGCAGCCCATCTTTTCTGTGACTGTCTTAGGTGATGCGTAGCCCCCTCCACCTTTGGACCCAACAACTTCCTATCCCTGTCCTGCTGCAGGGTCTGAAGTCTGGGACCTACTTTGTTTCTTTGTTATTTATGATCTTGTTTAAAGAAAATAAATCTCCTAACCTTTATCTATCTGGTCTTTATGGAGTTGTCCTTATTTCTGTTGATCTGGGGGCAGGGAACATTTCACTGGATTTAGTCACCATAGAGCACCAGAAAAACCTCTTTCCTGTAGCCTATCAACATCTTATGCTCTGCCTGCTCCCCAGATCCATAATGCCCAGTGGAATGGACAGAACCAGCTTCCACTGCAGCCCGGGAGACCATATTCCAGTCCCATCTCTTCCAGTTATTTGCTGTGTTGACTTTGGCCCAGAACAGGACAGACTGTACACCGTCCACATGACCTCAGGCACTCAGGGCTTCAAATATGCCAACACCCAAACTTTGTCTACAACCTAGGTATCTCCTGAACTCCGGATACTTCTAGAGTTACTAGATACCTACTCTAGGTCCATCTACTTCTCCATATCTCCCAGATGTCCAAAAGCCACTCATTGACCATTCCTAAAACCGAACTCACCTTCCCCCTAAAACTTGTTCTTCTACCCACGTTTCCTAGCTCAGTAGTGACAGATACCACCATCTCTCCACTTGTCCAAACCAGGCAGCCAAAGTGCCCTAGATGGCACCCTCTCTTACGTCCATATTCAGTCTACCACCAAACCCTGTCCATTCTTTGTTCTATGATGTCTCCTTGCCTTGCCTCAGCCCCTCCCCTGGTTATCCTTTACATACTGTTGGAGTCCTCTTCCTAGTAGGCTTTGGAGCCAGGCTGCCTAAATTAGAACCTAAGGCCCATCCCTTACTGGCTGTATGAGATAGCTACGTACTCTCTCTGTGCTACAGTTTCCTCATCGGAAAAATGGAGATCAATAGTATTTATGCCACAGAGTCTTGAGGACTATGCAAGTTAATATAGGTTAAGTGGCTCTCTCAGTAACTGATACAGGGTAGGCACTTAATAAATAGTTCCTGTCATGTCAATCCCATATTATATTTAAGACCTTCTTTACTCAGAGTGGTTTGTGGGCCAGTAGCATCAGTATCATCTGGAAGCTTGTTAAAGATTTTGTCCCTACCGCAGACCTATTGAGTCGATACTGATCTGCATTCCAACAGGCACATTAATACTGAGAAGTTCTGGTTTAGATGTTCACTAAATATTTCTGAGTAAAGCATGAGCTCCCTAGCAGAGAAGAAAAGTGCCTTGTGTGTGATCTGCATCCTCCCACCAAGCCCTTTGGGGGTGGGGTGGGGAAAGGAGCAGGCCAAGGTCTCTTTGCTGGGCTGTGGGCACTCTGTCTACAGGGGGGCAGCATAGTCAAATACACGGTTTTCAGGGACACACATCAGACAATTTTGTTCACCAGGCAAGTCATAATAGTCATCAAAGTTGATCATCAGCTAATTCACTTTACACATATCTATTTAATCCTCACGGCAACCCTATGAGGTAAGTGATGTTATGTTCCTTTTACAGGTAGGCATTAGGTCCAAATTTGTATAGCTCAGAAGTGGTGGTGTCAGAATTCAAACCTAGGTTGTTTCCTCTTCACGCTGCCTCTTGGACAATATAGGGGACCCTGGTCAGAGTTCTTTTTGGTGCAGATACCTGGCAAGAGGATGATGACCAGCCTTGATGGATGGAGACTGAGAATGAATGAAATGTTCATTGAGCTTTGTGTTAGATACTGTTCTAGTTACTTACATCTTTATCCTTTGTATCCTTGTGAAGTATGGGCATTATCCCCAGTTTATTTATTATTATTATTTTTTTAAAGTTCACATAAATTATATTTTTAAGTTGAAGTATAGTTGATTTACAGCATTGTGTTAGTTTCAGGTGTACAGTAAAGTGATTTGGTTACACACACATGTATATGTATTCTTTTTCAGATTCTTTTCCATTATAGGTTATTACAAGATATTGAATATAGTTCCCTGTGCTATGCAGTAAGTCCTTGTTGTTTTCTATTTTACGTATAGTAGTGTGTATCTGTTAATCCCAAACTCCTAATTTATCCCTCCCCACCCCCACCTTTCCCCTTTGGTAACCATAAATTTGTTTTCTATATCTGTGAGTCTATTTCTGTCTTGTAAATAAGTTCATTTGTATCATTTTCTTTTTTAGATTATACATATAAGTGATATCATATGATATTTGTCTTTGTCTGTCTGACTTAATGTGATAATATCTAGGTCCATCCATGTTGCTGCAAATGGCATTACTTCATTCCTTTTTTATGGCTAAGTAATATTCCATTGTACACACACACACACACACACACACACACACACACATATACCACATCTTTATACATTTATCTGCTGATGGACATTTAGGTTGCTTCCATATCTTGGCTATTGTAAATAGTGCTGCAGTGAACATTGGGGTGCATATATCTTTTCGAATTAGAGTTTTTGTCTTTTCCAGATACATGCCCAGGAGTGGGATCGCTGGATCATATGGTAACTCCATTTTTAGTTTTTAAGGAACCTCCATACTGTCTTCCATAGTGGCTGTACCAATTTACATTCCTGCCAACAGTGTAGGGGGGTTCCTTTTTCCCCACACCCTCTCCAGCATTTATTATTTGTAGACTTTTTGATGATGGCCATTCCGACCGGTGTGAGGTGATACCTCACTGTAGTTTTGATTTGTATTTCTCGAATAGTTAGTGACCTTGAGCATCTTTCCATGTGCCTGTTGGCCATCTGTATGTCTTTGGAGAAATGCCTATTTAGATTTTCTGTCCATTTTTGGATTGGGTTGTTTGTTTTTTTTGATATTGAGCTCTATGAGCTGTTTGTATATTTTGAAAATTAATCCCTTGTCGGTTGCATTGTTTGCAAATATTTTCCCCATTCCATAGGTTGTCTTTTCGTTTTGTTTATGGTTTCCTTTGTTGTGCAAAAGCTTTTAAGTTTAATTAGGTCCCATTTGTTTATTTTATTTTTAATAAATTTATTTATTTATATATTTTTGGCTGCATTGGGTCTTTGTTGCTGTGCGTGGGCTTTCTGTAGTTGCCGTGAGCGGGGGCTACTCTTCGTTGAGGTGTGTGTGCTTCTCACTGCAGTGGCTTCTCTTGTTGCAGAGCACGGGCTCTCTGCGCACGGGCTTCAGTAGTTGTGGCACGCGGGCTCAGTAGTTGTGGCTCATGGGCTCTAGAGCGCAGGCTCAGTAGTCGTGGCGCATGGGCTTAGTTGTTCCGCGGCATGTGGGATCTTCCCGGACCAGGGATCGAACCCATGTCCCCTGCATTGGCAGGCGGATTCTTAACCACTGTACCACCAGGGAAGTCCCATTTGTTTATTTTTGCTTTTATTTCCATTACTGTAGGAGACAGGTCCAAAAAAATATTGCTGTAATTTATGTCAAAGAGTGTTCTGTGTTTTCCTACAGGAGTTTTATAGTATCTAGTCTTACATTTAGGTCTTTAATCCATTTTGAGTTTATCTTATTAGGTCTTTACTGCATTTTGAGGTGTTAGAGAATGTTTTAATTTCAGTCTTTTACATGTAGGTGTCCAGTATTTCCCCAATTTAAAGGCAAGGAAATTTTTTTAACATCTTTATTGGAGTATAATTGCTTTACAATGGTGTGTTAGTTTCTGCTTTGTAACAAAGTGAATCAGCTATACATATACATATATCCCCATATCTCCTCTCTCTAAGGCAAGGAAATTGAATTTCAGAGATGTGAAATGACTTGCTTACAGACATGGCTAGGAGATGGCAGCATCTTTGAGTGGTCCACTATACCCCAGCAGAGAAGGGGCCATTCATATGTTCACATAACGTATCTTTAAGGAGCACCTGCTATGTTCCGTATGTCACAACATCCTTGTGAAGCCTACAGATCAGCACTCCATACTCAGGAAGAAAATAAAGGAGACCCTCGGACCCTTTGAATGAAGGAGTTCTACAGAGCCAGAAGGAACATATTTTGGTCAAACCAGAGGCCGTTCTGTCAGACACACACTCTAAGGAATGTCCAAGGAGAAATGCCCGAAAGGAGAAGGTAGGCAAATGGGTAGACACAGATCTAATGTTGAGGGCAGAGAATCTTGAGATTGAGAAGACTCAAAGGCATGAGGAGAGTTGGACATGACTTGTTGGTGTTACCCTCTTCTAAACCTGCAGTTATGAACATTTATTTGCTGATTAAGCCAACCTGAGCAGTTATTCTGTGCCAAGCCTCCAGTGGACTCTGGAGACAGAGATAAATAAATAATGAGACCCTTCAAATGAGCTCATAGTCTAGAGAGACCATTATAGAAACACTGCCCACATTGTATAAAGGGAAAGGGACAGGTAAACCTCTTTGGAAACAGGTCAGGGATAGTTTCACAAAGTAGGTAGCATCTGAGTTGAGCTTTGAAGCATCATCACAAAATGGAGGTGGAGAAAGAAGGGAAATACTTTGCAGGAAGAGGGGGCAGCGTACGCAAGCCCAGGAGACTTGAAAGTCAGTCTGATACAGCTGGTAGATTAGTACGATTAGTATGGCTGGAGTAAAAGCTGTAACAGGAGAGGCTGCAGGAGGCAGGTTATAAAGGCCTTGAGTGGCAAGATGGGGAGTTGCCAGAGGTTAAGGAAAGTCACTCTGGTATCCATGTAGGTGGACTGGCAGGCACCAGACTAGAGGCAGGGAGAGCAGTAAAGAGGCAGTGGTAGTCTAGGTAAAAGGCAAAGGTATACTTAACTAGACAGTGGCTGCAGGGTGAGAGAAGGAGAAAGGCTCAAGGTTTTAGAGATGGAATGAACAAGACAAACTGATTTGGACAGTGAGGTGCCAAGGACCCTTAAGCTGGATTCAAGGTCCTGCCATCAGAACTGGGGGTGGGGAGTTAAAAGGTCACAACTTTTAACAAGGGGAAAGCAAGAAGAGAATCTACAACAGGAACAGAGAAAGCAAACAGCAATCATACTCTTTCCTGCAGGGACAGTGTTTTGTTTGTAATCTTCGAGCCAACTCTTCTGCCCCAGCTGGCTGCCCCATCAGCGGCCAGAGTCAACACATTCTCAGTCTGGGTTCCGGGCTCAGAAAGTTATGTAAACTCAAGAGGCTCTGATATTCCTAGAGCTGGCTTCCTCTCCCAGCAGTTTGCTAGAAACCCCAGCCTGTAGCCAGGTGAAACCTTGTAACCTGAGACTAGTCAAGTGGCTGGCCTCTTACAGGTGGATGGAGGGAACAGTTAACTGGGTAGTTAGATGAGCAATGGGGGGAGAAAGTTTTTTCCTGATGATCAATGACGATACCACATATCAATGGCTAATCGAATGTAAACTTAGAATAATTGACACAATACAGTATGTGCCATTTACAGAACACATTTACAGCCTTTTGAGACCTCACAACTCTGGAGTGGGTAAGGCAGACAGATTAGCAGTGCCACCCTACAGATGAGGAAATGAGAGCTCTGATAAGGAAAGTGATTTGCCCAAGGTCACACAACAGCTCCCCTTCTCCCTGCCACCAGCCCCTGGGAACCTCTATTTTACTTTCTGTCTCTCTGAGTTTGTCTGTTCCAGGTACCTCATATAGGTGGAATCATACAATAATTGTTTTTCTGTGTCTGGTTTATTTTACTTAGCATAATGTTTTCAAGATCCGTCTGTGTTAAATCATGTATCAAAATTTCATTCCTCTTTGTGGCTGAATAGTATTCCATCGCATGTACATGCCACATTTTGTTTATCCATTCATCTGTTGTTATACGTACTTGGGTTGTTTCCACTGTTTGGCTATTGTGAATAATGCTGCTGTGAGCATGGGTGTATAAATATTTATTTTGAAGTCCCTGCTCTCAGTTCTTTTGGATATATACCTAGGAGAGGTATTACCAGGTACTGTGGTAGTTCCATGTTTAACTTTTTGAGGAACTGACAAACCATTTTCCATAGCAGCTGCAACATCAGCAATGCATGAGGGTTCCAATTTCTCCACATCCTAACACTTAGTATTTTTCCTTAAAAAAAAAAAATTATAGCCATACTAGTAAGTGTGAAGTGGTACTTCATTGTGCTTCTGTACTTTTTGTATTCCAAGACAGCTAGATGCAGGAGAGAGTGAGTGAGGTGACCCCGGGCAGAGCCCCCATAGAGGGCTCTGGAATTACGAATGTGGACTGATGCTGGCTGGCCCAGGCACTGGAGGCTGGCCCTGCCTGTCCCCAGGTCCACAACCCCAAGAGCCAGAGGGACTCAGGGAGCTGACAGAGAGGATGGCTTTTTCTGGCCTCAAGCACCAGAGGACTAACAGGCTCAGTGGCAACCAGAGAAAGAATTGATTGAGCAGAGGCAGCAGGATAGATTGCCTTGCTCCTCCAGGATGAGCCCACTGACAGTTCCTATTTCCTTTTTTGTTGCAAGAGGGTTAAAAATAGAAATTCCAGAACTCTAGAACCTGGAGAGCATTGTGGGAATTTCTAGGCTGATGGCATCCCCTAGGGAACAGTGTGTAATTTTTAAAAGAATATTTAATATAATTTTTGATATGGTAAGGGGGAAAAAAATCTGTTTTCTGAAACAGATTAAAGAACACAAAGTTAGAGAAAATCTCTCCTGAATGATGTCTGAATTTTCAAGACTAAAGAAATTTTTAGATTTATCAGAAGGGTATGGATTTTTTGAGTTTTTTTATACACTTGTGAGTTAGGGAGATAAGCTCCCACATCTCCATCACACACACACACACACACACACACACACACACACACACACACACACACACACACACACACACACACGAACCTCCTTATCGTTCAAGGCCTAAATCAAGTGTCACATGAGCCCATCACACCAGAGATGTAGTGATATCCCTTCCGGACATGTAACATGTTGCGTGTCCCCTTTCCACTAGTATTGTCATTGTGTGGGTTTTCTTCTCTGGGAGCTCTTCAAGGATAGACAGAGTCATCGTCTCCAGCCCCAGCAAAGGGCCAGGCACAGAGGCAACATCAGTAAAGCTTAGTTGAATGAATGAGTGACAGCCACACATGAAATCTGTGCCCATGAAAACACCATCAAGGGTTGGTTGATTCCATCATCTGCCCGCTGTGCTCCTGTTCCAAGAAGCGGACAGGCATGGGTCTCTGAGCCCAGAAATCTGCCTTCTAGTCTTGGCTCTGCCACTGACACACTGTTTAACTATGGACAAGTCACTTCAACTTTCTGGGCCAGGGAAAGTAACTGCCACCCTCTGGTCCCATAAGATGATAAGCAGTTGGACAGGAGGCATGATGGTCATTATTTTAGTTATGCCTCATCTCAAAATGTGGTGAGAGAGACAGTAGTTATCTATGGGGAGCCATCTGATCCATGCCCTTAAATCCTTAACCAAAAAGACATCTCATTCCTTTGAAATTATATTTGATTTCACCATGGGCTACCCATTTAAAATGCAGATATGCCCCTGGCAGGGATAGCAGGACCCTGTCACTCAGACCTTAGGGGGAGCAGGCCTATCAAGCATTTGATGGGAAGGGTCACGTGATGAAGAAAGGGAATAAAAGAGGATGGGGCAGAGGGGAAGAAGAGAAAGAGGCAGGCTCTACTTCCTAAGGGGGAGAAAGTTGTGGGGATCCCAATGTGAGGAAGGAGAGGTTAGAAGCAGCTGATAGCGGGAGAACTCCCAGCTCCAAATCCGGCTCTGCTTCTAGCAGAGGTCTTTTCTTTGAGCCTCCTTTCCTCTCTTGCCAAAAGGGATGATAATTGTTGTGAATAAGATAAGGGAGATAAAATAGCTGGCACAGAGTAGGTATAAATGTTTGTCTCCTCCCCCAGCCCTTAGCTGATTTCCTCATTTTTCTGAGTATACAGCAGTCTGCAGGCAAATGTCCCTCTGTCCCCACCTCACCCCCTCTCCTTTGGCTTCTCCCAGCTTGAGCAACCAAGGCCCCCGAACAGGGGACTCTTTGAGTGGTTCCATGAAAGGGCAGTTTGTGCTGGCTCCTCTTGGCATTGCTGGATAAGGGCCCCCCAGAATCAACACCCTCTCACTTCCTCCTTCCAGACAGCTCTCCCTGCCCCCTTGTGCGTGAATGGGGGACAGGTGAGGTGGCAGCTGCTCCCCGCCCTCTTCAGGCACATTCTCACTCTTTCTGTGTTCCTGGGGTCCCAATGTGGAAGACCTCTCATCCCACTCCAGCCATAGGGTTCTCCCCTTTCTCCCAACTCCTGTGATCCTTACGGTGAGCAGCCCACAGCTTTCTATTTGACTATATATAATTCTTTATTCTTATATTTGGGCATGTGCTAATTTTGCTTTAAGGGCAGTGAGCAGACCTCCTCATTTTATTGGAATCTCATGGGGCACCAAGCATGGGGCTGGTCCCACAATAGGTGTTCTCTTTACATCTGTGGAATTGAGGTGATTTGTTCGTGTATTCAGTACCTACATCTGACAGGGCTCTTAGCCATTAGGCATTAGAGGCACAAAGGAAAGATCTTTTCAATGCCTAGGAAAAGGCTGGAGACTCCTTTCAAAAACTGTTGGCTCCAAAAGACATAATTGCTAATGGGAGCAAAGCAACCACAGCAAAATAACATGTAATTCAGACAACAGAGGGCTAGTTAAGATCTTTGGAGACAGACATTCTTTTTGATGGCTGAGTAATATATTATATATATATATACCACATCTTCTTTATCCATTCATCTGCTGATAGACATTTAGGTTGCTTCCATGTCTTGGCTATTGTAAATAGTACTGCAGTGAATGTTGGGGTGCATATATCTTTTCAAATTAGAGTTTTCTCTGGATATATGCCCAGGAGTAGGATCGCTGGATCATATGGTAACTCTATTTTTAGTTTTTTAAGGAACCTCCATAGTGGCTGCACCAATTTACATTCCTACCAACAGTGTAGGAGGGTTCCTTTTTCCCCACACCCTCTCCAGCATTTATTATTCGTAGACTTTTTTATGATGGCCGTTCTGACTGGTGTGAGGTGATACCTCATTGTACTTTTGATTTGCATTTTTCTAATAGTTAGCCATGTTGAGCATCTTTTCATGTGCCTATTGGCCATCTGTATGTCTTCTTTGGTGAAACGTCTATTTAGATCTTCTGCCCATTTTTTGATTGGGTTGATTGGGTTTTTTGATACTAAGCTGTATGAGCTATTTGTATATTTTGGAAATTAATCCTTTGTCAGTCTCATCATTTGCAAATATTTTCTCCCATTCCATAGATTGTCTTTTTGTTTTGTGTATGGTTTCCTTTGCTGTGCAAAAGCTTGTAAGTTTGATTATGTCCCATTTGTTTATTTTTGTTTTTATTTCTATTGCCTTGGGAAACTGACCTAAGAAAACATTGGTATGATTTATGTCAGAGAATTTTTTGCCTATGATCTCTTCTAGGAGTTTTATGGTGTCATATCTTATGTTAAATCTTTAAGCCATTTTGAGTTTATTTTTGTATATGGTGTTAGGGACTGTTCTAATTTCATTCTTTTACATGTAGCTGTCCAATTTTCCCAGCACCACTTATTGAAGAGACTATCTTTTCTCCATTGTATATTCTTGCCTCCTTTGTTGTAGATTAATTGACCATAGGTGAGTGGGTTTATTTCTGGGCTTTCTATGCTTTTCCATTGATCTATACGTCTGTTTTTGTGCCAGTACCATACTGTTTTGATTACTGTAGCTTTGTAGTATAGTCTGAAGTCAGGGAGCCTGATTCCTCGAGCTCCATTTTTCTTTCTCAATATTGCTTTGGTTATTCAGAGACTTTTGTGTTTCCATACAAATTAAAATTTTTTTGCTCTAATTCTCTGAAAAATGCCATTGGTAATTTGATAGGGATTGTGTTGAATCTGTAGATTGCCTTGGGTAGTATTGTCATTTTAACGATATTGATTCTTCCAATCCAAGAACATGGTATATCTTTCCATCTGATTGTGTCATCTTCAGTTTCTTTCATCAGCATTTTACAGTTTTCAGAGTACAGGTCTTTTGCCTCCTTATGTAGGTTTATTCCTAGGTATTTTATTCTTTCTGATGTGATGGTAAATAGGATTGTTTCCTTAATTTCTCTTTCTGATATTTCGTTGTTAGTGTATGGAAATGCAACAGATTTCTGTGTGTTAATTTTCTGCAACTTTACCAGATTCACTGATGAGCTCTAGTAGTTTTCTGGTAGTGTCTTTAGGATTTTGTGTATAGTATCATGTCATCTGCAAACAGTGACAGTTTTACTTCTTCTTTTCCAATTTGGATTCCTTTTATTTATTCTTCTCTGATGGCTGTGGCTAGGACTTCCAAAACTATGTTAAATAAAAGTGGTGAGAATGGACTTCCTTGTCTTGTTCCTGATCTTAGAGGAAATGCTTTCAGCTTTTCACCATTGAGTATGATGTTAGCTGTGGGTTTGTCATATATGGCCTTTATTATGTTGAGGTGTGTTCTTTCGGTGCCCACTTTCTGGAGAGTTTTTACCATAAATGGATGTTGAATTTTATCAAAAGCTCTTTCTGCAGCTATTGAGATGATCATATAGTTTTTATTCTTCAATTTGTTAATGTGGTGTATCACACTGATTGATTTGCGGATATTGAAAAATCCTTGCATCCTGGGATAAAGCCCACTTGATCGTGGTGTGTGATCCTTTTAATGTATTGTTGGAGTTGGTTTACTAGCATGTCATTGAGGATTTTTGCATCAATGTTCGTCAGTGATACTGGCCTGTAATTTTCCTTTTTTTGGGGTATCTTTGTTTGTTTGTTTGTTTGTTTTTAGTATCTTTTTATTTATTTATTTTTAAGAAGATGTTGGGGGTAGGAGTTTATTAATGAATTTATTTATTTTGGCTGTGTTGGGTCTTCGTTTCTGTGCAGGGGCTTTCTCTAGTTGTGGCAAGCGGGGGCCACTCTTCATCGCGGTGCACGGGCCTCTCACAATCGTGGCCTCCCGTTGCGGAGCACAGGCTCCGGACACGCAGGCTCAGTTGTTGTGGCTCACGGGCCTAGCCGCTCCACGGCATGCAGGATCCTCCCAGACCAGGGCTCGAACCCGTGTCCCCTGCATTGGCAGGCAGACTCTCAACCACTGCGCCACCAGGGAAGCCCCTATTTATTTATTTTTATTTATTTAATTTATTTATGTTTTAACATCTTTATTGGAGTATAATTGTTTTACAATGGTGTGTTAGTTTCTGCTTTATAACAAAGTGAATCAGCTATACATATACATGTATCCCCATATCTCCTCCCTCTTGCGTCTCCCTCCCACTCTTTGTCTGGTTTTGATATCAGGGTGCTGGTGGCCTCATAGAATGAGTTCAGAAGTGTTCCTTCCTCTGCGACGTTTTCGAATAGTTTCAGAGGGATAGGTGTTAACTCTTCTCTAAACGTTTGGTAGAATTCACCTGTGAAGCTATCTGGTCCTGGACTTTGGTTTGTTGGGAGTTTTAAAATTACTGATTCAGTTTCAGTACTGGTACTGGTACTGGTAATTGGTCTGTTCATATTTTCTGTTTCTTTCTAGGTCCACAGATGGACCTAAAGATTATCATACTAAGTGAAGTAAGCCAGACAAAGACAAATATCACATGATATTGCTTATGTGTGGAATCTAAAAAAATGATAAAAGTGATGAACTTATTTACAAAATAGAAACAGACTCACAGACATAGAAAACAAGCTTATGGTTACCAAAGGGGAAAGGGGAGGAGGGATAAATTAGGAATTTGGGATGAACACATCTACACGACTATATATAAAATAGATAAGCAACAAGAACCTACTGTATAGCGCAGAGAACTATACTCAATATCTTGTAATAATCTATAAGGGAAAAGAATCTGAAAAAGAATATATATATACACATATATACTGTATGTGAATCACTTCACTGTACACATGAAATTAACACAACATTGTAAATCAACTATACTTCAATTTTAAAAAATTTAAAAAAAAAAAGATCTTCGGAGGCAGACCTGTATTCATTCAAATCCTGCCTCTGCCACTTTATAGCTATGTAACCTCAGGCAAGTTACACATTCTCTGCCTCAGTTTCCCTCATCTATAAAATGGAGATAATAGTACCTATTCATCATGAGGATTGCAGGAGACAAGTACACCTGAGTTCTTAGCACAGTGCCTGGCCAGTGGTAAACGGTCAGTATGTTACTAATGACAATGATAATAGTCATTAACATAAAGAATCTTCCCTGTAGTGAATCTTGTGAGAGATACTGAGTGCAACACCAGGAACCCAGGTTGGAGAAAGCTGTCAGAAAAACAGTTGAAGAAGCATGCAAGAAAGAAACAAAATTATAAACTAGCTATGTACCAAGCCACAGTCAGTCCTATTTAAAAATAGCTACCTACTAAGCGCTTTTGGGGCCTCACAGACACACCACTTTCCCTGAACTGCTCTCACCTGCCTGAAGACAGATGCTCCAAAAGGAACTCAATTGTTAGAAATCCCCTCCTCAAGAGTTTCACCAACCAAGGAAGACTGATCCTTACCACAGGAGAAGAGACTACAAGTGGACACCACACCTAGATAAACTGTCACCATCACATCTCCCACCTATGGGCTGTACTCTAAGGGCCCATTTATCATTCCTAAAAACCTAAGAGGGCTACATCCCCCCTTTCCCTATTAAGATGGTATTTCATCCCAAGTTCTAAGCCACCTCGGGAAGTTATTCATTTTCCTCTGGGTATCTCCCATGTATACATGATATATACATGTCACTAAGCTTGTGGGTTTCCTTTTGTTAATATGTCTTTTATTACACAGGTTTCAGCTAAGAACTCAGAAGGGTAGGGGGAAAGTACTTTTTCTTCCCTACATGACAGTAATTTAGTAAGAGGGTTTCCAGAGTCCTGATGCACTCAGCGGAAATACTGGGGATGTGACCAGGTGCTCATGGAGGCTCTTCAGGAACCTGAATATCAGCACACCAGAACCTTTTCCTTGGGGCCCACAGAGCTCTGGGAGGCAGAAACCCTGACGTGCATGGTGCAGGGAGGGGGTGGAGGCAGCACAGTGTCTAAGCACCTAGTCCTTTACTTGTGTGGCTTCTTTGTGAGCAAGGCACACGCCCTCGCTCCCGTTGAGGAACCTGAGCCAAGTCGCCTGGAATGTTCTCTTTGCACAAGTCACTCATCAGTGCAGCTTTAGCTCATGCTAGTCCTTCTGCTGGGAAATGCTTCTCCTCATTAGACTCTGCCTGTAAAAAAAATTCTACCTGGCCTCCAAAGTACAACTCAAAGGAGGCCTTCTTATTCATTTATCCAAAAATATTTGCTGAATGCCTACTTATTTGAAACAGACCTTTTTCTGGGGATACCAAGAGGTATAAGGAGTGCAGGCAGCCAGGCAAATAAACAAATAGTGAAATTCAGCGAGATGGGGGCTACAGTAGAGGCATTTACAAAGTATAGAGGGGTCTTAAAGCATTCACCCTGCAGGGAAGGCCACTGGCCACAATTAAATGAATAAAGTAATTTCAAGAAAAGTGTTAGGAAGAAAACAAAGTTGGCTAATGTGAACAAAAGTGGCTGGAAGTTTGGGTGTCAGAGAAGGCCTCGGAAGCGACACTGAGCCAAGAGTGGAACGGTGAGACCAGCAGCCACAGCAGCAGCAGCAGCAGCAGCGAACACAAAAGGCCTGAAGAGCAGGACCGACGTTGGTTTTGAGGAATATAAAGAATGTCTTGTGTCTGGAATGTAGTGAGAGGGGAGCCAAGATGAGATTACACATAAATAAAATGTTATACTCTGCCTTTTCCACTCACTATTACAATGTAAGAATGTTCTTGGTTGTGAAAAATGATTTGTAAACATCTTTAATGTATTAAAATTTTTTAATGGCTGTATTAAAAAATCATATTTTTAAAAAGTTATTTTCTGCTTTAAAAAAATCATCACATGAGGTACACTCCTGATACAGAGACACCCCCTGCTCAGCCTTCACCAGAAGTCAGTAGGCAGAAGGGCATATGGGGGTCAGGCACCACCTGCAGGCGTCCTCACTGCCACGTCTGGGCCCCCGTGGTCAAGGCTCAAGTAGCAAAAGCCCCAATGACCAAACCCTGGAGACTGGTGATATGTCCTGTTCCCAGCAGAGAGTGTCTGAGCTCCAGAAACTTCTCTCTCCAGCCTCCTTGCCCCCTCCTTTGTATTGTTCACTCTACTGTGACTCACGGCTTTAGGAGAAACTGTAAGTTCTCAGATGTTCCCTGCTAGAGACCACTTCCTTGTTTTCCATTTGCAAGGAATAGGCAATGCTGCCAAAGGCCCTCCTCCAGAAGCTTGCTCTCCTTTCTCCTCTCTTTCCATAGCTTTTGGCTTCTGGCTTCTCTGGAAAGCCAAAGGACTCCTCCAACTTCTCTCTGCCAACATTTTAGTCTTCAGGGCTTGAGCTGCAAGGTCTGCGGAATTCCTGTCCATACTCGTGTATCCACTTGTTGGCCACTGGGGGAAATGGGGAGGAAGAAGAGCAGGCTCAGTGGAGCAGACGGCAGCGATGCTCACTCACAGGGCCATTAAATTCCACACCCTTGGCAACTCACTTGCCTCACCCTGGTCCCAGCCCTACTATGGACTACAAGATGTTGCTTCAGCAGCAGTAAAGAGCAAAAAGGACAGTGGCACCTGGAAAAAGTCCCTGACAGCTCCTGCTACTACAGACTTATTTTCAAACCCGTGGGTACTGTGGTCACTTACCCTTCATGTAGCTCCTAAAAGCCCACCTCCCCCAGGGAACCATTCCAGGGTAATGAGAGAAAAGGGATGGATTCTCCTGGCAAAGTCCACCTCAGCACAAGAGTCCCTCTTCTACTTCTTTTTCTGTCTTCAGAGCTAAGTGCTCTTAGACACATATATGACATAAACACATCCCCTACTTATTTATCTCTTCCTTGTTTGACCCTCTCCTCATGGGGAAGCACCTGATGGTTCTCTCCGTGGGATAGAGGACTGGGACTTGGCAACATATTATTCCTTAGCTGTGCTCAGGAATCAAGGCCCATCTGGTCAGGCCAATAAACTTTTACTGACACCTGCTCTATGACAAAAGCCTGCCCTTATGGGCTCCCAATGTACTGGTGGCAACTAATCCAGAATCTGATCACCTCAATATAATGTGGCACTGTTAAGCTTTTGGAATGAAAAGGCTATGTTATTTTCCATCCATCCCTTATTTCACTTTACCCTGAACCCCTCACCCAATTCCCATGCCCAGAAAGGCAGGCCTTACCCCACTTATCTCCTACCAGGACAGGACAGCCAGCATGAAGTGTGTCACCATCCCCTTCACCACTCCTATGCAGGTTCCACCAAAATAGTGCTGCATTCTGAAAACAAGCAGACCCCGCCCCAGGGGAGGTTAGCCCAGAATCTGAGTCCTTAGGAAGCACTTGACTGAGCACAAAGACATGCATGTCATTAAACAAGAAAACTGTCCATGCAGATTGGGGGCAAGGCATGCATAAACTGCCACAAAATGGTATAAGCTGCCATTTACTCATTCACTCATGCATCACTTATGGAGGGCCTGCTCTGCTCTAGGCCCTGAGGATGCAGAGACAAATCATGTCCAGTTCTCTCAGGGAGTTCATAGTCTTGTGGGAGAGACAGACATAAAAACAAGAAGATGAGACAGTGTGACAAGTACTAGGGGAAAGGTGAGCACATAATTTAAAGGGCTTTAAATAATGCAACTAAGAAGCAGCAAGGTCAGGACTCAAACCCAGGCATTCTGATTCCAAATCGTATATGTTCTTTTTCCCCCCATCCCCAGCTTTTTTTCCTATATGCTTACTTTAACCTTGGCCAACCCCCTGAGTTTTGATAAGATACCCAGCATTTACTCACTGAATGCTTAGGATGTGCTGGGTACTGTGCTAAGTGCTATGAGGCGTGATCTCAATTATTTGTCTTCATTTCATTCCTGAAGTAAGGGCTGTCATCCCTGATTGATTGATCTGACATTTGGGGGAGATATTAATTCATTAAACAAACCTCTTACCACACTGGCCGCCCTCTGTGCCTTGCTTGACGTTATACTCAATACGTTGTTATGTTGACTTCTGGAGGCAAGGACTATGAGTTTTCCTCGGTACTCTCAGTGCCCCCAGCCCCCAGTGTTTACAAAACAAATGACTGAGGGGACCAGTTGTTGTCAAGGATCCGAAGGGGACTCTCACCTTTGAGGAGCTCTATTGTAATGGGAAGGCACACATGTAATCATCCTCTTGTAATATAAGTGTAAATAAAATAAAAAATAGAGGCACAAGTAAATGCAGGAGTCAAGAAAATTGAGGGATTATCTTTGATTCTGGGAATGAGGGTAGACCTCTTTTCATTCCCTCTCCCAGGAATAAGCTTGCAAGCACAGGCAGCATGAACGCTAGGGTGTTAGTTCTGCACTGCTAAAACCACCTGCTGGGGCCAGACCCCCACTCACCTTGACCACAGGCACGCTAAAGTTGCCGTAGATGAAGGCTGTGGCTCCTCCAGCTTCCACCGAGCTCAGCTGCAAGGCCAGAGGAAGAGCCAGGGTTGAAATAGCCCGACGGCCCTACTCTGCCTCCCATGACGTCTGATGTCATTTCTGCATAAATTCCCTCTTGTGTGGCCCTCTTTCAACTCTGGGAGAAATACTTATGGAAATACAATCACCCAATTTAGGAATTGAGAGAGCCTACTCAGTGGCATCAGTATTTGCCTGCAGGGCCACAAGAGGGCAACATTTAGAAATGTCCCCTTTCTTTACCCTTTGAGCTAACATCCTTATTGAGAGTTGCCATAAGTAGATTCGAACTTTGAGGCACTCAGGAAGAAATACAGTTTATGTCACAACCCAAGACACAGACACATCCCTGAAGTAAGTTTCATAAAACATTCTTTTTTTTTTGCTGTACGCAGGCCTCTCGCTGTTGTGGCCTCTCCCGTTGCGGAGCACAGGCTCTGGACGCGCAGGCTCAGCAGCCATGGCTCACGGGCCCAGCTGCTCCGCGGCATGTGGGATCTTCCCAGACCGGGGCACGAACCCATGTCCCCTGCATCGGCAGGCGGACTCTCAACCACTGCGCCACCAGGGGAGCCCCTCATAAAACATTCTTAACTACATCAGATGCCCTCTGTTATTTTCCATTTTATTTTATTCTATTCTAGTTCAGATTTCTTAAATGCTGACCAGATCCACTAAATTGATTTCACAGCCCACTAATGGATCATGACCAGTGGCTTACAAAACACTGTTTAGATTACAATGATTATTTTTGAAAGCTGGGCATCATAGGAACTACTGATTGCACCTTTGGTGTGTTTACCAGATCACTCAGACCCTCTCTAGGTAATCTCAGCTAAAGGTTTTCACCACTGGTATATTCTAGAATTATGGATGTATTTACTTAACTTGAAGAGTTCTTTCTGATTGTCAAAGAAATATGTAATAACCTAAACATTTTGAAAAATACTGGAAAATACTTTAAAATACTTAAAATAATATTATTCTTCATCTTACCAACTGGAAAAAGAAAAAAGCACTGTTATGGTTTAACTGTAATAGTTGACATTTATTGAGCACTGGCCATATGTTAGGCATCACACTAAGTCCTTACAAATATATTATCTCACTTATTCCTCACAACAAATATATCATCCTTACTATTCCTGTGAGTTAGGATTGTTATTATTTACATTCTACAGATGAGGAAACCAAGTCTCAGAGAGATTGAGTGGTTTACAAAAGGTCATATAACTCCTTGGTGACTGAGCCAGGACAAGAGCTGAGCCAATGCTGTCTGACTACAAAGTCCCTGCTCATAACCATTATGCTACATACACTCTTGAACATTAGGCTATTTCCCACTGTTTACTATTATAAACAACACTGTGAACATCTTAACAAGTAAAATCATTTTTGCGTTTTAGATTGTTTTCTTAGGAAAGAGTCTGAGCATTAGTAGTATTGGGTCAAAAGTATATGCAAATATTCAATACTTTAGATACATACTGCTAAATTATTTTCTCACCAGCAGCATGACACAGAGTGTCACCCTGGCTAACTGTCTACCAGCACATTCACAGATCCCGCCATATTTGCCTATGTTACAGAGCAAGGGCTATGGGAGTTGGGATGTTAGCACTTGTTAGAGGAAACAACTGACGTGGCGATTCAGAACCTGGAAAAGGCAGTGGTGATTTTTAGCACATCTTGGCTCCCCCTGTAGTCCTTTGGGAAGGGTGATGAGAGCAACAATTTGCTCCTTGTGTTCAAATAACTAACAAACTGGATGATTCTGTTCAGACCCCTGTTGTCAGCCACTGTGGGTGTAAGCAAGATACAACAGAGGGAACCTGGACTTTCCTGCCTTCCTCTACCTGTGGTTTCACAGTATAGTGGGAAGGAAGGACTTATCCAACAAATTGAAAAGAGAATCGGATCTGTGTGCTATGAAGCTCACGAGCAGGGCATGGATTGTAAGATTGGTGGAGGGGAGGGAAATCTTCCCTCTGTAAACCTTCCACTGTTTTGTACTGGGACTGATCTTATGTCCAGTCTGAGTAGAAAATCACTAACCTGATTTCAACTCAATCCTCCCAATACTTCTTACAGATTATTTTCTCCCTATATAATATTACTCTTATGTTCTCCATAAACCTTATCTCTTATGTTCAGAAATGTTTATGATGGTCTTAACACCAACCTGAAGATGAAAGGATTGGGCATAACCTAGCACTTCCTAGGTCCCACGATCCCATTTATGGGGTCCTATGCTTGCTTTCTGG
This sequence comes from Hyperoodon ampullatus, assembly GCF_949752795.1. Taxonomy (NCBI): domain Eukaryota; kingdom Metazoa; phylum Chordata; class Mammalia; order Artiodactyla; family Ziphiidae; genus Hyperoodon; species Hyperoodon ampullatus. The sequence continues at coordinate 58,470,291 of NC_136920.1, read as the reverse complement.
GATACATGAGAGAAACATATTGTATGAAACTTCACAGAGAGATATCCCCTTACATTATTTCATCAGATCCTCATGACAGCCCTGTGAGGAGGCGCAGAGCAAGAAAACAAGCTCAAAGAATTGATGTGATTTGTGCTGAGGCCACATGTTAAGTGGCAGAACGAGAATTAGACCAACTGACTCCAAACCCCAAACGCTTTACATTCCACTCTGTATCAAAGGCTTAAAATCCAAACATATACACACTCTTGCATTTGTCATTTAAAATTGCTGGGCTACCCTTACCATAGTACCCTTACCATAGTAACTGGGCCTCTGTAATCAGGGAGTCAGCTACAGAAGATACTAGGGGGATAAAGAACAGTGAGATATTGGCCCCTAGATGTCCTATTCTTTGGTTGAGATCAATGTACTTCACTGCCTGTGACCTCCCATGCCAGCTTGAGTCATCAACCAGAGATGTACCAGCAGCTGATCCAAGCTGTGTCTCCTGCCCAGAGAGCTGACATCAGCCATCCCTCTGCCTGATCAGAATGCTCAGAATGACCATGAGAGGCCAGACACCATTGGCAATGGCAGCCTTCCAGTTCTGCATAAAATTAAAACCAAGCCACATGAAGAAACATGTTGGGATTGCCAGCATTAAAACTACAGAGTGCTGGCCTCTGATTGTCCTTTCTTGGCTACACTGTGGAGACCAGTTAACAGGACTAAGGAAAGAGGGAATGCTAGGGTGTAGGTGTCTGCTATTCTACTGAGCCTGAAACCAGGCCTTCATCTTAGGGTGTTATGTAGAGGACTTACATTTGGCATGTTTATTCCTTCATTTAACAGTAATACACCTCTTAAAATTTAAGTGACAGATGCCTGGAATTATGACTTGTCCATAGAGAAGGAGGTAAACCCACATGATCTGAAGGGAAGAGGATAGGTGAGATAATAAAGACTGGGTCCGAATTCTATAGGATCAGGTCAGAAACTAGGAGAGGAGGCCAATTTTTTTTTTAAGGGGGTATAATGTAGATTTTAGTGAAGAGTTTATGAGGAGATAAGGAAGAAAATTTTCACCGCATATGAGAGAGCCACACTTACTGAATTTCTCTGTAGGCATCTCTGTTCTTCCCAGCTGCTTCATTTCTCTCCTCTCTCCCCTCACAGCTCCACAACCTCATCTATAGGTCCATGCTTTTCAACACCAACTAGTCTATGGGACCTCAAAGACAGAGACTCTCACATCCCCTTCCTGTGTTGTTCAGGTCCCAGGATCTCTTGGCCTTCGGTGTAACCCCACTTCCCATCCTAATCACTGACAATGACAAGGTCACATTTAGGTCTACACAATGTAAGCTCTTTGAGGGCAGGAACTGACTTGTATTGATATTTCTTTATCTCTCCTATAGTGCCTAACAAGAGTGCTGTAGGAAATTCACAAACATCCCGGAGATTTTTCTGCTGTGAAATTCAGATAAAATCAGTATCTGATATTGCTTTGAAAACCGTAAAATAAAAGAGATGTAAATAGTCATTAAGTAAGCAGCCCTGGTCCCTCCAGAGGAAGACTCACGTAGATCATAAATGTTGCGACTCGGTTCCCAGAGTTCATTCTGTACAGTGGGCTGGTTGGTGACTGAGACAAAAATAGAACATATCATTATTTTATGCAGATGGCACCAGAGTAACAGCCAGGATGCCACCATAATACAGGGAGGAGAAAAATGGAGGAGTCACAGATGGGATATAGCCTTGAGCTATACCTAGTCAGGTATGTGCCTCTCTTTGCTGGCAGGTACTCAATATACTTTTTTCCTCTACCACTTTATTAGATACTCATATAAGTGAACTGTATACTACTAATCAAACAAAACTGCTTGTTAGTAGTGAAAGCACTATGTGAGGGGTTGATTGCACCTTCAGGTTCTTGGTGAAATAAATTAACATATAAAATATTACATAATTATTCTGTAAAAATACTAAGTCATAAGACTGGAGTTCCCAATTATTTGCCAAAGAGGCACAGTTTTTTGTCATAGAAGAGTTTGATATAATTTACATGTCATAAAATTCAATCATTGTAAGAGTGTTTTTCAGTGAGTTTTAGTAAAAAGAAGATGAGTCAGCAGCAATCAGCTTGAAACCAAGGCTTTCAATCTACCTAGAACGAGAACCTTTGTTCTAAAATTTCACGCAGTATTCTCTGGGGGCCCTATAAGAGCTCTGTCTCAGAGAAATAAATAACCCCCTCGTTGCCTACCCCCCGAGATTTGTCACCGACCCCATGGTTACCGTAGCATGGTCAAAGTGAGGCGCATAGTGCCCTCCGATTCCATAGTTCACCACCTGGAGATACTCTGCGTAGGGAGGCTGGACATCAAGGCCTGTAAGGCAGGCAATGCGATGGTCAAGGGTCACCAGCACTGGGTCAACGGTGTCCTTTAGCCAGGCACTAAAACACACCACAGGTTGCAGCATCAGTGATCTGATGCCAGAAATGACTAAATATCTGTGAATGAATGAATGAATGATGTCAACTGCCAGAAGGAAGGAAGGAAGGCAAGGAGGACAGGAAGATAGACACAAATACCTAATTACCTACTCACTCCTCCTGTTAAGTCGGCCCAGTCCATTTTGTGCTCTATCTTAACATTCACACATTCATTCAACAAACATTCTCTGAGGCCTACTGTATGCCAGACCCTGTGCTAGGTGTGTGAAGAGTGAAGGTTCACATCACCAGGCACTGGGAAGAGAAGACAAAACCCTGTCTTTAAAAATGCTATGTTTAGAGACATCTCAATGGAGGAAGCTGGGTGCAATGGAAAAAGCTCTGGATTCAGAGGAGTAAGACCAGTCCCGGATCCTCGGCTTGACCCTTGGTCAGGCCCTTAACCTTTCACCTCTCTTAAGGTTCAGTGTATTCACCTATAATATGGGGATGGTAATAATATCTACTACACAGACTTCTGAAGATTGTGACAGACAATGCTTATGAAGATGTTTTGTAAGCTGTATGTTATTGATTGCTGTAAAACAGAGAAATCTCTGCTCTTTTGTTCTACTCCAGGACAAACCAGGATAGGTCAAAGACCAGAGAGCAAAGTTCTGTCTCTTTTCCTGAATGTCTTGTTGAGGTTCTGATAAAGTGGAGGATTTGGGATCAGAATGTGGTCCCTGGGAAGTGAGGGAGTGTTCCCCAAGCAAAGCCAGTGAGCCTCCTGGGGAGATGATGAAGGCTCTTAAGGGAAGCACCTTGGCATGTCTGGGAAGACCACTTCTTTGGTCTATAAATGATGGATTAATTTGTTCATTCTTTTGTATGGAGTGCATGCATAGTGCTATGCTGTGGGCTCTAAGGTTTACAAAGATACCCAAGACAATGCTGTTGTGTTCTAAGAGCTCATGAGAGGAGACACACAAATATACACAGATACAACTGAGCACAAATCAAGGTAGAGTGAAAAATAAGAACCAGCCCTTAAAGTAAAGTTCTGGGGAGCACAGAGGAAGGAGATGTTAATTCTGACTGGGGCACTTAGGTAAGATGGACACGTAGGCCAAATTTTGAAAGGTGCATAAAATTTCAATAGATGGAAAAGACATAGGGATATTCCAGGCTGAAGAAATAGCATAAGCACAGACATGGTGGGGTGATATACTACAGTGTGTGTCAGCAAGAAAGCATTTAGTCTATGAGAGAAGTAATGGGAAATAATGCTAGCAAAGTAGGCTCAGGGCATGTTGTAGAAAGCTGAGGACACTGTGGTCGGGAACCTGGTCTTTGTGGATAGTGATTAGGAGTGCATAGGTGACCTTTGAGGGACCAGTTCCAGTGAAGTTGTGAGCACAGAACCAAAATTCAAATGGGTGCACTGTGGTGGAGGGTGGGTAGTGAGAGGAGGCAATAAGGGTCTCAGTTTCTTTACCTGAAAAGTAAAGAGAATATCACCTACTCCCCTAAAAGCAATGACTCTAAACAGAAGGTTGAATTTTCTCCTTGACACTACAATATCAGAAAAGTTAGCAAAGCAACGAAGCTGAGGTTAGATGGGCCTTTCAAAACTTAGAAAATAACTTCTAATGTAAAAGGTCCCCAAAACGTACCAGACCAAATAAGTTAAGCCAGATGATTCTGAATCCAAGCTTTCATCACTCACTTCGCTTCCCAGACAACAAAACCATCCACCCAGCTTGAGGTCTGGCCTCTCCCCAAGGATGTCATCACCATCTCCCATGGCTCCGGTGGGGACCCTCCTCTTACGGTATCCTGTCCTTACAGCACAAACCAAGGGCTGCAGTGGAGGGGGAGCAGGGTTGGAGGGGAGGGAATACGGCTGGGCTCTCAACTACAGAAGGTATCAGATCCAGAGATTCTGGCCATCCGTCTTGCCTGAGTGGTGGCAAGTCATGCTTTGAATATGAGTCAGGAGGTAAAGTCAAATTCCAAATAGAGACAGGACTTGTTCCCTGGAAAAGCAATCCTGGTTAGGAGAACAACTACACACTTAATTTTCGGTCTAGGGCATAGGAGTTTTTTCAAGTCTTTCCCTAATAGCCTCCTAGTTAAGTGCTCAGAAGATGTAACCACCTGAGAAAGGCCCTTGGGTAAGGGGAGCGGAAACTGCTCCCTCTCAATGAGAATGTACAGATGTAGGCGTGAACTACAGTGGCGTCTCTAATGGCACCTGAATGGCTGTTGCTGACCTTCAGTCACCTGTGCCACAGGCCCAAGGGTGGCCAGCAGGCAGGACCAGAGTCCCTGCCAAGAAAGGACCCCTCTTACCTTTTGCTGATGCGGTATTCCACTGGTAACTGCTTTTCTCCTGATGCCACCACAGATCTCTGTAGCTGGTGTGAAGGATGTAAGAGAAAGTCCAAGTGGTTATGATGCAAAGGGAAGGGCTCTCACTTCCATAGACACGCTTCTCTCTTAGCATAAACCTAACAATCACCTGTTTCTCCTTAATTAAAGGATATTTTGTACATGCTACTAATTTAGTGATAGCTATCAATCTTAAGTGACATAAAAGCTCAGAGTTGAAAATAACCTTTAGCTTCATATCTGGTAAATAGTAAAAACTGAAAAAGGTCTGTAGAACTGAAATACAAGTGGTTTTGAATCCCTTTTGCATCGGCAAGACTGTGAGTTCTGTAAGAACAAGGGCTGTTTCTTATTCATCTTTATATCCCAGTGTTTGGGGCAGGGCCTGACTGATGGTAAGTTAAGCTCTGACTTAGTGTTCGTCAAATTAAATGAACACCTCCAGTGACAGGACACTTTCTACCCTCAGAGGCAGCCCGCTACTTCTGAACAATTCTAATAAAAGCCCTTCCTTACAGAGAATCAAAATCTGTTTTGTTTGCAGCTGCCTTGGTTATGGGGAAAAAACAACCAAACAGGTTTGAAGTCACTAATTTAACTGAATGTCTCTATTTTGTTCTGAATGTCTAGATATAGATTTTAAATTATTTTTAAATAAAGTGGCCTCTAATTGCAAAAGTACTGTACCAGGGACAGAAAGAGAAATATTATTTACATAAGGATATCTACTTCTGCATTTGTCATCAGAATGTCAGCTCCAGGAGGGCAAGGACTTGGTCTTTTTTCAGTGCTGTATCCCCAGGAGGCAAAGAAGGCCCGGCAGGGAGTAGGTGCTCAATATTGGTGAAATGTACCCAGGAGTGAATGAACCAGAGTCCTGTGGCTAAAGACACAGCCCCGGCACTTCACATGCAGTCACAGCAGAGCACGGAGCAACAAAGGGCACGTGACAGAAACCCTTTCCCTTCTCAGAGGCTTCTACAATATTATTATTCCTGCTGCTAAACCAGGTAGACAACCTTGGAAAAGGCTCTTCCCTTGCTTGGACCCGTTTCCCCAGCTATAAAACGCAGCACGGGAACAATACATTCTTGTAGTCCTTCTCAGCCTCTCCCTCTACAATACTAGGATGCAGGGAATCGGTAAGTAACTGATATTGTCTCTTTCTAGTCCTCTAGCCAGCATCCTCTCCTGAGCCATTCATAGAGGAGTGAGGAGAGATTCATAGAGAGATAGTCCCTTCTGTTCTTTTCGGACAACATCAATGGTTTAAAAACAAATCCCAGGGAATCTCCACTCCACCCTGCCTGCCCCCTCCGTTAAAGAGCCACACTGCATTTAATTCCTTTAAGAATTATTTACTGTGCACCTACAAGTCATTCATTTGGGGGGACAAATACTTATTGGTCGTTCTCTGTGCTAAGCACTGTGCTATGCATTGTAAATACAACCTAGGAAACCAGACATAAGGCATCCAATGGGGCCCTAATGGACAAGTACAGGGTGCTATGGAAATACAGAGAAGGAGCATCTAGCCCATTCTTATGAAGGACAGGAAGGCTTCCCAGGATGCCCAAGAGACAACTGGAATCACACAGGTGAAAAGAGGCCAAGGGAAGAGTGGTTCAGGCAGAGAGAAGAGTGTGTGGGGAGCCAGTGAGAGCACTGCCTGTTCATGGAGAGGCAAGTTGTTTAGGGTGGCTAGGGCGTCAGTATAATGGGAACATGCTGCAGAGGGAGTGGCAGCAGCCAGGCCAAGGAGCTCTGTAATCATTTGAAAGCAAAAGTAACCCATTAAAGAGTTTAAGTGGGCTTCCCTGGTGGCACAGTGGTTGAGAGTCCGCCTGCTGATGCAGGGGACACGGGTTCGTGCCCCGGTCCGGGAGGATCCCACATGCCGCGGAGCGGCTGGGCCCGTGAACCATGGCCGCTGAGCCTGCGCGTCCGGAGCCTGTGCTCCGCAACGGGAGAGGCCACAACAGTGAGAGGCCCGCGTACCGCAAAAAAAAAAAAAAAAAAAAAAAGAGTTTAAGTGAGGGCTTGACTCAGTCAGATGTGACCCTTTGCAAATTGCTCGGCTACCACGGGCCTAATACGGAGCCAGGCATTTCAAGGACAACATATGATCCCTGCTAGTTTACAGTCTAGCTGGGGGGACAGGATGCTTACCCATGAAACTGATCGTGATTCCAGACAACACGTAAATGGCAGAATAAATGAAAGTACCAAACAGGTGGAGACAAAAACTGAGTTCGGAGGAGGGAGGTTACTGTATGTGGCTCCAAAAAGTGCTCTGAAAAAAATGTTCCTCCTGAAAGAATCTATGAAAGTGGGCCAAAGTGGTCAGGGATAGGGGCCAAGAGAGGCATAGGGTTTCAGCTGAGTCTTCAAGGATGCGTAGGATGCAGATGGGGGAGGAGTGATGAGACAGCAGAGAAATGCTTCTTTGAGAAACACACAGTGAAGAGGAGCAGAGAAATTCAACACAAGCCACTGAGGTGGCTGTGTCCCATGGGGCAGCCACTACCACACACCCCCAGGGCTTATTCCTGGGTGAACCAAAGACCAGACAGGGATCAGCAACCCCCAGCGAGACGCTTCTGGAGGAAGGGAGAGTGGCAAGATCTGTGCGTGCCAGACAGACGACCTGGCTACAAGGGATTAAATGAACATCTCCGAGTGGGCCGCCTGTCCTGTTACCACAGCAACAGAGTTGTCCTGAGGAAAAAGGAGCTGCGGCCAAACGCTCCCGCTGGCTCACTGAGAAGCCAAAGCTATTGAAAATACATCGTTCCAATTCACCAGGGAGGGGAGCTTAATCGCTTCAAAAACCTTCTGTACAAAGATTCCAGATTTCTCTGAAGGGCTTTTAGATGAAATTATTATTGCTGTTTTTCTCCCTCCAATCCACGTCTGCTGTCAGAGACTTCCTCAAAATCTGCAGACCTGATCAGGGCACTCCTGTTTCAAACTGTCCCACAGCTCCCCGCCTACCTTTGAGATAAAATCCAAACTCCCCAGCTTGGTACTTCCAGCGCTTCTAATTGTGTCTCACGTTGCAGCCTCATCTCCCATCACCTCGCACCCCCTCCCTTGCACATTTCAGCCCCCGAGCTTCCCCCCACTCTCTGGACACACCACACAGCAGGCCCGTGCACAGATTGTCTGTCTCCCTGTAATACCCTTTGCCACCTTTCACTCTGATGAATCTCAGGTCCACAGAGAAGCCTTCTCTGTTTCTAACTCTCCCCCTTCCCCCATTTGCTCTTCACCCGACTGCCTTTCCCTCGGAGGAAGGTTCACCTTTTTAGGCTGCCGTAGCACAACTCCCTCACACACCTCTATTACAGCACGTAGCACAGTGCATTGTAAATATGTTTTCCCCATTCTGCAGGAAGCTCCTAAATGTGAGCGAGCAATACTTAACCTCCTCGTAACAGCCCAAGCACCCGGTACAGCATCTGGCACACAGCAGGTTTGTGATGGCCTGGCTGCCGGGGTGAATAGCACACCGTGAAGGCCACAATGTCTGCTTTGACACAGTAGTTCTGAGACCATCTTAATGTACCGTTTGTAAAGAGGCAACATGCTTATAGTGGTGAGGTCGACTGCATGATTTTTCTAAATATTTGCCACACTTCCTGACGGACTAAACTCCCCTCTGCATCAACATCAAGCTTGGCGCGGTGACTGTAGAGCCTTCTCCATGGGAGAATAAGATATACTCTCCCTGCTGACTGCAGTGTTAGCTGTATGCTGTGCCTTAGCCAGGGAAACGTGGATGGAAGTAATGCCTGGTGCTTTCAAGCAGAAGCTTTAAGAACCAGCTAGTAGTTTGCCATCTCTGCCTTTTTCCTCTCGCATGAGACAGCAGTGTTCCAAAAAGAGGCTGCTCTGTTGGGCTGGGTCCCAGAGGAAGACAGCACGGGGCGGAGCTGCAGCCAGCCCAAGACAGACAGGCAATGGGAGGATGAAGCTGACCTCTACTGCTGTTGTAGACCTCTTCCACGTATATGGAATGACTGATATTGGGGGAGGGGGGTTCCTTTATTTTATTTCTTATTATTATTATTTTTTTTTGCGGTACGTGGGCCTCTTACTGTTGTGGCCTCTCCCATTGCGGAGCACAGGCTCCGGACACGCAGGCTCAGCGGCCATGGCTCACGGGCCCAGCCGCTCCGCGGCATGTGGGATCCTCCCGGACCGGGGCACGAACCCGTGTCCCCTGCATCAGCAGGCGGACTCTCAATCACTGCGCCACCAGGGAAGCCCCCTTTAATTTTTTTAGGTTAAATTTATATGCGATGATATGAACAGATCTCAGGAATACCATTTGCTGAGTTTTGGCAAAGGCATCCAGCCAGGCACTCCACATCCCTAACAAGACATTGACAGCACATTTTCAATACCCCAGAAAATCCCCTTGTATCCTTTCTCAGCCAGTCCTCACCATCCAGAGGCAACCACTACTGTGATTTTTTTCACCATTGATTAGTTTTATGGAATGGCTGGTATTTTGAACTCCTGAACAGATGAAGTATCTAGTTGTTCAGGCTGCCTATTCTCACACTTCTGAACACCAGTCATATAAAGAAACAAAGGGAAGTTCTTGGCAGGCCTTGGGGACACTCACCCAGGGTTCTGCAAGGCCTCTAATTTTCTGAGCCTCGGTGTCACTGACAAAGTCATGGTAGAGAACAACATAGGGTTCCAGGTGGATGACCTCTTTCCGGACAGGCTGGAGCAGCAGGTAGGGACTGGAACTGGTCTCATAGGAGCAGTAGAGACTGGGGATCTGGTAGTGAGTAGGCTGAAAGGAAAGACTAGGATCAGCTTAAGAGAAGAAGGGTCTAGGAGCAGAAACGGATTTAGGGGAACTACAGCATAAAAAACCTGGAATGCAGGAGATTCAGAATTCAGTCACTGACGCTGTCCAAGTACGCTTTATTTTTTTTTAGTGCATCAGCCTTTCCCCTCATATCGTCCCAATTCTACCTTTTCTCCCTCTATCCGAGCCTGTTCCATTTTTCATTCCCTGAGAAATCCTACCTGGGAACCCAGGGTCTGACATAACTCCTCATAGGTGTCCCTGGTCTGCAGGTGGGGTACGTTGGGCCTCTGGATGACAGCCTCAGCTACGGCCTGGTTAGGGCTCTCTGCCAAGAGCTTTTCGTATTTCAAGACATTCCTGGCCATCCTCTTATTATCTGGGCCTGGAAGAAATCAGAGCAGGGAATAACACAGGTTAACAAACGGTGGTCCCAGAGAGTGCCACCAAGGTTTCCTATAGCTTCACTGTCACACGTGATCAGCAACTGGACACCTAAATAATTCCCTGTGTCCATGCACAGGAGACTGTAAGGCCCTCACTCCCAGGAGAGTACCTGGCAGTAAGAAAAGACTGGGCCTGGTAGATCTGAAGGAACACTCTTAGACCAAGGGATCATGAGGATGTGGCTGTAGGATGGTGTGATGGTCAGTTTTACGTAGAGGGAAGAAGCTTCAATCTTTTATTCATTCATTCACCAACTCTCCAGTGAACATCTACTATGTACCAGACACTGTGCTAGAGGCTAACCTCCCAGAGTTGAGAGTCTAATGGAGAAAAGACACATTAACTACTTACAACACAACACAACAAGGAAGTGCTATGAAACAGAAGTTCAAAGAGCCAAAGCCTATAGCAGAGAGACCCGATCTATTCTTCCCTAGAGAACTGGAAGCTAATTTATTCCCAGCTCTACCAGATCTTTCAAAAAATCCCTAACTGGCCTAGACATAGCAGAGCAGTATGGGATAAAGGGGTTCTAGATGTTGGTTCTAGCCTAGGTTCCTACACGGGTCTTGTGTCTTGTTTGTGCCCACTTTGGCTGCAGATCCCCCATGGATTGGAGCTACCCATGGCCTGCTAGCCTCTGTGCATGATTCTCAGTGCATCTCAGAAGGAGGTGCTGACTTGTTGTGAGGCTCACAAAGCATCTTTCTCTGAGGAGCTCAATGTCCTTCTAACCACCACTGCCACCATCACCATTATTCTGGCAAAGGAGGGGACAGAAATTACCATCCTTTTTTAACCAGAAAAGAAATGAAGTTTGGGGGAATGGAAATGATGAGCCCAAAATACCAACAAAAATACTGCAAAACCATTTATGGAACCAGGAATCTCAATTTGCTGTGTCCTACTTATCCACCTATAATAGTGCACAATTTGGGTTCTCTGGGAGAAGCAGAGATTTTAATAGATAAAGCACAAAGAAATAAAGAGGGGTTGGGTTATCAATCTGTACCACTAACTGTCTACGTGTTTCCAGACCATACAGCTACTTCCTTATCCTACTGTTTGCCAAGTTATCAGAAAGGAATAACATTACTAAATGGATTCATTAGTAAGTGACAGTGAAATCCTACACGAAATACTTCATAAATATTAAAACATAATAGTGATTATATATATTACTTTAGTATCTAACTATCTTATTAAAAGAAAACCTGGGAAGCCATCTACCACCAACATTTTAAGCAAAAATATTCAAGTAGAGCTAAGCTAGTAAATCTCCCTCCCAGTTTTACTCTGGTGAGGCGCTGCCTAAAAAGGGTTGAAGCTGACCTCTGTGGCCAACTTGGCAGGATGCTTGCATAGCAAAGTGAGCTCCGGTTTAATGAGAAGAATTGCTATCTTTCTATGAGCAGCCAAAGTGAACATCCCTGCTGAGTCGCTCTCCTTCTTGCACACACAGCTCTCATTGATTGCACTCGTTCCCAGGTCTGCTCCCGAAACCCGGATCTTCAAATGTCCCTAAAGAAACTGGCTCCCAATCTCGGACTTGTTCTCCACTGAAGCAACGCTAATATATATGACTGGATGGGGGTGAAGGAGGAAGGGGACAGGTTGATATCTTTTTCTTAGCTTTCTAACTAACTTAAAAGCTCTTGATCAGTATGTAAGATTTAATAAAAAATTAGAAATGTGCCTTGGATTATGAAATTAGAAAAATAAAAATAGACAGCTGTGTTTCATTTGCAAGGACTAAAGGCCAAGAGCAGGAGGGAGTTTCCAGTAAGTCAGACCCGTAGTTATCTTTTATCGTTACGTACTGTACAGAAGAAACTCTCGGGAGAGGCTGAGGGCACAGGAAATATTTCCCACCTATAGAAAAGAAAGAAAAGGAAAAGAAAGAGTTAACTGCACTAAAGATATCTCCTCTGACGAACCATTACATGGATTTTTAAAAAAACTATAAAATATTCTTACTAAGAGTAGATAGTAAGACTCATTGAAATGAGCTGCAGACTAAAATGTAGAGGTTCTCTGTCCTAATTCAGGATTTGAGCCCTGATCCAAATCAGGTCTCCTCAGTTTCCTCATTTACAAATGACTTATTAACACCCTTACCAGGGAATGGAGAAAAATAAATGAAAATAAACTGTCTTAAAATGCCCTCAAGTCTTTCAAAGCATGCAAAACCATGTAATTGTAGAGTGTTGTTATTTTGGTATATTTTATTATTAAAATTAATACAGAATTATAAAAACCCTACTAAAAATATAATTTGCTCTCCAGGCTCAGTACTTCTGAGAGTCCACAAAGTTAGAGGAAGGCAAAGGAAGAACTAAACCTGAACCGTTCCCACTGCATAGTAATGACTCTCCCTGCAGCCATTCAACCTTGGGCTACACGTGGTCAAAAGTAAACAGGGGATTTCCAGACAAACCTGGGGAACAGAACCCAGGGCGGGTGGGCTGTGATCCTGCTCTGAGTGCCATGGAATGATGATGAGCTGCTAGAACTGTATTTCCCTCTGATCATTTTATTTTTGCATGTGAAAAAATTCATTTTTGATGATAAAAGTAACAATAAGAACACTATAAAACATGAGAAATAGGGGGAAAATGTTACACTGAAACCCAGGCATTTCAAGCACTTTGGATAATATATAGTGTTTACATAGTTACAATCATACTTCTTATACATTTTCATATCCTGATTGTTTCCCTCTACAGTGTAATCAGGAGTACTTTTTATATCTTTACATAGTCTTCAGAGACAGCATTTTTTAATTATTATTTTTCATTGTGGTAAAAAACACAAACATAAATTTACCGTCTTAACCATTCCTAAGTGTATAGTTTCAGTAGTATCAATATTAAATATATTCACATTGTTGTGCAACCAATCTCCAGAGTTTTTTCATCTTGCAAAATTGAAACTCTAATCATTAAAAAACAACTGCCAATTCTCCCCTCCCCTTAGCCCCTGGTAACCATCATTCTACTTTCTGTCTCTATAAATTTGACTATTCTAGATACCTCATATAAATGGAATCAAACAGTATTTGTCTTTTTGTGACTGGCTTATTTCACTTAGCATAATGTCCTCAAGTTTCATCTATGTTGTAGCATGTGTTAGAATTTCCTTTTTTTTAAAGACTCAGTAGTATTCCACTGTATGTATACACTACATTTTGCTTATCCGTTCATCCGTTGATGGATACTTGGATAGCTTCCCACCTATTGGCTGTTGTGAACAGTGCTGCTATGAACATGGATGTACAAGAGAGACACATTTTTTTTTTAATTTACCATCCTAACCATTTTTTAAATTATTTATTTGGTTGCACCGGTTCTTAGCCTCAGCAGGTGGGCTCCTTAGTTGCAGCACGCAGGCTCCTTAGTTGTGGCATGCGATCTCTCAGTTGCAGCATGCATGTGGGATCCAGTTCCCCGACCAGGGATCGAACCCAGGCCCCCTGCATTGGGAGCTCAAGTCCCAACCACTGCGTCACCAGGGAAGCCCCAAGACAGCATTTTTAATGGCTGCATTTTATTCCATCTAGAAGCTCCATCACAAACAATCTAACCATTCTGCTATTGTTTGGGCATATAGATTGTTTCTAATTATTTAATATCATGAATTACTCTGTTCTGTACTTAACAGAGGGATAGTTAAGTAATCTACTAGTATCTTATAATGTCAGATATTAACCCAGGGTTATAGATTTTCAAACCCTTTTGAGATGAAGAGAACTAAAATACAAATTTACATATTTTTAAAACTCAAGGGCTTTATCACAAGGTAAAATATTTTATCAAGAACAAAGTTAGAGTTACTTTTGATGTCCCAGTTAAATTCCTTTGGAAATGTGTACACTAAATCATGTTAAATGAAAAAAGAGAATATATACTGTGTATAATATAAAATAGATTACATTTATTGAGTGCATATGTGTCATAAATTGTGTTAAGGGCTTTACATGTATTAGCTCATTTAATCCTCATGACAACCCTTTGAGGTAAGCATTGAAGGGTAGCAGAATATGCCAACCTAAAGTATGCCTCTTTGGCATAAAGGTTATTTTGAGCTAATTATTTTGAGAAACAACAGATACAGGAGAAGTTTTTCAAACCAGAGTAGAAGTTGCCCTTTTGTAAGGCAAATTTACATTTATAAAGGAAATCTCCATTTGTGAGGGTGTCTCCCCCTGTGTACCCGGAAGAAAAGGTTGACTCTACATCAGAGGAGAATCTTATCAATGGAGAAGGCACCCACTTAAATCTACATAACAATCTTAGCCTTGCTTGCTATGCCTGGTCACCTCCCAGAACTGGCTCTCCCCACACCTTCTTTCTTTTGTCTTTAGCTGAATACAGTATTTAAGATGGAGGTTTAGGGCTTCCCTGGTGGCGCAGTGGTTGAAAATCTGCCTGCCAATTCAGGGGACACGGGTTCAAGCCCTGGTCTGGGAAGATCCCACATGCCGCGGAGCAACTAGGCCCGTGAGCCACAACTACTGAGCCTGCGCGTCTGGAGCCTGTGCTCCACAAGGAGAGGGAGCGATAGTGAGAGGCCCGCGCATCGTGATGAAGACTGGCCCCCGCTCTCCGCAACTAGAGAAAGCCCTGGCACAGAAACAAAGACCGAACACAGCCAAAAATAAATAATAAATAAATAATTTAAAAAAAAAAAAAAAAAAAAAGATGGAGGTTTAGATCCCCTCAGAGTTACTCATCCTCCCTCCCAGCCCCAATATCTCCCATGTCTACAGGAGGTATACATGTTAGTTAACTTATGTTTATTGTTCCTTTTGTTAATCTGTCTTACATTACAGGGAGGTCTCAGACAAAAACTCAGAAGGTTATTCGGAAAATTATTTCCACACTCTTACAGCATCATTATTATCCCCCTTTAAAGATAAGAAAATTAAGGTCCAGGGAGGTTAAGTAAGTTGCCCAAGTTTTCACAGAATTTGAACATAGGTCTGCCTGACTTCAGAGCCTATGGTTTAATTACTACACTTTACTGTCTCTCATTATTAGTAGTTACTGAAATGATTTTTCACTAAAATTTATCATGAAAAAGAATTAAATAATAATAGCACTATATATAATATTATATATATTATACTTTTCATGGTATATATAGATATATAATTTTATATGATAATGTAAGGTCCATGGAGGGACATTTATCCCTAATTTACTAAGGGTAAAAAGGGGACCAGAAATTGTCCATAAGACGATGCCAATGTGTTCTATTCCTGTGGGATAAAAAAAAAAAAATGTACTATGAGAGCACAAAGAAGGAGAGTCTGAGGAGAATTAAGGAAGACTTCACGAAATAGGTGACATTTGAGCTACACCTAGTAAGATGAATAAAATGTACCAAAGCACGATTGTGGAAAGGGAGAGTCTACAAGTGAGAAGAGGAGAAATCTAAGTAATCATAGGGGAAAAATACCAAAACAATTAGTCAGACACTGTATTTAAAACTCTGTCTTTCAGGGTGAGCTGCTTTAGTTTATCTTCTGTGAGTCTCCACATCAATTCTCCACTTTCTTCTTCTATTAAAATTCAATAACTTCTCGCCGTTTGTTGCGTCACAGGGATTCTGTTTCAGCTTTAGTATGTAGCAATTAAGCAGCAGAGTTAGGAAGAGCACCTTGGAAAGTTTTACAACAAAGAGCCACTTACCAGGAACTTGTACTGGAACAGGACTATTTGCTGCACTGCTGTTTTGGCAGCAACACATGGGTTTGGACCACGCACATCCTCCTCCCTTTTCTCAGGAAAAGGGAGAAAGGAAAAGGAATGTATGGAGCAGAAATGGTTTATTAGTTTTAGAAACTCTAGGGAATTGGCTCTGTAGTGATTTTTCCAGCCTATTCTTGAAGACTGTACAACTCTGGTGGGAAATGGGATTAGCTACACAAAGGATGTAGCTCCCACATGTAGGGAAATGAGCTTTCATGAGGGGCACAACAGGTTATAGATCAACAGTGCCAAAGAAAAACAAAGCTGGAGGAGGTACTGAGCTGATGCTCTGGACCAATGGCACCAGCTGTGTATCCAGACACTATTCACGTCACAGCTAGACTTGACTGCAGACGGGAGAGGATAACAATCAAACTTCGTCCTGACATTGGCAGTATCATGGCATAATATCTGTGACGAGTTATGAAATGTTGAGAGGGCAAAAGAGCGATCTGCATTGACTATGAAGCTATTAAACATTTGTGGATGCAGCCGCTGCTGCTACAGGTGAGAGACTGCCTCCTACATGGGAGACGATGACTTTAAAGTAGTCAGTACATTGGAAAGAGTACTAACGAAGAATCAGACAGACTTGGGCTGTAATCCCAGCTCTGTGAACTTTGTGACAAGCTAGGAATTCTTTGGAGATTCAGTTTACTCACATGAGAAATAGGGAAATAACAAAAGAACTGCCCTTCTTGACTCACATTTGGTCCTGTTGGGAAGACGAAATAAATTAAGAGACATGAAAATGCTTAGAAAATTGTAAAGCAGATATAAAGCATTACAGTTACTGTGATGAAAGCAGTGAGCCTCCTGCTTACTCCCCTACCTGGAAATAGGCGAAGGCCAAGTGATCCAAGGCATCCTCTAGACTTGCCTCATCCTCTGTCTTCCATTCTCCATAAGAGCCTCGGAAGAGACTGACAGCCTCCTCCAGCCATGGAATGGCATGGTAGTAATCTCCCATGTCATAGGCCACCTGCAGGGAGCATAAATACCATCACTAAAGCCTTAGTCCATGGGTAGAGAAAGGAAATGATACTGCAAAGAGTGGAGGGCCTTTGGAACCCAAGAAGGCAAGTTTTCTCTCTAATTCATTTAAATTAAATATATTAAGCATCTATTATACACAAGACAATGTACTAGGCATGGAGAATATAAAGCGTTCTTTCATTTAAAGAATTTATAATCTGGGGAGATGTGAGATATGAACTCAAGTAATTATAACACTGGGCAGAATGGCATGAATGCTTGAGAATCTCAGAAAGCTTCACGGAAGAAGTGCCATCTGAGATGAGCCTTCATTGAAGAAGGAAAAGAATTTCAATGAGCAGAGATTGGAATGAAGGTCATTTAATGGTGAGGGAATGGTAGAAACAGAAGCCAAAACCAAGAATGTGTTCAAGCAGTATATTGTGGCTATAGTCTAAGTCAAAGAGAGGCAGGAAATAAACATAAAAAGGCAATAGGGGCTAAGCTAATTAGAGTGTGACTGTCATGTTTTTAGGAAGATGCTGTTGGTAGCAATGTGAGGAATGGATTAAAAGCATTCAATTATTTATTCAATATTTACTGAGTATTTACAATGTACCTGGTGGTCCCTGCCTTTAAAGAGCTTACAATCAATCAAGGGGCACATAAGTAAACCAATAATTGTGACCTAATGCATTAGACATCTTAATGAAGGTAGACATTGGAACGTTATGAGAGTTCAGTGGATCTGTCCTCTATTAAATGTCTGAATGTGGGGAATATGGCAACACGCACTAGACACAGCTCCTGTCTCCTAATAGCTTACAGTTAACTAGAATACCAGAACTGCAGGTGGAATTTCCTGCAAGTTGATGTTGGAGACAGCAGGGAATTATGAAGTCACAGATTTGGAAGGCCTCTTTCTAATTCAGGTATAATATCCAGCAGGCAGAAAAATAGGGCAGAATCTAGAGATACTGCAACTCTGCCACCTAAACAGTTAAGTCCATTCGTATCCCCCATCTGCCATTAGCCTGCTGTGTTATCTTTCTGGTCCTTAAGTTTTCTATTTGTAAAAACGTTGAGTTGAAGAATAACAATAAAAAATGACTGAACTTTTCCTGTTAAGTTAACAATTTATTTAATTAAGATTTCCATGAGGAACTTTAAGTCTCAGCAATACAGCAGATTGAGATAACTGGAATACTTCCAACCACAAAGACTTAGAAATTTTGAATAAAATATAAAAAGCATTTAATTATATATTTTCAAGAAAGATTGGAAAATACCCAGGTACCAGAAGTAAAAAAGGAGTTGAAAATCCAAGTAATAAGCTTATGAGCAGATGCTGAAGCTGCCTAGGACAGGGTGGGGGTTGGTTCTAGTAACCTTGGTACTTAGTAACCTTAGGTTATAATACCCACATGAGGACAGTATGTGAGCCTTCTGTAGACCTCCCAAAACCTAGGAATTGGAATTAAGACACACTCATAAAACTGAAACCCATGAAAAACTACACTATAAGGGAAAAGAGTAGACCAGAAAAAAACCTACCCACTGTCATAAGGAGACAAGAAAGTTGGTTTGTTTCTGTCTGGCCTCTATTCAGAGAAATAGATATGGAAACTACCTAAGTGTCCATCAATGGATGAATGAATAAAGAAAATGTGATCTATATAATTCAGCCATTAAAAAGAATGAAATCTTGCCATTTGTGACAACATGGATGGACGTTGAGGGCATTATGCTAAGTGAAATAAGTCAGACAGAGAAAGACAAATACTGTATGATCTCACTTATATGTGGAAACAGAAACAAAACCAAAAACAAACAAAAACCCCAATCCCATAAATAGAGGGAGCAGATTGGTTGCCAGAGGCCAGGGATAGGGGGTAGGCGAAGTGGGTGAAAGGGGTCAAAAGGTATAAACTTCCAGTTATAAAATAAATAAGTCATGGGGATGTAATGTACAGGGGAAAAGAAAAGTATCTAAGGCTAGTGATACCACCAGACTACCTGGAAGAAGAAAACCCAAAACACTATGAAGGGATATTCCCGCAACTCTGGGCAGAAAAAGGCTCTTAGGGGGGAAAAAGTCCTGCTAAAAATAAGCTCACAATCAAAAATGATAAACTATATCAGGAAATAACTGATAATGAACAAGAGTCAACCAACACAACAGGAGGGTAGTAAAACTAGACAATTAGGAATTTCAGAAAATAGAAAGATTGATCTGCTTTAAAATAATCCATGGAGGAGGGTGCAGATTTGTCTACATGCTAATAATTATCGAAGTTTATTCTTCGACCCAGCAATACCACTCCCAAGTATTTAACCAAGAGAAATGAAAACACATGTCCACAAAAACACGTACATAAGAATGCTAATAGCAGCTTTATTCTAGCTGATGCTGGAAACAAATCAAGTATCCATCAACATGAGATTGGATAAATAGTTTGTGGTATATTCAAACAACGGACTACTACTCAGCAATAGAAAGGAATGAACTACTGATAAATGCCACAACATGTATGAATTTCACAGATACAACGTGCCGAGTGACTCAAGAGCACTTTGTATGGTTTAGGACAGTGGTCACCTGGCACCTGGGCAAGGTTAGAGTAGAAAGGGTGGGAGTGGTGAGAAGGAAAAGGAGCAGGGCTGTATTTAGCTATCTGTAAATTCTTTTTAAAAAATCTGAAACAAATAGAGCAAAATTTGAACATATATTTCATCTCAATATAGATATAATTGCTTCTTATTTTATGTGTACTTTTCTTATATTTGAAATATTTTATCTTTCAAAATAAGTAAATAAATACAGAAATAAGGATTGCCAGTGAGACTTTTAGGAAGCGACTTACTGAATTTTCAACATATGGTTTTGGTCTCAGAAAAGCCTCACTAAGGAAGCATATATTGGTACCATACATGGAACTGTTTTAACTGGCTTCAATTTAAATTAGCAATGAACATGATGATTCAGCTCTGATTCTATTCAGGATTTCAGAAAAGGAAAAATGGCATACGGAGAGGCTTAGGGCAACCCTCTCCACATTAATTTGGAAGACTGATTCTCAAAACTTGGATCCAGGACACATGAGGCCCCCTCTTATATCAGCTAATGAATACTGCAGGGGCTGGGAAAAATTCACTTTCCTGCAATATGCATCTTCAAAATTAAAAAGGATTTACTCCATTACTTCTTGGGCAAAGGCTAACAAAGAATATATTGTAAAATAACCTCAAGAGTGTTTAAAACTTGTGATCAAAGATCAGTTAAATATCTCATATGGAAGGTTCTTGAAGTCTGTTTTCTCAAGCAATGTTAAAACGATGATTTTTTTTCCTTTGGCCGCAGCACGCGGCTTGCAGGATCTTAGTTCCCCGACCAGGGATGGAACCTGTGACCCCTGCAGTGGAAGTGCAGAGTCCTAACCACTCGACCACCAGGGAAGTCCCAAGTGGCCTGTGTTTTGGCACTACTTTAATTTAGTATTTATAAATGCCTAGGAAATGTTGCAAGGGATTTCACAAAGTCTCAGGAGGCTGAGTTTCCGTGATCGACCTTCACATCACCATTTCCTTTCCTTTCCCCCACCCTTTGACCCTGCTTCTCCTTTCCACCTGGCTGTTCATCTACTGGCGGGGTGCTCTACTTAGGGTGACCATAGGGCCATTTTTCCCAGGACAGTCCCATTTTATGTCTGTCATCCTGGCTAATAACACCTCCTTCACTCTCAAGAGTGTCCTAAGTATGTGATTTCCTTATTATGGAAACAGCATGGGATTCAGAGTTAAAAGATGCAGGTCCAAATTTTAGTTCTGCTACTTAAAACTGTGCAACCTTAGGCAAGTTATTTACCCTCTGTGAACCTCAGTTTCTTCATCTCAAAATGGGGAATAATACCAAATTTCCAAGTTTGCTGTCAGGATTAGAAATATGTAAAAGGAATCAGGATATAGTGATTTCGTCCCCCAGAAAGAGAGCTGAGCAATTTGCCCTCCCTCTGAATATCATTACCTTGCCAACTTGGAAGCAGTCATCCCCCGTGAGGGAAAAAAGCCGTCTGGGACTGTACAGGTCAGTGACAGCACAGCCGGTGACTCTCTGGAAGACGCCTCGGGCAAGTCCCTTCACACTGAGCATGTACACGTCCTGCAGCCGCATCAGGGCCCTTGCTGCTCCCTCAAGGTCCTCAAAGGCTGGCAGGTCCTGTTCCACCTTCTCATAACCATCCTTCAGAGCTGTAAAGGTCATGAAAGCATCAATCTACCATTCAAAAAACAGGCGGTGAGCATTTAATACAGCAAGGCATCATCACCTTAATCACCATAATCATGAGGCTCATAATATTTCATGAGCAAAGATAATGTTTTATCTGCTTTTGTTCCCAGGGTAACAAAATCTTCTGAATGAGGAACAAACACTCTAGAGTAAAAACTAAGCACCTTTATCATGTTGTTCCATTCTACCTGTCTCCAGGAGTCTTGCCTTTTGGGGGACAAACTCTTCTTCCTCTTAACTTCCCCAAAGTCAACAAACTTCTTCAAGTACAAAGTAGAGTAAATTAGGAAAGTGATCTTACTACAGATCACACTGTAGTGGCAACTTAATAAAACAGAAATTATTAGAAGACATCACTTTTAGGGACTTCCCTGGCGGTCCACTGGTTAAGACTTTGCCTTCCAAAGCAGGGGGTGTGGGTTCGATCCCTGGTCGGGGAGCTAAGATCCCACATGCCTCGCGGCCAAAAAACCAAAACATAAAACAGAAGCAATATTGTAACAAATTCAATAAAGACTTTAAAAATGGTCAACATCAAAAAAAAAATCTAAAAAAGAAAAAGAAGACGACATCACTTTTACATGTATGTAAATGGGATGATATAACCTATAGTTCTTCATAGCATTGGAGTGAAGATCAAATGAGATAATGGATATGAAAGTGCTTTCTAGGACTTCCCTGGTGGTCCAGTGGTTAAGACCCCGCGCTTCCACTGCAGGGGGCGCAGGTTCAATCTCTGGTCAGGGAAGTTCCTCATGCTGTGTGGTGCAGCCAAAAAAAAAAAAACTAAACTAAAAACTTACTGAAAAAAAAGAAAAAAGTGCTTTCTAATTATAATCATATAAACATATTAACAAAGGGACCTAGTTCTTTGTAATAGTTAGAGCTAAGGAGATCAAGTAATACCTACCCACTTCATTATCCTTCATCACATCCCTTCAGAATCTCTCTCCTTTCCACTAAGTCAGGAGATAGAATCTTCTCTCACCCTCCAGCCCTCCTCATTACCTCGGATGTTCTCACTGGCCTCCAGACTATGTACCACATTCTTCCAGTCGGACTGTAGGCGTTTGATGAGAGTAAATGCAAGCAGAGGGTTAGACACAGGGGTTGCTGAATCTTCATGCAAAGATAGCACCTTGTCATAGAATCTGAAAGAGAGGAGTAGAATGATCTCACCTACTGATACAACCACTCTACCAAGTGAAGGCTGGCATGGTGTATGCACATTTAAAGTAGTTAAAAATGAAATGCTGAACCCCTTGAGACTCATGTAATATTCTAAGCAATAAGCACAAAGAATACGAAAACTATCAACACAACAAAAGTAGGTCCATTCATTTGTTCATTCAGCGAGTCAGTCTCCACTGGTCAATTTTTGTACGTCAGCTATCATGCTAGATGCTTGAGACCCAAAGGCAAGAGAGAGTGGAGCTCTCAAGGAGGTCACGAATAAGAAAATCCTTTTTTCTCTTATCACTCTATAATCAAAACTTAGAATCTGGTAGAAGCTCAAAAACATTGTTGAATTAGTTATGAAAACTGTGATATGTGCTATGAGAGAAGAGAGCATATAATGCTATGAAATGCTCTGGCAATTTGTAGGTAGGGCACCTAACCCAGGTGGGAGTTAGAAGGTGTAAGGGAAGACTTTCCAGAGGATATGCCACCTGATCTGTGTTCCGAAGGATTAGTTAAAATATCAATAGCTACTATTGAGCACTTACCATGTATTAGGCATCCTGTTAAGTGGTTTAAACATATTGTCTCATTTAATCCCCCCAATGATGCTTAGAATAGATTTTATCATGCACTTTTTACAGGAGGAGAAACTGCAACAAGGCTACCTGTTGGTAAACAACAAAGCCAGGAATGAACCCAAGCCTGCCTGACTCTGAAGCTGGGGTTCTTGGCTGATTTTACCACACTGTTTCCCATGGAGCTAGAACAAAGAAGAGAGGAGAGTAGTTTTATTGAGCCAACAGAGACCAAAGTGTCCAAAGGCACAGAGGCTTGACATATATTTGATCATTCAGTAAGTCACTTGCTAGATGTCAGACTCCATGCTGGAAGCTGAGGATAAACAGGCAAGACAGGGTCCAATGATCAAGGATTTTTTTTTTTTAATAAGGAGGAGGGGGAAAGGATGGTGAAAGGGAAGGGGAGGGGAAGAGGAGGGAAAGGGTGAGGGAGAGGAAGAAGGAGAAGAGAAGGAGAATTTATCATTATTATTTTTTTAAATTTATTTTTGGCTGTGTTGGTCTTCGTTGCTGCGTGCAGGCTTTCTCTAGTTGCAGCGATCGGGGGCTACTCTTCATTGTGGTGCGCGGGCTTCTCATTGCAGTGGCTCCTCTTGTTGCAGAGCACAGCTCTAGGCTCTCAGGCTTCAGTAGTTGTGGCACACGGGCTCAGTAGTTGTGGCTCACGGGCTTAGTTGCTCCACGGCATGTGGGATCTTCCTGGACCAGGGATTGAACCCGTGTCCCCTGCACTGGCAGGCAGATTCTTAACCACTGTACTACCAGGGAAGTCCGATCAAGGGTTTCATGGACAAGAAAATAGCTGATTTCTCATCACACTCTTTTCCTAAGTTCAATATATATTTCTATGAAAGAATAAATGAAATACATTCTTCTAGGAGCTAGGAACAAAATTTTGAATAAGACAATAACCTTCATCTTAAAGACTTGCAGCCTTTGAGATCACAAATAATTACATTACAGGTGCAACACCAGATTTAAGAACAAGGTTTAGTGGAGAGTACACAACGGGGGTGATTAATTTGGCCAGAGCAGGTCAGAGAAGGTTTCACAGAGGAGATAATAAACTGACTTGATGGGTAAATGCAAATAATGAGGAAGGGAGAAGGAGGCTTCCTTCCAAGGCAGGCAGAGACAGTTCAACATATGCAAAGGTACAGAGAGAAACAGGGAAATTACAAGCCGTTTAGTATTGCTGGAGCACGGGGTATATTGGGAGGATGGGGAGACTAGACTGGAGAAGTGAGGAGCGCCTCATAGACCTTGCTGAGAAATTTGGTTTTTACCCTGCGTGCAATTAGGAGCAGCAAAAGGTTTTAAGTGAGAGTGGAATGCACTATGATACGTTACATATATAAATCTGTGAGAAGGTGAGGAGGAGGGGTTAGAAGTGGAAGTGACCAGAGGCGGAAAGACCATAACAGTGACAGTGGGAGCAGAGAATGGGATGGTTTCAAGGAAGATATTTAGGAAGCAGATCATATAGAAACTGGTGATGGTTGTAATGGGGAATGAACAGGTGGGTTATCCAGCATGCTTCCAACCTTTCTGGTTTGCCAACATTTGCAGAAAATGGCCAGAAATGTTTGGGCCAGAAGTGATCATCTTTCTCATTAATTTCTCTCCTCCTCGATGTCCTACAAGAGTGTTCATACAAGCAAAAGATGCTGTTTCCTTTCCTGGCATACTATGGTTATTCCATTGCTAACCCTCTAACAGGATTTATATTGTTGAAAGTTATTAGTTATAGTAAGGCAGACTTAAGAGTTCTAGTCCTGCCCTCTAAGACTTTTTTCCCTTTGTTTTAAAATTATTAATTTTGAAAACAATACAATAACAACAATGGAAGTAAAAGAAAAAAGTGTGGGGACTTTCCTGGTGGCGCAGTGGTTAAGAACCCACCTGCCAATGCAGGGGACACGGGTTCGAGTCCTGGTCGGGAAGTTCCCACATGCTGTGGAGCAACGAAGCCCATGTGCCACAACTACTGAAGCCCGCATGCCTAGAGCCCATGCTCCGCAACAAGAGAAGCCACCACAATGAGAAGCCCACGCACCGCAACGAAGAGTAGCCCCCGCTCACTGCAACTAGAGAAAGCCCGCGTGCAGCAACGAAGACCCAATGCAGCCAAAAATAAATAAATAAAATAAATAAATAAGCTAAAAAAAAAAAAAAAAAAGAATCTGCCTGCCAATGCAGGTGACACGGATTCAAGCCCTGGTCCAGGAAGATCCCACATGCCACGGAGCAACTAAGCCCGTGCACTATAACTACCGAGCCTGTGCTCTAGAGCCCGCAAGCCACAACTACTGAGCCCACATACAAAGAGGAGCCCCCGCTCGCTGCAACTAGAGAAAGCCTGTGTGCAGCAATGAAGCCAAAAATAAATAAATAAATAAATAAATAAATATTTTTTTAAAAAGGAAGTGTGAGCAAAGTGAAAAGGATATGGATTTATATGAATGCATGCAAGAGCACGTGAGAATAGAAGAGTCCTTTGGCCAAAGTGGAGGACTTCAGTGAGTGGAAAGGGATGGAAGTGACGAATAGAGGGAGTGGCAGGGTGGTGGCAGATTTCAATCCAGTGAAACAGTCAGACCTAAGGATTTCTCAAGGGGACCTCAACTATAAACAGAGCCTGAAACAGAATACTTGCTTCGGGTAGAGGTGCTTCTAGCGAGCCAAACGTTCAATTCAAGCATAAGCTAAGGAAAAAGGATCTGCACCTGGGTGCCCCAGGGAGGAAATGGGAAGCCTGTCAAGTCCCAGGACGTCTCTGATCCCCAAGACAGGGGTATCTGAGAGCAGCTACTCTAGGGTTTTGAAACTAAACCAGCCTCCAGGGTGTGGGATTTTGTTTTACTACGCATTATTTCCTGCTTCAGCTCCATATGGAACTACTTAGTGAAAGATATTCCACTGCTAGAGAAAAACACTTACAAGCAAAGACTTGAGCTTGAGTTCAGCCTGAAGGGTAAGTGTCCAGGGACAACTGAGGCTGAGTGGGCAGGAATTTTATAAGCCAGTTGAATAGGGAGGAGCTGGAAGGAGACCTGAGAGGTATCCTGACCCAGTTTCCAACTATCCCTCAGTTTCCTCCTCTATAAAATGGCAGAACTGGTCTAGTCTAGAATATCTCTATGAATCCTTTTGGCACAACCATTCTATTATTTCTTTCCATCACCTTTTCCACAACTGAATAAACAGATTCCTCATCTGGTGCTTGAGAACTAATGTATAACAGGCATCAGAGGAAACTGTGGCACAAAGAGAAAGAAGCAAGACAGAGAGGTGAAGATCTGTTCCAAGTCACCCATCAGATCAAAAGCCACATCTTGTTCTCTTCACATCCCACTTTGTATTATGGTGTCAATTTATTTAGGGCAGGGGTTTGATCTCTACTGCAGCACACAATTCAATTCAGTGTTCAGGTATGTCATCTTTCTGTCACACAAAGAAAAAAAGACCTATCAACTGCTATCTGAGGCTGGTTTGGAATCTAAACGTTGGCCTTATGCTCAGCCTCTGAGCAAATAGCTGGTTTTCAGAGACCGAGTTACTGGATGCTGAATTCAAACCTCAGGGTTCCCTAAATGGCATTTTGCTTTAACAAATGCTGAGAATGGAAAATCAAATCCTTTCCTTCAAAAATCTGCACATAAAATTTGCAACCCAATCCCTGCATTAAACATAGCCCAACCACAATACATGGGCTATTTTAATTCAATATGTTTCTCCTTTGGAATTCAGAAATGGCTTTGTCTCAGTTCTTCTGAGATATTCTGAATGCTTAATTCCTAGCACAGAAATAATTGCTGCTTATACTACTTTTTAAATCTTGGTGGTTTTTTTAAACTGCAACAACAAAAAAAGGTAGGGGTTAGCTAAATAGTATATAACTAGTATTCATAATACTATACTAGTATACAACTGTATATATTATTGGGCTGGCCAAGAAGTTCGTTCAGGTTTTTGGAAGATGTTACGGAAAAACCCGAACGAACATTTTGGCCAACCCAATATAACTAGTATAATTTTTATTCATTAACTTGAGGTAGGGAGTAGTAGTTTCAACACCAAAAATATTTCACTTCTAAATTTAGAAATTCAAAGAAGTGATCAACACTGCAAGTTCTCTCTTCTGAACCTGTTCCCCAAGAGGCCCGGCATTAGGATTCTGACACCCATCTCCGTCTAAGCCACTCAAATAAAGAGATTAGTGGTATGAGAACAAGCACATGAGTAGCAGGGAGCAGGACGGCATCTTGAATCAAAGAGAAGAGTCTGTTCTACTTCCACCAATGAACAAAATTATATCATTTTGCTCTGTAAGCACAGGCCCACAGAACACTAGGCAACTATGCTACTCCAAAGAGTGACAAGAATTATT
Organism: Hyperoodon ampullatus; assembly: GCF_949752795.1. Taxonomy (NCBI): domain Eukaryota; kingdom Metazoa; phylum Chordata; class Mammalia; order Artiodactyla; family Ziphiidae; genus Hyperoodon; species Hyperoodon ampullatus. The sequence continues at coordinate 58,443,034 of NC_136920.1, read as the reverse complement.
GAACTTCTCATCATTTATTGTTCTAATTAATACACGCTTACGTATACTCTACATATGTGTGTATCATCATGCTATTTCAAACTAACAGTAAATTTAAACATGCATACAACCACTTATAAGCAAACTACATACTTAAGACCATGTACCAAATTACATCATCATTCAGTCACCATTAAGTAACAAATAAGATCTCTCACATACACTTCCTCACACAAACTGATTCCCTTCTACGTGGGCTCTCCCACACAGCCATAGTGGCTCTCACACCTTCTTCCCATATGGCCTGGAAACAGTGTTACTACCGTATACACTCGCTCACAGTTTTATCAGCGGCACACTGTGAGATAGCTCTCTGTGGTCTCAGCTCAGCTGAGGGTCACAAGATATAAATACAGTATTAATATATTCAGATAACTATGTGGTTACACCTCTGTTTCTCATATTGTGAGCTTCTCAGTGTCCCAGGAGAAGGTGCACAGCACATATTCATACATAGGGTATCATATCCAACCATTCATCTTTCATTGTTTGGCACTGCAGAGTCGATACATGATGACAGTGCCTCAGTGTTCCAAGTCTTACAGTAGTTTGACTGTATAGCAGAACAACATTGGCCGAGCATCTGCCGTTGTGTACTACACTCAGCATCCCCTAGCATCAACTATGGTTTTGCCCAGTGTTTTCTTGGTGTCAAATACTTTCATATTCATATAACATCTCAGTTATAGTATTTAGAGCTGTTACGTGTGTAAAGAGAAGGGAGGGCAGAAAGCAAGGGGAAGGATGGACGTCTCAGATTAACAATCATGATGTTACAGACTCCGAGCTCCTAGAGGGCAGGGTTTGGTCCTGTTCACCATTCTCTCCCTAGTGCCTGGAACAGTGCTTGGCTCATCGAAGGCACTCAAACATACGTGTTGAATAAACTGATGAACACAAAGCATTATTCATACAGTGACCTGGACAATTATTCGGCATCCTTCACATGCAGACTATGATACCCATAGTGTCATGCCTGCCCAGTCTCAATGACATGTAAATCTCATACATGGTCACAGAATGTCACCCCATACTAAACATCAGTTCCCTGGGTCACACGGTCAACACACGTGTGGCTACAGGGTCACTCTTCTCTCCATTTCACTCTTGCAATGTTGTTGTGTCTCTGTGACACAGAGCCTGGGGGCCCACACAGCTTGACCCAGCACCTTGGGCGGCCCTACTCCACCTCGGAGTCGCTGCTCCACACTTTTCCACAGTGTATCAACTTGGCGGTGTGATGTTGGATTGGGGTGCCACTGTGTGTGTGTGAGGGACAGAGTCAGAGGTCCTACACAGTGTGACACAGTGTCTTGAGGTCCCACACAGGATGACGGTGTATCTGGGGAGTCACACTGGGCCATGGTATCGCACTCACGGTGAGACACCGCATGTGAGGTCCCGGCAGGGTGTCGATGAACCTAAGAATTACCCACCCCCGTGGCACGGTGTCTTGGCCTCGTCCTCTGACTCGGTCTCCCCTACTCAGACCCCACCCCCGTGCCCTCACCTGGTCAGATCCCGCAGCCGCGCCTCCTCCCCGCGCAGGTAGCGCCGCAGCAGTCCCAGCAGCCGGCGCTCGGGCGCCAGGGCGCGCGCCACACTGGTCAGCGCCGAGAACGTGTCCCCGCGCGCCGCGACCCCGGCCGCGTCCCCTGCCTGGAGCGCCAGCACCGCCAACAGCGCTGCCAGCCGCGCAGCGGGGCCCATCGCCGGCGCTGGCGCGCGTCCTCTCAGACCTTCCAGTCCGGCCCTGCGCCCGACGCTCCACCCCGGCCCGCCCCCGGCTCCTCCTCGCTCTGACCCCTCCCCTCGCTCTCCACCTCCCACCTTCTTGCCCCCTAGCTCCCCAGACTGCGTGTGGGCTGCCTGCAACCTCAGTGTCCGCCCGCCCTCCACTAAATCACAGCCCTGGGAAAACATTTCCACTGTGTCTATTTCACACTTGGGGAAATTGAGGCAGCGGGTGTGGTGAGGCATGAATTCACCAGTCTATGGCTGTACAACGCCATCCAAAAATATTCACCCCTCTGGATCAGGGGGTGGAAATGCAGAAACATCACTGGATTCTGATGGAGAAATCGGGAGAGTAAATGTCATGGTATGGTAACAGCGGTGCGGGTAAAGAGCTGTGACAGACCAGAGGGGAAGAAAACACTTCACACAGAACTTGACGTCTGAACCATTTTGAAGGATGAGTAGAATTTTGACAGGAGGTAGAGGGTGAAGGCCATTAGGGTCAGCGCATGACAAATCTAGGACCTATACAACCACAAACTCTGGGGTCCTGGGTCACTGCTCTACACAACATACCCATGATCACTGAAGCAAACAAAAATATTATTATTATATCCTACTACTTATTCTTTCCCCCTCTTTCCCAGGCAGTGTTATTCACTCATTCGTTCATTTAACAAATATTTAGCACCTGTTCCACTGTGCTGAGGACAAAGAGAAATAGCAGATCCAACCCTGGACTCATAAGGGGAGACAGAGATGTAAACAAATAACCACAAAGTGCTGTCAGGGTAACCGAGGGTTGTGCAGTGAGCAAGGGCAACTCTGAGGAGGGAGCCCATCCCCATGCATAGACGGTGGAGAGGGCTTCACAGAGGGGGCAACGTGTGCAGGTCCAAAAGGATGAAAAGGAATTGTCTGGAAGATGTCGGGCAAGGGAGGGATGGGCTTTCCTGGAGAAGGTACTATGTATGCCAAGGTTCGGAGATGGAAAATAGTTTGAGGTGCAGAGATGATGAAAAGTTCCTTGTGGTTGGGCCTGTCAGATTGTGACGTGTTTTTGCATGTCATACTAAGAAATTTAGCCTGTTATGAAAATTCAATGGAAGGGTTTTTTTTAATTGAAAAAAAATTTATTTATTCGGCTGCATCGGGTTTCAGTTGCGGCACGCGGGATCTTCGTTGAGGCATGCAGATCTTTCGTTGCGGCACGTGGGCTTCTCTCTAGTTGTGGCGTGTGGGTTTTTCTCTCTCTAGTTGTGGCACACGCAGGCTCCAGGGCACGTGGGCTCTGTAGTTGTGGTGCCCGGGGTCGAGAGCGCGTGGGCTCTGTAGTTTGCGGCACAAAGGCTCTCTAGTTGAGGCACACGAGCTCAGTAGTTGTGGCGCACAGGCTTAGTTGCCAGGGATCGAACCCATGTCCCCTGCTTTGGAAGGTGGATTCTTTACCACTGGACCACCAGGGAAGTCCCCCAGTGGAAGTTCTTAAGGTGGCATTAATAGCCATCCAGTGACTGAGCAAGGTGAGGGAATAAAGGCCCAGCCATTTAGCCCAACATGAGAGAGCTCTGACAGGCAATACTAGCTCTAGCCCTCCTGCCACATTAATCAACGCTTCGTCAAGCCTCTTTGACCTCTTCCTCTGCCCTTTCCTGCTTCCTGTCCCTTTCACAGATGTTGATCCCTAACAAATATCTTGCACTTCAAACTTCATCTCAGCATCTGCTTCTGGAGAACCCGATCTGTAACACCAATGCAATCAACATACACAGCTGGTAAATGTAGAGCAGGAACTTGAACCCAGGTGGTGTGGATCCAGGTGCCATATTCTTTTTTTTTTTTGGGGGGGGGGTGCCATATTCTTAATTGCTACCAGAGGCAGATTTACCATGAAGCCTTTGAAGCTTAAGCTTCAAGGCCCCTAACTTGCACAAACCCTTTCCAACACCCTCAGGATTGAGGGGTGGCAGAACCTAACAATATGTTCACATTGTTATATGTATTTGTAAAATTTGCAAAATAAAGCTATTTTAATGACAATTTTCTCTTTCCACTCTGACTTCCTCTCCATTACACTTCCCCTTATGGTGGGCATGTTGGAATGGCCAAGGGTCTGTACTTACAACTGAGTAGTCATCTTAGCCTGCTTTCTGCCCATAGAAGGTTGAGGGTTGTAGTATGAAGAATAATGGCCCCCCAAAGAGGCCCATGTCCTAATTCCCACAGCCTGTGACTATGTTGCCTCACATAGCAAAGGGAATTTTGCAGGTGTGATTAAGGATCCTGAGATGCCCCATTTATTTACTTATTCATTTATTTTACATCAGTATGGGCTCATGAATTTTACTGAATGAATTATAATTCATTACTTTGCTTATTTTGAATCTCATATTGCCCTAGAGTTAGTCAATGGTAGCCTCTTCAATCTGGCTCCTGTGTCCTTTTGATATGTCCCCTTCATTCCTTGGGCACTTCCATAATTTGTTACTTCCAAGGTATTCCAAATCGCCATGTACTTTCCCTGCTCCTGTCCTGGAATCAAGCATTTCCCCCATGAGCCCTGGTTGCTTGTATTCAGAAACTAAGGTCTGGGTGCTAAGTATGCTCATTGCAACTGTAGTGTCTCTGCTCTCAGGTCCTTTCAGCAGACAGAACTACGTAATTATATATAACCCTGTTAAACTTTTCTTAAGTATTTTTTCTTTTAAAAAATGAGATATAATTTACAAACTATAAAATCCACATTTTTAAAGTGTACGATTCATTCATTTTTACTATATTCACAAGGTTGTGCAACCATCACCACTAATATTTTCTTGCACCCCCCCAAAAAAAACCCTATGCCCATTAGCTGCCATTCTCCATCCCCCTCCCATGTGACAACCACCAATCTACTTTCCATCTATATGGATTTACCTATTATGGGCAATTCATATAAATGGTTCCACTTTTGATACTATAATAAATGGAATTTTCTTAATTTCATTTTAAAATTGTTCATTGTTAGTATATAGAAATTCAGTTGATTTTTGTATATTGATCTTGTGTCCTGTAACCTTACTGAAATTGCTTATTATGTTTAATCGTGTTTTTTGTTTATTCCTTATAATGTTATATATAGAAGATTAAAACATTGGAAAATGGAGAGAGTTTACTTCCTCCATTTGAATCTGGATGTTTTTTCTTTCTTTTTTTTTTCCTAATTTACTTTGCTAGAACTTCCAGTGCAATGTTGAAGTGACCAGAGATGATATCATTGTCTTGTTCCAGATCCCGGGTGGAAAATTTTCAGTCTTTCACCATTAAGTATGATGTTAGCTGTGCATTTGTCAATGCTTTAACTAGGCTGAGGAAGATCTCTTCTGTTCCTAATTTTTTAAGTGTTTTTATCTGTCAAGTACATTTTCTGCATCTATTGAGATGATCATGTGGTTTTTATCCTTTTTTGTCTTAATATTATGTGTTATAATGATTGATTTTTAATATTTATTTACTTATTTATTTGGTTGCGTTGGGTCTTAGTTGCGTCAGGCGGGCTCCTTAGTTGTGGCAGGCAGGCTCCTTAGTTGTGGCAAGTGAACTCTTAGTTGCGGCATGCATGTGGGATATAGTTCCTGGATCAGGAATCGAACCCAGGCCCCCTGCATTGGGAGTATGGAGTCTTAACCACTGCACTGCCAGGGAAGTCCCATAATGATTGATTTTTGTTTGTTAAACCAACCTTGCATTCTGGGTTAAATCTTGTTCATATGTTGCTGGGTTCACCTTGCTATTTGTGCTTCACTGAACTTCTTGGTTTATGTCTTTTCAAATCTGGGAAATATTCATATATTATTTCTTCAAATATTTCTTTTTGAAAATCTTCTGGAATTCTGATGACATAAATTAGGTACTGGCTCACAGATCATTAAGGCTCTGTTCACTCTTTTTGTTGTTGTTGTTATTTTTGAATTTTTTTAACATCTTTATTGGAGTATAATTACTTTACAATGGTGTGTTAGTTTCTGCTTTATAACAAAGTGAATCATTTATATATATATATATATGTATATATATATATATATATCTCCCCATATCTCCTCCCTCTTGTGTCTCACTCCCATCCTCCCTATCCCACCCCTCTAGGTGGTCACAAACCACCGAGCTGATCTCCCTCTGCTATGCAGCTGCTTCCCACTAGCTATCTATTTTACATTTGGTAGTGCATATATGTCCATGCCACTCTCTCACTTTGTCCCAGCTTCCCCTTCCCCTTCCCTGTGTCCTCAAGTCCATTCTCTATGTCTACGTCTTTATTCCTGTCCTGCCCCTAGGTTCTTCAGAACCATTTTTTTTGAGATTCCATATATATATGTGTTAGCATACAATATTTGTTTTTCTCTTTCTGACTTAACTTCACTCTGTATGACAGTCTCTAGGTCCATCCACCTCACTACAAATAGTTCAATTTCATTTCTTTTTATGGCTGAGTAATATTCCATTGTATATATGTGCCACATCTTCTTTAACCACTCATCTGTTGATGGACACGTAGGTTGCTTCCATGTCCTGGCTATTGTAAATAGAGCTGCAATGAACATTGTGGTACATGACTCTTTTTGAATTATGGTTTTCTCAGGGTATATGCCCAGCAGTGGGATTGCTGGGTCGTATGGTAGTTCTAGTTTTAGTTTTTTAAGGAACCTCCATACTGTTCTTCATAGTGGCTGTATTAATTTACATCTCACCAACAGTGCAAGAGGGTTCCCTTTTCTCCACACCCTCTCCAGCATTTATTGTTTGTAGATTTTTTTGATGATGGCCATTCTGACTGGTGTGAGGTGATACCTCACTGTAGTTTTGATTTGCATTTCTCTAATGATTAGTGATGTTGGGCATCCTTTCATGTGTTTGTTGGCAATCTGTATATTTTCTTTGGAGAAATGTCTATTTATGTCTTCTGCCCATTTTTGGATTGGGTTGTTTGATTTTTTGATATTGAGCTGCATGAGCTGCTTGTATATTTTGGAGATTAATTTGTCAGTTGCTTCATTTGCAAATATTTTCTCCCATTCTGAGGGTTGTCTTTTTGTCTTGTTTATGGTTTCCTTTGCTGTGCAAAAGGTTTTAAGTTTCATTAGGTCCCATGTGTTTATTTTTGTTTTTATTTCCATATCTGTAGGAGGTGGGTCAAAAAGGATCTTGCTGTGATTTATGTCATAGAGTGTTCTGCCTATGTTTTCCTCTAAGAGTTTTATAGTGTCTGGCCTTAGATTTAATCCATTTTGAGCTTATTTTTGTGTATGGTGTTAGGGAGTGTTCTAATTTCATTCTTTTACATGTAGTTGTCCAGTTTTCCCAGCACCACTTATTGAAGAGGTTGTCTTTTCTCCATTGTATATTCTTGCCTCCTTTATCAAAGGTGAGGTGACCATATGTGCGTGGGTTTATCTCTGGGCTTTCTATCCTGTTCCACTGATCTATATTTCTGTTTTTGTGCCAGAACCATACTGTCTTGATGACTGTAGCTTTGTAGTATAGTCTGGGATCCTGATTCCTCCAGCTCTGTTTTTCTTTCTCAAGATTGCTTTGTCTATTCAGGGTCTTTTGTCTCACAATACAAATTGTGAAATTTTTTGTTCTAGTTCTGTGGAAAATGCCATTGGTAGTTTGATAGGGATTGAATTGAATCTGTAGATTTCTTTGGGTAGTATAGTCATTTTCACAATGTTGATTCTTCCAATCCAAGAACATGGTATATCTCTCCATCTGTTTGTATCATCTTTAATTTCTTTCATCAGTGTCTTAGAGTTTTCTGCATACAGGTCTTTTGTCTCCCTAGGTAGGTTTATTCCTAGGTATTTTATTCTTTTTGTTGCAATGGTAAACGGGAGTGTTTCCTTAATTTCTCTTTCAGATTTTTCATCAGTAGTGTATAGCAATGCAAGAGATTTCTGTGCATTAGTTTTGTATCCTGCTACTTTACCAGATTTGTTGATTAGCTCTAGTAGTTTTCTGGTAGCATCTTTAGGATTCCCTATGTATAGTATCATGTCATCTGCAAACAGTGACAACTTTACTTCTTCTTTTCCGATCTGGATTCCTTTTATTTCTTTTTCTTCTCTGATTGCTGTGGCTACAACTTCCAAAACTATGTTGAATAACAGTGGTGAGAGTGGACAACCTTGTCTCGTTCCTGACCTTAGAGAAAATGGTTTCAGTTGTTCACCACTGAGAACGATGTTGGCTGTGGGCAATTTTTTTTTAATCTTTTTTTCTCTCTGTTGTTCAGATTAGATAATTTTAATGAATTTATCTTCAAGTTCACTGACTCTTTCCTCTGTCATGTCTATTCTGCTATTGAGTTCATCAGTGAGTTTTTTTAGTTTGGTTATTATACTTTCATTAGATTCCTCTTTATATCTCTTCTTTCTTGATACTTTCTACCTTTCCATTCACTTCAAGAGTATTCACCCTTACTTCTTGGAGCATTTTGTAACAATCTTCAACAATTTCAACATTTGTGTCATCTTTTCCTTGACATTTGTTGATTGTCTTTTCTCATACTAATTGAGATTTTCCTGATTCTTTGTATGCTGAGTATCATAGGATTAAATACTGGATATTTTGAATGTTACGCTTTAAATGTCTAGATCTTGTTTAAATCTTATGGATAATAGTAATATTTTTCGTTTTAGCATACAGCTCATCCAGTTTGAGTCAGAAGTACTGACCTGCCTTTGTGGTTGTGGTTCCAATGTCGGTTCAGTTTTCAAAGCTTTTGCAATGCTATTCAGATCTGTCCCAGTTGTATGCCACCCAATGGCCAGTCTTAGATCTGGACAGTGGTCTGTTGTATACCTCAGTACTCAGGTGTATGGTATGCTACTTAGCATCAGATCCATGCCTGCACAGTTCAGGGGTGAGGTCACAAATTATGGGGTTGCTCTCCTGAACTCCTCACTCTCTGTGATTTCTCTGATACTTTCCAGTCTTCTGAACCCCCCACTTTTCAGTCCTTTGGCCAAAAACCTGGGGGTTCAGTTACTCTTCTCTGCTGTGTCCTTTTCATGATTGCATGTATCTAGGGCCAAGTGGCAGGAGGATAGAGGTAGAAAAAAAAATCAGTGGGGGTTTTCCCTACTACTGGGATTGTTGAAAGCAAAAATTACAACATTATTTGATATGGTTTCAGTGTACGTAGATGTAATACATAAGATAAATTGAAGTTTTAGGTGGCCATAGGCACTCACTGCCACCACTGCCATTGTGGCCACCACTGTGGGATTGCCTGGAGGGAGGGGTGCAGGAGGACAGAGAACAACAGACAAGAAAGGTTGGATGTTACCCCCCCACCCCCAAACCTCAATGTGAGAGTCCTCTTTTCCTCTTCTTGAGCCAGAGTTAGAGGGCTTCCCCTGCAGCTTTCTCAGTACTCAACCCGGGGCCCACTTACAGGTTTAAGGTTGCTGAGGATCAAAAAGAGGAAGCTCACTGCCAGTTCAGTGGTCCTTCAAATTCTGGTCTTTCCCCTCAATCTAACTGCTATCATTTACTTTGCAGAGTCCTCAAATGCCTGTTCCATGGATTCTGTCCAGGTTTTATAGATGCATTCAGGGGGCAAGACATCATCCCACAACCAGAATTTCCTACGCTTTTATATTTTGTTTTAATTCTGCATCAGAGAGGAATTTTTGAAGTCACTCTAAGTAACAACGGAGTTCCAAGTTCAGCCAAAACCAAACTAAATTTTAACTAAATTATGCTACAAGTACAAATAATTGTGTGACAATAGAATAGATATTTTCCAAGAAAGCTAAGTTTGTGAGGCTCAACTTATGTTCCTGTTTGGTACTCAGCAAGGTTTTTTTGTTTGTTTATTTTTTGACCTGTGTTATTAGACAATTCCTATTTCTGAACGTTAAAAACTAAAAAATGCATGTTAGCTTTGAGGAAATGTTACTATTAGGTTTTTTAATGCAAAAATAGAAAATTGAAGTAGAAATAAAAGGGTCAAGGAAAAGATCATGATTTTCAAATAAATATCAAGGCAGAGGAGAGACAGGCTTTTCCATAAATGATCAACAGCATCAGCTTCATGTCATGCCCCTCTTCCCTGCTCACTCCACACCAGCCACACTGGCCTTTGGCCTTTTCATTTCATGCTCCTGCCAAGCTCTTTCCTGATTCATGAGTAATTTCTGACTCACCCCTACTCACCCTTTGAGTCATTTCCTCAAGGATCTTTTATTTGTCTGCAGATTAGGTTCAAATCCCCATAATATTCAAAACACCCCCTATATTTTCCCTTGGTAGGATTTATTACAATTATAATTCCTTATTTCTATAATTCATGTCAATCTGCTCTACGAGATCATAAGTTTCATATAGGCCGGACTGAGCTTAGCAGAGTGCCAGGCAATAGTAGGTACTCATTTAAAGAGAATAAATAGAGCAAAAGGAGCATTCAAAATAATCCCACTCATCAATCTCTTTATTGAGGGTCCTCTATGTGCCAGTCCTCTGCCAAGTCTTTTCTAATATTTATCTCCTTTATTCTCACAATAAGCCTATAAGGTATGTATTTTTTTTTTGCATTTTATGGTTGGGAAAACCATTGAAGTTAGTGATTCAACAGCAAGATGGTAAAGCCTGAAATTGAAACCAGTTCTCGGCTGAGTACTCTTTCCACTGCATCATTACTTGGTGTTGCTCATCACCAGCTCCTGGCTCAGCCTCCTTCCGATACCCAGGAAGAGTTTCTGGGATACTCACTTCTCACTTCTCAGTTTTATTCTCCTCTGTATTATGAAAGGATTAAACAAATGGATTGATGTTTCTAAAACTGTGGTCCACAGTACACCTGCATCAGAATCATAGGGGGAAGAGTGGATGTGCTTATGAAAAATTCAGTGTCCATAGCCCTACCAGACTCACTGAATCAAAATGTAGGGGACGAGGAGGCAAAGTCCAGGAATCTGCATTTTTAACAGGCTCTTGAGGAGATGCTTATGCACATTTAATTTAATTTGGTGATTTCCAAAGTTCCCTCCAGCTTGACAGTCTTTTCTTCTAAGACATTAAATTTGGAGGGCATGCCTTTGTATCTCTATCATCTTTTACAGAGCTGTGAACTCAATATATACTATTTCTAGTGAATGAATACATTTGAATTTGGAAGACAGATTCTTAGGTATTTACCAGCTGTGATTCCTTGGGAAAATTACTTCACCTCTTGACCCTTAGAGTTATCATCTTTTAAGATGGAATTAATAATAACAACCCCTATCCTGGCTTCCAACAGTTCATGTGGGAGATAAATTAAATCATGTTTTTGAAAGCTCTTGTGATTCCAAGTTGAGGAACCGCTACAGGTATAAAATGGACACCAACAGGTGTTACTTCAGTCCTCAAACTCACAGATGGCTCAGTTACAGCTCTTTCAAATGGACAGAATAGGTAGTTTATTAAAACACAAAACAGAAACCACCACCTTTGAAAATCATATTTCCTTGGAAAGACTCTACTTGCTTTTTTTTTAGAAACCTGAGGCATTCCTATCGCGCCCCCTGGTGGAACTTAGAAGCTAACTCAAATCCACAATTCTTGTCAAACGCCATTTACTTAGCAACAATGTATATAGCCTGGTCCTGGAAGATCCCACATGCCACGGAGCAACTAAGCCCGTGGGCCACAACTACTGAGTTTGTGCTCTAGAGCCTGTGAGCCACAACTACTGATCCCACGTGCCACAACTACTGAAGCCCACATGCCAGAGCCCGTGCTCCACAACAAGAGAAGCAACCACAATGAGAAGCCCCCGCACCACAACGAAGAGTAGGCCCTGCTCCCCGCAACTAGAGAAAGCCCGCATGCAGCAGCAAAGACCCAAAACAGCCACACACACACACACACACACACACACACACACAAAAGTGGAGTCAATTTCCCCTCCCCTTGAATCTGGGAAGGCCTTATTTCGTTCTTTAGCCAATAAAATGCAACAAAAGGGACAGGGTGCCAGTTTTGAGCACAAGGACACTTGCATGCTTTGGCCCTCTCTTTGGGAACCCTGCACGGGCACCCATGTGAGCAAGCCTGGGCTCGCCTGCAGGAACATGGGAGCTACGTGAGGCAGAGCTCGGCCAACCCAGCCGAGGCCGTCCTGAACTAGCCAGCACCCAGGCGACTTGGCAGCTGACCTCCACCTATACGTGAACCCAGCTAAGACCAGAAGAACCAGCCTGCTGACCTCAGTCCAAATTGCCAAACTGCAGAACTGTGATATATATAAATACTTGCTGTTTTAAGCCACTAAGTTGTGTGTAGTTTGTTTTGCAGTAAAAGTTGTTACAGAAATTGGTGTCTGAAATGCTACCTTTAACAAAAAACCCCAAATTCACGGCATTGGCTTTGGGATCAGGGATAGATGAAGATTGGAAAAATGGCAAGCAAACAGTGAAGTCTCAGAAAATGGTGAGGGAATTGTGACCGGAGGCTGGAAAAATGGTAATCTGTGTCTTACAGTGGCAAAACAATTGGCAAAACTGTTGCCTATGGTAACTTGGAAGGTGGAGGAAAAATGCTCAAAAATTTTTGGTTTGACTAAGGAGATTTCTAAGCAGAATGTTGAAAGTGTCAGTTGGGTTCTCCCAGCTGGGTATGATAACTTTATAACAGGTAGAGAGGTATGAGCTAAAGAAAGGACTGGCCTGCTTGAAACATGAAGTTAGAGAGAATAGAGAGGGGCAGGACTTACTATGTTAAAAAATAAAACTTTCTTCATCTTGAGGCTCTCTAGCCAGCAAAAAATTTTTACAAGGAACTATAGCCTGGAGATGTGAATCACATCAAAGGTGTGGCTGTAACACACTTTATAAAGACCTTTGAGAGAATTAAAGTGATGTCTAGTAGACTCCTAGACAAAAAGACTTCTTGGAATCTTAAGAGCAATATCCACAGAGATCTAATTCCAAAATAGCACTGATAAAATTGAGAGAGATGTCTCAAAAACAATTGTGTATGTGTCATTTGGAGTATGGAGTAGACTATAATCAGATACATAGAAAACCCACAAAATTTTTAAATGAGTTGCACATGTGAAAGTGCCACCAGCCAGGACTAAAAGGGACTGAAATAGTTCAAATTGCCACTCAGCTACCAATATGAGCCACTTTGTCAGAAGTAGCCAAGGAAGGTGATGGACAAAGGATAGTTCAGAGAGCAGAGCAAAGAAGCAGAGATCAGTAGACTAGGGAACGACTCCCAGGGAGTAGAATTTAGGCCTGAGCAAGGAATATTCCCTCTCCCAGGATAGGGGACCTGACAACCTTCATCTACGTGGAGTCCAAGATTGCTCTGTTTAAGGATGTCTATGTACCTTTCATGCTTCTCCTTCTTGAATGGAAATGTCTATTGATGTTACCCTGTCTGCCTCATTGCATACTACGTGTATGGGAGGCAAATAACTTATCTTTTAAATTCACAGATATCAAGGTCAGAAAGAACAACATTCATCAAGTCATTTACAAACCTGATATAGATGATAAGATCCTAGACTTTGAGCCTGATGACATAATTGCAAGAGACTTCTGGGGGTTCTGGAATGGAGGTAAGCATATTTTGCCTGTGGGAGGAATGTGAATAATTAGAGAGTATATATACTGTGGTAGATTATAAAAATGGTCACAATCCTTCAGTCCTCCCTGAATCCATACTCTTTGAGTTGTGACACTGCAGTTCCTCTCATCGAAAGATGGAGACTATTTCTCCATCCCTTAAATCTGAAGTGGCCTTGTGACATTTTTGGCCAATGGAATGAAGCAGAGGCATGCTTAAGGCTCAAGATGCCTCAAAAGCATGTTTCAGTTCTTTTTCTTGAAATCCTGTCCTGCCGCCCATGTGAACAGACCTGACCTAGCCTGCTGGAAGACAAGAGACCACATGGAGCAGAGACGAGCCATCCCTGCAGAGGCCATCCAGCTCCCAGACAACTTGGCAGCTGACTTCAACCCATGAAATGAACCTAGCCAAGACCAAAAGAACAACTCAGCTGAGCTCAGCACAAATTCTTGATTTGCAGAATTGTGAGCTATATAGATACTGGTTTTAAACCACCAAATCCTTTGGGGGGTAGTTTATTATTTAGCAAAAACTAACCAATTGAAAGACATCTAACCAATATAAGAGTCAAGGCAGGGAATTGGATTGGGTAGGGGTTTTATAGCAAAGGAAAATATATGAGACAAATGAGAAAGAGTATTGACATTTATTGTTCTAGGTGGTGGGTACATGGGTGTTTGCTGTTATCTTTCTAATTTTATTTATTTTAAAGTCTTTATCATGCAAAATTAAATTGTAACTTTAAATTTAATATAAAAAGAGTAAATGTGGAAGTTCCAAAAGGCAAAGACTCTCCTCTCCATACTATCATTAGGTGATCATATTCATGTCCGTGGCTTTAAATATGTTGATAATTTCTAAATTTAGATCTCTAGCTTAGACCTCTCTTCTGAGCTCCAGACTCATATTTCCAATTGCCTATTTGTCATCTACACTTGGATGTCTCTCAGGTGTCTCAAACATAGCATGTTCAAAATTGGTCACTTCATCTTTCTGTCTATGATAGCCAGTCTCCAAGATGGCCCTCATGATCCCCACCTCCTGCGCAGTCCCTCACAAACTGTATCAGGATTGATCTGTATGACCACAGAATTTTGCAGAAATGACAGCGTGCGACTTCCGAGTTTAAGTCATAAAAGACACTGTGGCTCGTGCCTTGCTCTCTCTTTGGATCACTCACTCTGGAGGAAGCCAGCTGCTTTGCTGTGAGGACCCTCAAGCAACCCTAGGGAGAGGCCCATGTGGTGAGGAGCTGAGGCTTCCTGCCATGTGAGTGAGCTACCTGGGAAGCTGATCCTCCAGCCCCAGCTGATCCTAAACCTCGCATGACTGCAACCGCAGCTGACATCTTGATTGCAATCTCACTGAGACACGGAGCCAGAACCACCAGTTAAGCAGCGCCCATACTCCTATTCCACAGGAATGGTCAGGGCTTCCAAGCTCACACATGTGCTTCTCCATAGGGCTGCTCATGACATGGCAGCTGGCTTCACCCAGAGTAAATGATCCAAGAAAGAGTACCAAGATGTAAGATAAAGAGTCTTTTATAACCTAATCTTGGAAGTAGGATGGCATTACTTCTGCCAGGCAGGGATTATTGGGGGCCCTCTTGGAGGCTGGCTTTCATATTGCTCAAGGTCTCATAGCTAGTAACAGATAGAAAGGGGGGTTTTGAAACTGGGCGCTCTGAAATTAGAACCTGGTTCTTAACTACTACAAGGTAAAGAAGAAAAACGGGGAGTTTTATAGATACTGTACAACAAAACTCCATAATAACTGAATTCAGTTGACAACTACAGCTGGATCTCAAATCCTGGCTGGGCTAGAGTTATTGGAAGTGAAGGCGAGGCTCAGTGGGTAAACGACAAGACAACCCCAACTCTGGAAACTGGAAAGTAGAGAATGGGGTCCCAGGGTTCCCAGTTTTCTACTGAGCCAATCTCCCCACATAAGCTGACTGAATGCATGTCAACTAACCAGGCAAGTTCCAGAATCCTTGCTGCCATTCCAGTCCCAAACAGCCTTAGAACCAGGAATTGTTTCTAAGCCATGTCTTAGGCTGGCTTAGAAAGGCTAGATAGATCTGGATGGTGCAACCAAACTTCCAGAACTTCAGGCTGGCTCCATTACCCTAGTAATCATATGATTCCATATTTTATTCAGTTTTAATTGAAAAAAAAATCCTCACCTCCATCCTGTTACAGTAAGGGGTTTTCATGCATTAAGAAGTAAGATTGGCAGCTCCAGGTGCTTATTTCAGTGTGGGGGAGGGGTGGGGAGGGAGAAGAAATAATGAACGACGACGCATTGAGACAGTCCATAGAGGAGAAGGAGCGAGCTTGCTGGCACCAGGTGGTGGGGTGGTGGGGTAGTCAGGTGTGAGAAAAAAAGCTTAGGCCTGGACAACTTAAGTTTGAAGTGCTGTGGGACATCCAGGTAGAGATGACTTGAAAACTGTTGTGTGGCTCTGAAGCTTGGAAGGAAGGTCTGGCCTAAAAACATAGACCTGGAGTCGTCAGCTTCAGAGTGATAGTTGGAACTTCGGGAATTTCATCCAGAAAAAGAGTGTAAAATCGGAAATGCCGTTGGCTGAGATCAGAAACCTATTATCTAGCCTCCGCAGGATGCTTCTTCCTGCGTTCTTTTTGCTGTCTGCTGTGTCTGCAAGGTCTTTTCTCTTTTCTCTACCTGACAAGCTCCTTGCTCTTCCTTCAAGGCTCCACTCTAGTCCCAACGATTCTTTTTTCTTTCTTTCTTTCTTTTTTTTGCGGTACGCGGGCCTCTCACTGTTGTGGTCTCTCCCGTTGCGGAGCACAGGCTCCGGACGTGCAGGCTCAGCGGCCATGGCTCACGGGCTCAGCCGCTCCGCGGCATGTGGGATCTTCCCGGACCAGGGCACGAACCCGCGTCCCCTGCATTGGCAGGCGGACTCTCAACCACTGCGCCACCAGGGAAGCCCCCAGACATTCTTTAGAGCCCTTCCTGGATCCAGCAACGATGCCCCTCTATTTCTGCACCATTCTATACTTACCTCTACAACTGCACTTTTATTGCATCCTAATTGTTTTTGTCTTCTTAAAGATGTGGGTTACATCTTATCAACTTTTTATTCACTGTCCTGCTCCTGGTAGGTTACTAAATATTTGTACAGAAGGAGAAAGGGACTACCAGTCAGGAGACCTGAGTATTAGTCCCAGGTTTGCCCCTGAACTGCTTTGTGACTCAGGGGCTCACTTCTCTTCTCTGGACCTTAGTTTACTCCTGATTACAAGGAGGGAGGACTCCTTATGGCTGAAGACTAAGATTCACTGAATGAATTTTAACCAGGTCGTGGGGGAGAAAGCAGCAGATTGGGAAGATGAGTTGGGTTCTGCAGAAATCCACTCTGTGGACTCAAAGTGGATCTCCAACCTGACCCTCAGGCTTTCCTCACTGTAAAGAGAGATGCTTGCATTGAATTTGGGTTCCTTCCAGGGCAGAGGTTCTGAGTTTGTTTCACGGGACACGGATCCCTACCCACCAGGGGAAGCATGCATATGTGGGAATGGCAAACAATTGGAAAAAACTATGATCCAGTTACTGTTTTATTTTTTTCTGCCCTTGCTCCCTGCTCACCTGAGAATAAATCTCTTCCACCCCTCCCCCAATTCAGCTTTCCTGATTTAGCCTCAGGTTGGTTTCCACCCCACCTCTTCTGGTATTATATTAATTTTGGACCCAGCTCTTTGAAAATTGTCCATGGGGTGATCAGGAAGGTGAGTGGGATCTAAAAAACGGGTCACACACCAGTCAGAATGGCCATCATCAAAAAGTCTAGAAACAATAAATGCTGGAGAGGGTGTAGAGGAAAGGGAACCCTCTTGCACTGTTGGTGGGAATGTAAATTGATACAGCCACTATGGAGAACAGTATGGAGGTTCCTTAAAAAACTAAAAATAAAACTACCATACGACCCAGCAATCCCACTACTGGGCATATACCCTGAGAAAACCATAATTCAAAAAGAGTCATGTACCACAATGTTCACTGCAGCTTTATTTACAATAGCCAGGACATGGAAGCAACCTAAGTGTCCATCAACAGATGAGTGGTTAAAGAAGATGTGGCACATATATACAATGGAATATTACTCAGCCATAAAAAGAAACAAAATTGAGTTATCTGTAGTGAGGTAAACGGACCTAGAGTCTGTCATACAGAGTGAAGTAAGTCAGAAAGAGAAAAACAAACACCATATGCTAACACTCATTTAGATTCCATATATACGGAATCTAAAAAACAAACAAAAAAATGGTCATGAAGAACCTAGGGGCAAGATGGGAATAAAGACGCAGACCTACTAGAGTATGGACTTGAGGATATGGGGAGGCGGAAGGGTAAGCTGGCACAAAGTGAGAGAGTGGCATGGACATATATACACTACCAAATGTAAAACAGATAGATAGCTAGTGGGAAGCAGCCGCATAGCACAGGGAGATCAGCTCAGTGGTTTGTGACCACCTAGAGGGGTGGGATAGGGAGGGTGGGAGGGAGGGAGACGCAAGAGGGAAGAGATATGGGGATGTATGTATATGTATAAATGATTCACTTTGTTATAAAGCAGAAACTAACACACCACTGTAAAGCAATTATACTCCAATAAAGATGTTAAAAAAAAAACAGGTCACACAAGGAACAGTTGCTGAATTATGCATATTTAGACTGAGGGGAAAAGTCTTTGAGTGCCAAGGAAATGGATTTTTATATAACATTGAGTTTCCAAGTGCAGCCAAATAGTAGAAGCTTCAGGAGGCAGATTTCAGCTGAACACAATAAAGAACTCTCTACTGGCCTTTCTTTCAAAGGGAACAACTTGTCTTGGCAAGTTGTCACTGGAAAGGTTCAAATATATATCCTCACTTGGTAGTCATATTGCAGAAAATGATGAGATTGGATAAGATGACCTTTAAGGTTCTTTCCAGTGGTGGATTCTCTCATACCTCCCCCATCCCCACCACCCTCTCTTGGAGACTTTCTGCTTAAACCTTCCCGTGACTCTCATTACCTGCTGATTGAAGTCCAAGCTCCGCAGTGCAGCACACAGGGCTCTCTCCCACCTCTCCACTCTCATCCCTACTCCCAGTGTTGCAAGACGGAACTACTCATGGTTCTCTGCACACTCGTGCTGTCTTCTGCGCTTAAGATGTCCCCCCTCTTCCTTTGCCGAGCTTTTGCTTCTTCTCCAACACTCCCTCTGGCACTGTAGTGGATGTTTGTCACCTTTTGTCTGCACCACAATTTCCAATTGGTCAATTAACTTCCTCTCACTGTCTTGATGGAAGGGTAACTGCAGTGCCCTGTCTCCTGCTACCATTCAGAAGGAAGGTGAGGGGGTCACATCTTTCCCTTATCAGGCTCTAGTTTCAGCTAGGAGGCAGGCATGTGACAAAAGTCCAGCCCACTGGGCCTTCTCTCCAGGTACTTTGAATCCAAAGACATCAGGAAAAGATAAAGGTGATCTGGTGGTGTGAGGGCGGTGGGAACACTGTCCCGAACAGGCTGTTCCAGCAGTAACCTGGTTGCTGTGTCCTTTTTCCTACTTCTTAGCCTTCTGCAGTGCTCTTGGTTCCTACATATTTCCAGGTCAATAAATATTTATAAAATGAATGAATGAAGCAGAGGGATAAAGGTCAACGACTTAATTTAAGCAAATTACATGCAATACTGGACCATTTAATGATTAGAACCAGAGGTAAAGAGAGGGAAATAAACAGGAGAATGGTCACATCACTACAGGAATGAGGAAGTGCTAGTTTGGGGAAGACAGGGAGGTAGAATGGGGAATAAACATTTTAATTATAATCCCTCCTCCAAGACATCTCCATTTATATACACATGAACTCTTCTCCCTTGGGGATAACAGTTCTATTATTATTTTAGGTGGGATTAGCTTCTTGGTCCCTGTTTTAGGTGGGTCTCAGACCAATGGCCTTGCCCTTACCTTCAGAGACTGTTAAATTTAAAGAACTTGTCAAATATCACATATCCAGTGGCAGGAGAAATCAAAGATGACTTGGAGGTTTCAAACCAGGAAGATACGGGGCCAGGAAAGCAGGAAGAAAATGATGAGCTCGAGATCTCAGGAGGACATGGGTAGAGATGACCCAGAGGCAGCAAGAAGTAGGTGTTGCCTGAATGAGATGTTGATTAATGGGTTTATAAATCTCTAAAGCTGGTGGTATCACTGCTGCATATTTCTCATCATGTGCAACTCTGTGCATATGCAGAATCAGTGCAGAATTTAGTGCTTTTCTGCTGCAGGCAGAAACATGAGATGGGTTCATCCATTCAATAAACATTTACTGGGCACCTACTATGGTGCCATGCACTGTTCTAGGCAGTGGTAAAGTAGTGAAAAAGCTACACTCATGGAGACTATGGAGTCAGGTAATACTACTACTTAAATTTATTTGTTATACTGTTTATGTGCTATGAACAATAAAATGGAGGAAGCGCTAGGGATGAGATTAGCATGGTTCCCAGAACATTCCATGCAGAAGGTGATAAAATGACCTTGTAGAATGTTACTCTCACTCATCTTACCTTTAAGCCTGATCAGAGGAAGGCAGGCCTTCCTGGAGACCAGGACTACAGGGTCCTAACAACCCTGGAAACTAATTCCATGACCACCACTTTATCACAGCTATATAGTTACTTCTTTGAGAGATTTCCAAACCTTTAACTTTTTATTATATTAGCTGATGCTAACATGGGCAGACAAATTAGGTCAACTGAAGGAGAGAAGGAGAAAAATAAGGTGGAAAGAACTTTAATGTTAGTCCTTTCTTCTGGGACTGTTGATGAACCAATCAAGAAATATTTACTGAGTAATGAGCTGTAATATTCATTTAGGGTCAAAGTAGCTTCTAGGGTATGCCATGTATATATATCAAGAATGTATATATGCCATGTGTGTATATATATATATATATATATATATATCAAGAATGTGTTCAGTTTGGATAGCCAACTTTATAAACTACACAGTAGCTAAGATAATAAAAATTACACAGAAACTCATGCCTATGAAGAGACCTGTTTATTACTGATAACACTCCATTTGGCTAAAACCACACGAAAACCACACACACAAATACTTAAATGCAAATTCTCATAGGCAGTACTTATGATACACCCTGGTGTTTTTGTAAGGAAAAATGAGAAGATGTTGACAGAAACTATTAAAACAAGGGCACAATTTTGAACTACTGCTACACGAAAAAATAAATAATTCTTAACTGCATACATTTTATCTGGCATATTCAATGATGTATACAAAGAGTTTGTTTTAGCCTATAACACAAGGCCTCATCATACACAGATGCAACTCTTGTTTGAGTGGTTCTTGTAAGATATATGATGAATCATAACACTGAACAAAAATATACCAAACAGTATCAAATTAGTTGTGACTCACTTGGAAAGCAGCCCTAGCAGGCTCATAATGGCACTAATACTAGTGATATTAAGTCTACACAGACACTTTCTTAGCCTTCTTGGCCAACATCTTGCTTTGAGCGTAAAACACTAGGCATTACATACAATTTCGAAATAGGAATATGCTCTTCTCTCTCCAAAGAAACAGGGTATTTAAGGGTGTGCATGCTTAATAAACTTCAGTACTGAGAATTGTTTTAAAAGCTGAATCAGAAAATGAATGTTTTCAATTGTGTCCTAAACTATTTGTTTCTTTAAAATAAAATCCCATAATTCCTATTGTCATCCATTAAGTACTCTACAACAGGTACTATACTAGGTGGTGTGGAGATGAAAAAATAATAAACCATGATCCTCGCTCTCAGGGAGCTGATAGTCAGGTGCTCCTTCTTAGTCAAGGAATGCCAAAGAATTAAAGAGAACAAACTGGCCAACACCTCTGACTATATTACAAGGTTCAGTGGTAACATAACTGTTTCAGGTCACTTCAATTTGGCATTAATACTTTCAAAAGTCAGCTTCTAAAGGGAATATGCTTGGTATGTGTTTATATTTCTCACACTAGAGTCAGTGCGGTACCCCCAGGGATAATGCAGCAACTGAGGGAGGGCTGGGGGGAGAAAACTGAGAGCCCATGTGATAAACACGGTGCCTCTTTCTGGCAGCACCAGCTTCCATGAAGACTGAAGGAATCATTTTTATACTAAAACAGTTTTATTATGGAGAATGCAAAATTCACTTACATTTTTAAGACAGAACAGGAAATTTCATGAGTGGCAGGCTGCTTCTGATTTTGCTCTCAGGCCCCTTCCCCTACACATTCAGGCTCCTCGCTTGAGGATTATGCTGGTGGAAAAATTTGAGAAGCAAACTTTAGGTACGTCACTTTGCCCTTATCTTGGTCACTTTACTCATTCTTCTATGTTCTCTTTTTTAAGTACAGAATCGTGAATTAACAAACAGATGTCTTAATGAATGTAACAGTATGGTGAATATTTAAAGTAACCAATGGTAAACACTAACTTTGTTTCAAACCGGGAGTAAAATCAGGCTGTATAAAGAGTCAGACAATGAGAGATTCTCTTCTTTCCACTTAGTCTTCTTATGGCTTAGGGTAAGATGCTTTGAGGGACAAATGTGCAAAAAGATTATCTCAGATCTTGTGCTTTGGATGCCCAAAGTACAAGGAAACCTGAAATAAAATGCTAGATCAATTGACCATTCATTTAGGTTAGTATGACTCTTTCTTCATCAGTTTCTAGAGTAATTTCAGAAAACAAGTGAATTGTAAAAGGCCATAATAAATTAATATATAGTAGTATCCAGACAAACCAAAAAATGTTATGCAATAGATTTAAAATTACTTCTTACAATGTCTTAAATATTCTCACAATAATAACAAAATAACCCAAAGTCCATAAACAAAAACAGCTTAGGAATAAGTGTAAAGCATTCTGAATGAATACAGTTAAGATCACTTATCAGTGAGGTAAAAGGACAACAGCTTTTCACAGTAACAAAATGTGGGAGGGCACCTAGGGAAAGAGGGAGGTAGAGAGAAAAAAGCATAAAACAAATTTATCCAAGCAGAATTTGGATTTTTCAAGCATCACAAACATCAGTGGAAAACATCTAAGAGAAATACCAATAGCAGCAGTTCGTAGAACAATTTCTCCATTAAACTCCAGCTAATATCTTTGTTGCATCAATTCCAGAAGCAACTTGCTTAAGAACTAGGAGGTCTATTCCCTATATAAAGATATTCCAAAGGATCCAATCTCTTAGAACCTTCTGTCTGCTGAAGTTACAACATCCAAATAACAATAATTTATATTTAAAACAAACCTCTCAACTATCCTATAATGCTATACATTCTTCAAGATGAACAAAATTGTGTTCAAGTCTCACTTAATTTGCAGGTTAAATTAAGCAGGTCTTTATACAATGAATAAAGACTGCACTCATGCATCTACTATTCAACATACACAAGAACTATCTTGTGAGCTAAATTCTTCTAGGTATGGAGTGAAACTGAAATGTTACTTTCAGTGTTCTTTATGACATCATCTTTGTTCCAACCTGAGATTAAAAAAAAAAAAAGTATTGGAAGGAACCTTAAAAAGCCATTTAGTATACCCCTTTAATGTTAAAATGTTTAATTTTATTTAAAAAAAATCCTTATTCCCTATTATTCTGTCCTTGATGGAGATGGAGAACAGTTTGTCATATTATCAAACTTCCTACTTTGAGTTCTTCAATAAACGATTCAATTAATAACTCAAGAGTTATTAAACTATCTCAACAGCTCTCTCCCCTCCAGAGTTAAATGATCTTAATCCTTTGAACTTCTTCTCATGGATCTTATTTCCCAGTCTATATTTCATTCCTTTTTATTTCTGCTATATACTCCCCTCCCCAGTTCCCATATGATCCTAAAATACAACATCCTAGCAGGAACTGAATCAGTAAGAGAGGTACTTTTTCTCACCTCCTCAAAGGCCTCCCTGGTCTCTTTTTAGTGGTCACTAATAAAGGAAAACAAAAGCATCACTATCTGCTCATCATAATAACAAGTAAACACAAGTAAACAACTTGCCCACAGCCAGTTCACTCCCCACTTTTCGGGTGATAAGTTTGCCCTTCACAAGAAGCATTTCCTGTGCCACCTTACTGACCTTTCTATTGTTATTTCTACTGTTTATTTCCAGTGCTTTGATCTTGCCCCATTAATTCTTTCCTTTTCCCCAAAGCTCTAGAAAATACCAGTTTTGATTTACACACTCAATGAAAATGCAGTCATTTCCATGATATTATTCATAAACAAAAAGATAAACAATGTAGATCCTAAGGCTGAGACCTACTGGCCAGTACTTGTGTTTTTCCTGGTTGGCTGGGGCTACTGAATTTATTCTGTTAGGCAAGTGTACACCCACTATGTCAAGTTCTTGTTAAATATGCTTAGACAGACTCGAGAGCTTGGCTAGAATCAAATAATTCCCTCAACCTATACACTTCAGGAACATTTGTAAAATTTTGTTAATTTTAACTTTGGATTTTTAAATTTTTGAGATAAGAATCCAAGCCTTAATGACTTTTCACCTTGATTAAGATGACTCAAGTGTTGCATTATATTAAAGCACTCAAAACTGTTCCATTTATAATAGAATGATAGTATGACACGACTTTAGTGATTATGAATGAGCTATTGTATCATTTTAGCTCAACTTTGTTCTTCAGTCACTGAAACACAGATACTAAAACCCAATATACATATTTTTCATATATATATATATATATATATATATATATATATATATATATATATAGCATTGTTCATACCACTTTGTAGAATATAGGCCATTTCCTAAATTACAGTCTACATTCCCAAAAGCAAATAAAGCAAAAAATTCTACACATTTCTTCTTTAGTGCAAAGCCTTTGAAAACAAATTCATTCAGAAACAGTGCTCTACATTTAGCTCTATTATCTACAGTCACACAAGACTCAGCTACAAGAAAGTAAGGAAGGAACAAATTAACAATAGTGGCAATACAATAATTTGAAAATCACATCTGGATTATCTGGATTCAACCAAATGTTAGCTGATAGCTGCAATAAACCAAACCATGATTTAATAAATGTTCTAGTCAGTTCAAATTTTATATTATTATTATTATTTAGGAAATAAGTTCTCTCATACTAGTTATCGCCCATAGGCAATTTGTTTAGTATAATTACGTACATCCAAGGCCTCATTATTGTTACCTCTTAACTATACCACATGTACTAAGTACTCTGTGAGCTATGTAGGATAGGATACACCTTAAGAAGATTAAACAACACTTCTCTATTAACTCTTTTTTAGAAGATGCAGAATCAACTAAAAGTGACCTTCCAAAAAATTTTTTTTCCACACTAAAAAAGATAAATAGTACTCTTGTGATCAGAAATTCTACAGAAGTCAGCAAGATGTTAGGATAAATTGGACTTTAGTTTTATTTATTTATTTATTTATCTATTTATGGTTGTGTTGGGTCTTTGTTGCTGCATGTGGGCTTTCTGTAGTTGTGGCGAGCAGGGGCTACTCTTCGTTGTGGTGCGTGGGCTTCTCATTGCGGTGGCTTCTCTTGCTGTGGAGCACGGGCTCTAGGCACGCGAGCTTCAGTAGTTGTGGTGCATGGGCTTAGTTGCTCTGTGGCATATGGGATCTTCCCGGACCAGGGCTCGAACCCGTGTCCCCTGAATTGGCAGGCGGATTCTTAGCCACTGCGCCACCAGGGAAGTACTGGACTTTAGTTTTAAAACATGTAGTTTTAGTGTTTCATAAGATCTAAAATCTGGATGTTTTATTTCTTAGTAAAATGAGCATTACTTCATGTGATAAAGAAATAAATATACTTGTAAAAATGTAATTTAAAGGTTAGGCTTTTAAATAAATTCACAGCTCCTTTCTTAGTTTGGATATTTTTCTTTACTTAGAGGTTGTGATAACTGACACAATTCTAACATGAAGATCCTTAACTACAGTTACACTGAGCCTGCTTTTATTGAGATTTTTACCTACATTCATAACACTTTTATTTTATTTACTTACTTATTTATTTATTTATTTATTTATTTTGCGATACGCGGGCCTCTCACCGTTGTGGCCTCTCCCGTTGCGGAGCACAGGCTCCAGATGCGCAGGCTTAGCGGCCATGGCTCACAGGCCCAGCCGCTCCGCGGCATGTGGGATCCTCCCGGACCGGGGCACAAACCTGTGTCCCCTGCATCGGCAGGCAGACTCTCAACCACTGCACCACCAGGGAAGCCCCATAACACTTTTAAATCAACAAACCTATTTGATATAGAGGGGAAGCACCTATATAGTTTGGAAGATTTTCTTTAACTGTCTGCAAATTAACTGATTAAATTATATTCAATGCAAGAACACTATTTCAATTCAAACCATGCCCTGAGAAGGCACTGAGAAATTTGACAAGAACCAAGCCACTAGGAACGTTGCCACTACTGTTTTATGTTCGGTAAATGTCAGAATTTTAAATAAATACAATAAATTTACACTGCACCAAGAGCACCTGAAACAAAGGTGCTGAAACCACATATTGTAACATCTGTTCTAAGCTAGAAATGCTAAATACCTCATTTCAAATACTCTAATTTGTAAGTTAATACCTGTGATGTAACAATGACACTTTTCCATAGTATACTGGGAACAATGCCATTTTCTTGCCAATTCTATGGATTAATTTCCTTAACTAATTCTACAATTATATAGCATTTATCTGCCTTAAAAAAAAAGTGCTATACACAATTACAAGAATATGGAACTAAGCTTAATCACACTTTAATAAGAAAACTCATTTGTATTGTTTTGTTTCTGTTGAAGGAAGAATGACGTGTTACCATAATACTTTTAATGTAATGATTTTTGTTCAAGATTATGAAAAAATTTGAATCACTTCTCTCCAGACCTTTTCATTTCAAATGTATACAGTTTGTTTAGTCAGCCAACCAAAAAGAAAGAAAGGAAAAGGAAAAAGATAACTCGGCCAGATGAGACAGAGAGAGAATGCTAACTCAAGTTCAATGCATGAAGTTCTTGGTTGTTCTGTTCCATGGGCCAGTGCAAAGCAATGCTGTACTGGTGAACACTACACAGAACGCCAGGTCAGTCCATTTTTCCTGGGCTCAAGAAAATTCTCAATCAAAGCTTCAATGAGTTTCTTCAATTCCTCTTCTAGTAAGGCAGTGTCACTGAGGAAAAAGGTTAAGAATTTTGAAGTTCTTTATTTTCATAGCCTTAAAATTTGTTCAAGTTGTTATAACTTTTTAAGAGGGCATATATATACCTGATGGGATGATTAAACAACTGGTAAACGAAAGAGAAATTCCCTCAGTTAAAACAAAACAAAACAAAACGAGACCAAAGGTGGGAAGAGGGGAATCACACACACAGAAAACACCATTATCACAAACTGAAATTGAACTGCATTAAAAGGAGTTCCTTGGTACATGAAACATGGATGAGTTATAGTATATCTAAAGATCTCTCCTGAATCAGATAATTTAATGGCTTAGAACACCAATATCAGGTATTAAGATAAAATGGCTTCCTGAGATGTGACTAAAAAAATGAGGTGTTTAAAAAATAGCAAGTAGGGCTTCCCTGGTGGCGCAGTGGTTGAGAGTCCACCTGACGATACAGGGGACACGGGTTCGTGCCCCGGTCCGGGAAGATCCCACATGCTGCGGAGCGGCTGGGCCTGTGAGCCATGGCCACTAAGCCTGCGCGTCCGGAGCCTGTGCTCCGCAACGGGAGAGGCCACAACAGTGAGAGGCCCGCGTAATGCAAAAAAAAAAAAAAAAAAAAAAAATAGCAAGTATTCCCTTCAAAGTTCTCACCTGAAGAGGTGCCACTGCCCAAAACATTTCTAGGAATGCCTCTTTAAAACTGCCTTCACAGTCATTTTACAAGCTACACAACAAATCAATTTTTATTACTTTAATAATCAACCTTCATTCTTAACCAAAGATAGCATTATTCAATATGTTTTACTTCACACTCTGCTCTGAATGACTTCAGGAGGTCATTTTTTTCCCCCAAAGGAAATAAAATCTGCTCCTAAACACAAAGATTAGGGAAACAGTAAATAATGTAACTTGGGCTCTGAAGGCAATTCCAAAAAAAATCTCCTTCCCAAATATATATTGATCAATGACAACCTTATAGGAGATACTACTTATGAAAGTTTAAAAAGTTTAAATACCCTCTGAATATATTATTAAAGTCAAGTTAATTTAGTCACAATTCATACTCCTAAAAGGATATTAATTGGCCAGATTAAGTCAAATCATGCTATATGTAGAAAATGAGAATTTGGCAATAAACAAACTACTTGTTGATCAATTCTTTATGTTCATCAAGAGTTAAAGCTCAGGGCTTCCCTGGTGGCGCAGTGGTTGAGAGTCTGCCTGCCGATGCAGGGGACACAGGTTCGTGCCCTGGTCTGGGAAGATCCCACATGCCGCAGAGCGGCTGGGCCCGTGAGCCATGGCCGCTGAGCCTGCGCGTCTGGAGCCTGTGCTCCACAACGGGAGAGGCCACAACAGTGAGAGGCCCACGTACCGCAAAAAAAAAAAAAAAAAAAAAGAGTTAAAGCTCAGAGAGCCTTCCCAAGAATATAAATTCACTAAAAAATTAAAATTCAGTTCCCAAATAATGCAGCCTCTTTGGAAAACAGTCTGGCAGTTCCTCAAAAAGCTAAACATAGAACTACCATATGACCCAGCAATTCTACTCCTTATATATATATGATATATATCCAAGTGAAATGAAAATATACGTCCACACAAAAACTTGAACACAAACATTTAGAGCACCATTATGCATAATAGCCAAAATGTGGAAATAACCCAAATGTCCATCCTCTGATAAACGGATAAAAAAATATGGTATATCCATACAGTGGAATATCATTGAGCCATGATAACAAATTTTTTAAAAAAGAAATAAAGTACTGATTCACGCTAACATGGATGAACCTTGAAAACATTATGCTAAGTAAAGATGCCAGTCACTAAGGACCACATATTGTATGATTCCATTTATATGAAATGTCCAGAAGAAGCAAATCTATAATGACAAATAGTAGATCGGTGGTTGCCTAGGGCTGGGAAGGAGGGGAGTGGAGAGTGACTGCGAATGGGTATGGGGCTTCTTTCTGAGGTGATGAAAATGTTCTAAACTTGATAATAGTGATGTTTCCACAACTCTGAATATATTAAGAAACATTGTTGTATACTTTAAATGGCTGAATGTAAATTACACCTCAATAAAGCTTATATATATATATATATATATATATATATATATATATATAATATTTAAAAAGTCAATTCTCACCTCTGGTCAGGTGACGCACACATCTCTGCATAATACTTTATCTTTGGTTCTGTCCCACTTGTCCGAAGAGTAGCAACACAGCCATTTTGAAAAGTAAATGTAATCATTTGGCTGTTTTTACTCACAGGCAGCACCTATGCACAAATGCAACAACAGCTCAATTACACTTGGTACCTTTCTTGTTTTTAAGAGTTGTAAAATACATTCCACTTATATGAGGTGTGTAAAGTAGCAAAATTCATAGAAAGAGAAAGTAGGAGGGTGGTTGCCAAGGGCTAGCAGGAGGGGGAAATGGAGACTTGTTCAATGGGTACAGAGTTTCAGTTTAGCAAGATGAAAAAGTTCTGGAGATCTGTTGCACAACAATGTGAATATGGTTAACACTACTGAACTGTACTTTTTTTTTTTTTTTTTTTTTTTTTGCGGTACGCGGGCCTCTCACTGCTGCGGCCTCTCCCGCTGCGGAGAACAGGCTCCGGACGCGCAGGCTCAGCGGCCACGGCTCACGGGCCCAGCCGCTCCACAGCATGTGGGATCCTCCCAGACCGGGGCACGAACCTGTGTCCCCTGCATTGGCAGGCAGACTCTCAACCACTGCGCCACCAGGGAAGCCCTGAACTGTACTCTTAAAAATGGTTAAGATGGGGCTTCCCTGGTGGTGCAGTGGTTGAGAATCTGCCTGCCAATGCAGGGGACACGGGTTCAAGCCCTGGTCTGGGAAGATCCCACATGCCGCGGAGCAGCTGGGCCCGTGAGCCACAACTACTGAGCCTGCGCGTCTGGAGCCTGTGCTCCGTGACAAGAGAGGCCGCGACAGTGAGAGGCCCGCACACCGTGATGAAGAGTGGCCCCCGCTCACCGCAACTAGAGAAAGCCCACGCACAGAAATAAAGACCCAACACAGCCAAAAATAAATAAATAAAAAATAAAAATTTAAAAAAAAGGTTAAGATGGTAAATTTTATGTTTTTTTAACTGCAATTAAAAATTTAAAAATATTTAAAAGAATTGTAAAATACAAAAGATTACATGCATAATAATTCACAGCTGTACCATTTACTAAACATTTATAATTGTACAGGCACTGGATTATATACCTTACACACATGATCTCCAGGCCTCAACAATAATCCTGCAAAGTAAATATTACTGCCAATTTACAGACAAGGCTCAAAGAGAATAAACGACCTGTTCAAGGTAATCAGCTAAGTGGCAGAGCAAGAAGTTGAAGCCAGGTCTATTTGTACCAAAGTCCAAACTGCCTCTACGTTTGCAAAGTGCTTTAGAATTTCAAAGCACTTTCACAGATAGTTTATCAGTAGTCTCCAAAGCAGAGTGCACATATCCTAGAGGACAGGCAAAATAACCCACTGGGGTGCAAAATATATATGTATTTTTTTTAACCTAAAAGTTAAAACATGAAATGAAGCTTTATTGGGGCATCCCTGGTGGCGCAGTGATTGAGAGTCCACCTGCTGATGCAGGGGACACGGGTTCGTGCCCCGGTCTGGGAAGATCCCACATGCCGCGGAGCAGCTGGGCCCGTGAGCCAATGCCGCTGAGCCTGCGTGTTCGGAGCCTGTGCTCTGCAACGGGAGAGGTCACAACAGTGAGAGGCCCGCGTACCGCAAAAAAAAAAAAAAAAAGAAATGAAGCTTTACTGACATTAAATATATGGATTAACACTGGTGCTCCTCCTGGATCACAAATCGGTCTGTGAAGGTATCTCGAGGGACCCATGGCAGTTGTACTAGGGCAGAAGGGTTGACAGTGGTGCCTTCCCTCAGGTGTAGCGAGCCTGGTCCTCTCCGTGAGATCCCTCTCTCAGTCAGTGGTACTACTACTTGCTTAAGACAGAGACCTTCCTTCCCTCTTTTCCACTCACAGGCCATCAACTAGCAAGTCCTGTCGATTTTATCCTTTATTTAACTCAATTTTGTCTGGCTCTCTCCATCACTACTGCTATCATATTACATTCAGGCTCCCATCATCTCTCATCTGGATTACTGAAACAGCGTACTAACTGATCTCCCTCCCTGGAAGTCTGCCCCTCTCTAACCCACTCACTGCACAGGCCATTCTTCTTTGCACTCCACACTACAACTGTAGAGAACTCCTTGTGGTTCTTTGAAAGAAAACATGCCTTCTCACCTCCAGACATAGCACTTGCTGTTCCCTTTGCCTGAAACATCCTCTGTTCCTCCCACATTTGGATAACTCCTACCCAGACTCTAGGACTCAGCTCACAGAAGTCCTCTGCAAAGCCCTCTGTAAGCCCCTCAAATCTGAGTAAGGGTCTTTCCTATGCTCTTCCATGGCACCCTTATGTACCCCCAGTAGCCCTTATCATTTTGTAAAGTAACCACTGTTTACTTGACCATTTCCCCACTAGACTCCTGAGTGTAGAAACAGTGCCTTTGTCATTACTGTATTGCCAGTGTGCCTGTGCCTGTAGCACAGAAGGGTTTTAATAAATGCCTGTTGAACACACAGTTAATGTCAATCTGAAGTTGGAGAAGAAAGAACTCAGGAAGTCTTTGACAGTCACTGTGTGTGACCTTAGGGGATTAACAAATATCTACACTAGGAGTCTTACAAAACTGTTGTAAGCATCAGTGGAGAATAGATAGGAAAGCACTTTGAATAACAAATATCATAAACTTTAAAGGGATTCAAGAGGAAAAAAGCATCACACCAAGAACTATTCCAACCACAGCAACGTTAGAGAAATAAAAAGAAGCAAAAAATTTGGTTCTTTTCAATTAGTTTACGAAGACAGAAAAATAGAAACACATATGTGCACACCGAATAACAACTGAGAACTAATTTTTGTTGACTGGATGAAAATACACAAAGGGAATATGGGTAGTATTCTACATAAAAGGCTTGCAGATTTCCCAAAATATATTATGCGCCTAGAAGCTTGAGACAACATCAGAAATTATATATAGAAATTTAGGCTAATAATTGTAATCATAACAATAACAAAATAAATATAATCAGCAATCTATAGGGCTTTTAAATATTAGTTGAGCACCCACTATGTAGGCAGGAGCTTTGACAGGCATAAAGCTATATTAGAAATGGATCTGCCATGAACAAGACAATGATAACATAAGATGGAAAGTGATAAATGACAAGAGGAAGGCACAATATATAATGAAACCTCAGGAGGATGATATCGGATTATGGGACCTGGAGGGTATGTGGAGGAGGTGACATTTGCATGAAGTCTTAAAATGGCTAAAGTGTGGATCTGCAGCAGTAGGAAGAAAAGGTAGACTGAGGAAAAAGCCTGAGCAAAAATAGAAAAAAAATTTTTAATGTATATATGTAAGAAACTATAAGTTATTCCATTTGGCTGGAGGTATAGGGAATAAAGTTGAAAAGGGAAGTTAAAACTAGAAAGATGAATAGCTTTGAAATTATAAGCATTTATTTATTTATTTATTTTTAGGTGCTAAGATGATTAGGTAAAACATTAAAATTTTAAAAAATTTTAATTTTATTTAAAAATTTTTTATTGAAATATAGCTGATTTACAATGTGTGTTAGTTCCAGGTGTACAGCTATATATGTATATATATATATATGTTCTTTTTTAGATTCTTTTCCATTATAGGTTATTACAAGACATTGAGTATAGTTCCCTGTGCTATACAGTAGGTCCTTTTTGGTTATCTATTTTATATATAGTAGTGTATATATTTTAATTCCAAACTCCTAATTAATCCCTCCCCCACTTCCCCTTTCATAACCAAAAGTTTGTTTTCTATGTCTGTGAGTCTGTTTCTGTTTTGTAATATGCTCATTTGCATAATTTTTTAGATTCCACATATAAGTGATATCATATGATAAAATTATGGGCTTTTAGACTTTATTTTCAACATTATTTAGCATCATCACACCTTTCCTCTCCCTCACTTTCTCTTTCTGTCTCTCTCATTCTCCTTCCCGCTCCCCACCCACAAGGGTAGCATACAGTTGGGGGAGTGATGAGGACAGTATGGGAGTCAGAGCCAGTTGGTGAACTTACAACTGCTCTGGAGAAAAACAATGGACCCTAGTTTCAAGAAACTCACAGGCTTGACCTTCAACTATTTTACTGTAGTATGAGTTATCACAAATTGTTGAAAATTAAAAAAAAAATAGGTACTTACTGATTTCTTATTAGGCTGGCTGCTATCATATCCAGTGGTAACATCTCGTATATGCAATATAGCAAATGTCCCACAAAACTTTGGGTATTCTTTTGGAGAATCAAAATTGCGAAGCCTTTCAAATATACTTTTGATGGTAGTTGGATCATAACACAAGAAATATGAAGTTTTTGCAATATGATAACCATATCTGCACAGAGATTTAAAGTGTTAAAATCAGATTTCAACTCACTCTTTAGGAAAGTATGTATTAAAGACAAACCTATTACAGTGTTATGTAGAAAGTGGCAGTCCTTAATGCAGACAATTTTAGTACTTTTTAAAAAGGAATGACTATTCCTCAAAAATAAATTTAGAAGGTTAAAAGTAGCACCAAAACAGTAAAAAAATTAGAATGTGAAATTCCTAATAGTAGAACTTACTTTTCATAAACCTTAATCAGTTGTTGTTTCAATGTTATATTCATGGTTTCCAGGTAAGATGCCATCTCAGCAACAACAACGGCTGCACTCACCCCATCCTTATCCAAAACTGAAGTTCCACACAGAAAACCTAAGAATTAAAAACATCTTTAAAAAGAAGGAAAACACAAGCCTATATATAATTTCAATAGTTTTACATTTCTTCAGAAGGACCAATGAATTTAAAAGCCTAGTAATAAATGAAACCCACCGATACTGCAGGTATTTAGGGGACCTTTAAGGTCTTTTTTTTTTTTTTTTTCCTGATGAGAAATGTATCTACACATTTTGGAGTTCGCGGTGGTTTTTTTTTTAACTCAAAATGCAAAACCAGATGACAAAAACTCCTCTGTACAGAATTAATTTAAAAAAATGCTCTCATTCAAATTTCAAATATTTTAATATTTACTACATACCAATAGACTCTTCAAATGCAAAAAGGACTTCTTTCCCATTTTCCAGAAGGTCTTTTATCCTACTTCCAATCCATTTAAAACCTGGTAACGTTTCCTGAAATGCAGAGGAGGCCATTCTAGTTAAGTGACTCTCTCATAAAAATACATATGAGAAAAGTCTGTCACTAAATGCACATAACACTTCCATAGTGATCTTCTGTTATGGTCTTCACCACAAAGATTTATATAGTGGTAAACATATAGTCATAAAGGGCACAGATACACACACTGTCGTCACTGATGACCTACCATTTTATCGAGCACAGAAATAGGTGATGTAATCCACGATATATAATCCAATAAGTGGTGATGCATAAAGTCACAAAGTAACATAAATACACACATATATTATGACCATCTGCTATTTATCAAGCACTGTAACAGCTGCTTTTAATGCTCACAAAAACTCTGTTGCTGAAACAGAGGCTCAGAGGTTCAATAAATTTGCCCAAGATTACACTGCATATAAGAGATGAAGCCAGGATTCAATTACACTCCTTAGAAATTGTCCTTTAAGCTGTATTATAAGCACTAATATAAAAGTGCCTATGAAGGTTGTAATTTAGTCCATCTGAGCAATCAAAGGCGTTAAAGTTTTTTTTTTTTTTTTTTTTTTTTTTGCGGTACCCGTGCCTCTCACTGTTGTGACCTCTCCCGTTGCAGAGCACAGGCTCCGGACGCGCAGGCTCAGCAGCCATGGCTCACGGGCTTAGCCGCTCCGCGGCATGTGGGATCTTCCCAGACCGGGGCACGAACCCGTGTCCCCTGCATCGGCAGGCAGACTCTCAACCACTGTGCCACCAGGGAAGCCCAAAGCTTTTTAATGATACGTTTTTAACATTATCACAACATATACTTGAACCAAGTGTACTTTTACCATAACAGCATGGCCCAAATAAAACCATCAAAAAGTGACTAAGTCCTTCTTTGGAAATTAGATTTGAGGACTTTTCATCTGATGAACTACTGTTCATTTTAAAGACATGAACTCTTTTAGAGTCAACAGAAAGAGCATGTAATACACAGTGACTCTGGAGCTCTCCATTACTAATTTAAGATTTCTCATTCACCTCTCTACCTCCTCACTGGAAAAAAAAAAAAGCCAAAAATCTCTGCAGCACCCCATCCCCAACAAAAACAAGGAGGCACATTTATAAATAGGTCTTTAGAATCATGTTCTTTTTTCTCTTTTGTGCTCATTATACATTTTTCTTCCTACAAGGAAAAGGTTAACATTAGAGTAATTCAGAATTTTAGGTTTGAATAAATTTTCAATTTCTTCTATTTTGCTATTTGTACTTTAGAAAGCCAGAGACTGGAAGTTCTATTTCATTAAGGAAGGTTCAATTTTCTTTTAGTTAGCCAATTAGTGTTAAGACCTGTAGCTTGATTGTGGCTCAAGAAAAATGCCCAGAGGTGACTTTTTCACTGATGTTTGGCAAAGTTGGCAGAGGAAAAGTAACTTAATTGGTGTCAGTCCCAGTAGCTATAAAAGTGGTCAGTTTAACTGCCCGAGGCTCACAAAGGTTAATGATCTGTGCTGAGAGAGAGTCATTATTTGTTTTTTGGATGTAGAATCACTGGGTCTTAATTTGCAATCTAGGAGACTACTTAAAGTTTCTTAAGACTGAACTTGAAGAGCCTAAACATGCAGTCAATGACACCTACAATTTTTTGGAGTGGAGTTTATGTGATTGATGAGGTCACTCGGAGCCAGATTTTCTCAGTATGGAAGCCAGATACTGTTGTATGGAATAGTAAGCATTAAGGCAATTTTTAAAGAACGTCCTATCTTAGTTTCAGAAACTCACATACAGGATGAATTTGGCTCAACGTTACTAAACAATCAAAAAGATTAAAGTGTTAACAGAATTAGAAAAAAAGAGGGAATTAGAAATGAAATCAATAAAAGTCAGTTTTGGTGGGAAGATGGCTTTAATTTATAGAAATAGGTTTAGAAAAGGAGCACAGAGATATTATCTATTCTTACTTCAAAGTGAAATCCTTCTTTTAGTGCAATTGCCTTCAAAATTTTGGAAGAGACTGTGGTGGCTAACATATAAATGTTCTTCACATCAGCATTTCTTGATTTATTTTTCATCCAGCAATCAAACATCCACCACCCAAACAAAGCTGCCAACTCATTCCCTGTGAAAACTTTCCAATCACCACTGTAGAGAGAATGAAAATTCAAGTCAAGACCTTTATAACTTCTCATTAAAACTCCTTGACCCCAGGACCTACAAATTACCATCATTCACACAGGAAAACCCAAAAACTACTGTATGGGATTTTTGAGAAAACATTTACTACTACTTCTCTAACTGACCAGGGAGAGCTTAGGGTAGGAATGGCAGCAAAGTACTTTGAAAAATTATTATGCTGTTACTTTTATTTTCTTACTTAATGAGAAATACGTTATAATATGATGTCCTCTTTATGTAAAGACATTTGTCACCACATTATAATGGCAAAAATACACAGCAACCAAAAGGACCATGATTAGGAAATGATTACACTGATAAAGCAATCTGTTGCGATACTATGCCAGTTTAAAAATGAATATTTTAAACAATATTTAAGGACAGAGAAAAATGCTCACAGTACAATATTAACTAGAAATAATCAAGATACAAAACTATATATAGTATGATTACAATTTTATAAAAAACAAATATATCTTAAATATTTGAATAGAGATAACATAGGAAGGAAATGTCAAAATATCAATCTAGGTGGTTATCTCTGGATAGTAGGCTTATGGGAGATTTATTTTCTTATTTTTTTTTTTATTATTTCCAATGAGCCTATAAGACTTAAAATCAAAAACTATTTGTCAAAGTTTAAGCTTTTCATCAAATAAGAGGTTTTACTTACTTCTCCTGAAGTTCTGCCACTGCCAGTCGGTCTGCATCAGGATCTGTGGCTAGCACTATCCGGGCATTTTCTTTCTCTGCCAGTCTCAAAGAAAGTTCCTGAAATGGTGACCCAAAAAGCTGGATTGCATTGAAGATGTTAAATTCAATGTAATATTCCTAAATGTAGGCACTATGTTAGTGATACGAATTCTAGAAGGAACTTAGTTTGGCTAAATTTTTTTTTTACTTTATTTTACTGAAGTATAGTTGATTTACAATGTTGCATTGATTTCTGCTGTACAGCAAAGTGATTCAGTTATACATATATATACATTCTTTTTCATATTCTTTTCCATTATGGTTTATCACAGGATATTGAATATAGTCCCCTGTGCTATACAAGTGCTATACAAGTAGGACCTTGTTGTTTATCCATTCTATATATAATAGTCTGCATCTGCTAATCTGGTTTGGCTAAATTTAAAATAAGCCTAGAAGTAGGGATATCCACCATAGAGATTTCAAACAAAACAGAATATATGGCTCTAATATAATTTAAAAGATGTAAACTAAAGTGTTTTTTGCTTTTGTAAGTAATCTTTGAATTGTCAAAGAGTTCTAGCTATATGATAAAGTTTAATACACTAATAATAATTTAAATATAGAAAAAATATACCAGCACAGATTCCCCTTCTTCAGGATTTGGGCATTTAACAGTAGAAAAGTCTGGATCAGGATCTTTTTGTTCTGGTACTGGAATTGGAGGCTTAAAACCAAATACTTGAAAAGCCAACTGCACATAGTCATGTCCGACTCCATGAAAAGATGTATGTACAAATTTCAAGGTGGTCTTTGAGTTTAATTCCCTGTAAAGGAAAATATCATTCAGTCAATATCATAAAACTCACTACTTGTGGTATAATTAAAATAATCTAGAGAAAAAGCTAAAATTTATTTTGCTAGAATAAGGAAAATATATTCAACAAGCCATGATATTTTCTAAAAATAGTGTTAGCTATTTATGGAATAGTTACAGAAATATGGAAATAGGTAAGGAAAAATCAAATTTTAGAGGAAATTTCCTTACCTTATATAGAGTGAATACATATATTCAGCTATAATTTTTAACAGCTTTATTGAGAGTTAATTAATATACTATAAATTCATCCATCGATAGTATACAATTGAATGGCTTTCACTATATTCACAGAGTTGTTCAACCATTACCATAATCAATTTTAAAACATTCTCATTACCCACCAAAAAACTCCATACCCCATAGCCACCACACCCTAATCCTCCCATTTTTCCCAGCCATAGGTAGCACTAAATACACTTTCTGTTTCTATCTCTATAGATTTGCCTACACTGGACATTTCATATCAATGTAACCATACAACATGTGGTCCTTTGTGACTGGCTTCCTTCACTTAGCCTATTTTAAAAGTTTATCCATGTTGTAGTATGCAACAGTACTTCATTTCTTTTCACTGCTGAATAATATTTCATTGTATGGATACACTACATTTTATTTATCCATTCATCAGTTAATGAGTATTTGAATGTTTGTGTTATTTCTACTTTTTAACTATTATGAATAGTAGTATTTAACGATAATTTTAATATAATGAATAGTCAACACATTTTTATCCCTATTGCTTTCTCTTATTTGTTAATCTTATGCTAAGGTAATATTATCCTATATTCCCACTTGGATACCTGTAAAAACAGATCTTTTTCAGATCTTCCATGTATCTCCTACAAATGTCCTGCAGAGGATCTCTCTTCAGTGGGCTGGTATCCACTAAATTATCATTCCAGGAACCATTCCAGGGTTCCACACATTCTTCTATACATTTCAGAATTTCTTTGTCATGAGGAGATGTGATCTGAGCACCGTTTTCCCAATAAACCTAGATGATAGGTAAACACAGCTATAATTACTTGAAATGTTGGCCATATGTTTTCTTAGCTACAGTAGAGATATTTGACTTTAAAAAGAAGCATACCTGGACTTCCCTGGTGGTGCAGTGGTTAAGAATCCGCCTGCCAATGCAGGGGACACGGGTTTAAGCCCTGGTCCGGGAAGATCCCACATGCCGCGGAGCAACTAAGCCCGTGCACAACTACTGAGCCTGTGCTCTAGAGCCCGCGAGCCACAACTACTGAGCCCACATGCCACAACCACTGAAGCCTGTGCACCTAGAGCCCATGCTCTGCAACAGGTGAGGCCACCGCAATGAGAAGCCCGTGCACAGCAACAAAGACCCAACACAGCCAAAAATAAATAAATAAATAAAAAGAAGCATACCAAATTAATCAAGTAGAAAATGTCAACACTGGACTAACTTAATAAATACCTAAGGATATTGATAGTAATGATTCCACAGGGACTTTTCAATAAAATGATCCAGTATTATTTTCTCATTTAGAAGTATACTTTAATAACAATACAAGTAAAATATAATTGGGGCATCACTACGACAATGTTAAAATATGCATATACCATAATGTACAATCATAATCTTAGATCTATAGCTAAATATATACTAAAGAAGATCTAAGAAACCATGGAGTATCCATGAAACTTGATACTATGAAATTTTAGCATTATAAAATGGTTCTTTTATATGATAAAGAAGAAATTATTTTTCAGCTATAAATTAAAGTAGAATTTATGTCACACTCAATAAAGTCTATTCCAGGAAAGATAGTTAACATGCTAATTATTCCATACACATTTCAGTATATGTATTTTCAGTATTTAATGAAAATACATTTCATTAAGTTGTCAGTTTGTCAAGTAGCCCGATCAACAAGACAGTAGGAACAGTTAACAAAAAAGCAAGAAAATGTATTTCTATAATTCACAGGATCTCAAGGTTAGAAGGGACTCTGCTTAGAGAATATCTATACCAACTTCTCCCATGTATTTGACATGAATCCCTTCTACTGCGTCCTGAATGAAGGAAAGAAGAATACTTTTGAATATATACTATGTACAAAACTCTGTATCAAGCAATATGGTAGACTACATGACCTAAAAATTCTCACTCTGTAAACACCTCAAAATGCTAGCTAAAGTAGAAAAAGTATTATCTAAAATGCAGTTTGGTTCACAAGAAGGAAAGGGAAAACTCCAGGCAGTGGGAAAAAAGGAAAGAATAGAAAACCAGAGTGATAAAGCTGTGGGTTGACGCTGTGGCCACCTGGGGTTTGGGAACTGTTCGTTTATCTGACTCCTGAGTTTTGGGGTTTTTTTTTTGTTTGGTTGTTTTTTTTTTATATCGGCTCCTGAGTTTTAATGCCCATGTGGAAGGTAGGGAATTGGAACTGAGATGCCCCTCTTAGTGGAAACGTAGAATAGAAAAAGTTCTGCCCACTATTATTGAAAGATGATGAGGAAGCATGTCTGTTTCTTCCTAAGTTCTGGGTGATTAAAAAATTTCAAATCTGAGATCTAAATTGACACAGAAATTGCTCCCAGTCAGTGAAACGCCTGCGTTTCCTGCAGAAATTTAAAAAACAAAACCAAAAATTGCTCTTAAAGGATGCTCCCACATTCCAAGCAACCAACAACACTCTGTCAATAGGCCCTGAAAGCTCTTTATGAAAATTTATATAACATGAGAAAAAAACATCTTGGCCTTTCCTCCCTGCCTTGTAAGTGAATGTGATGCCTAGAGGAACAGCAACACATATAATGGCCATGCTTGAAGAAAAGGCCAAAAAAACTGCAGAGGTGCCAGACCCGACAACGCTGAGCTACAGAACCATGCCAGCAGCCACATACTTCTGGATTTTTTGTTATGTGAGAAAAATAAATTCCTATCAGCTTAAGCCACTTTTGTGGGTTTTCTGAACCTGCAGCAGAAAGTAGCCCTACCTGATTTAGTAACAGAAAAATCCATGCCACAAAATATACCCAGGAATAAACTTAAAAAGAAATGTAAAAGATAAAAAATCTTTAAAATGTTACTGAAGGGGCTTCCCTGGTGGCGCAGTGGTTGAGAATCTGCCTGCTAATGCAGGGGACACGGGTTCGAGCCCTGGTCTGGGAAGATCCCACATGCCGCAGGGCAACTAGGCCCGTGAGCCACAACTACTCAGCCTGCGCGTCTGGAGCCTGTGCTCCGCAACAAGAGAGGCCACAATAGTGAGAGGCCCGCGCACCGCGATGAAGAGTGGCCCCCGCTTGCCACAACTAGAGGAAGCCCTCGCACAGAAACGAAGACCCAACACAGCCAAAAATAAATAAATTAATTAATTAATTAAAAGAAAAATAAAATGTTACTGAAGGGTCTAAAAGAAGTCTTGGAAGAATAGAAAGATACATTCTGTTCTTGAATAAAGAGACTCCATAATATGACAAAAATATTGAAGCTTCCTAAATTAATGTACAAATGAAATATGATACCAATAAAAATGCCAAAATAATTTTTCCAGATGGAAAAAAAAGACCATAATACCATGCATGGAAAAATATCATAAATAAAGTCAAAAGGCAAATGATAATATGGGGGGAAAATATCTGAAAAACAGATGACCAAGAGCTACTTTGGAGTTCCTACAAATCAACAAGGAAAAGAGCAACTACCCAAGAAAAAATGGGCAAAACCTTAAACAGACTTTTCAGGAAAGGGAACACAAATATCATATAAATGCATGAAAAGAAGCTCAACCTTACTCATAAGACAGGTACAGATTAAACATAACATTTCCACATATCTGATTGGCAAAGATGAAAAAGTTTGATAATACAATAATGGACCGTGTGGGATAAAGACCTTAATATTGGTGGTGAGAGTATCAATTAGAACCACCACCTTGAATAGAGAATGACAAATTTTATTTCATAGTCCCTTTGACTCAGAAGTTTCACATCTAGAAATTTATTTTATAGCTCAGCAGGGCCACAGATATATAATGTGAGCCACAATGCAAGTCATATTTACATTACATTCTTTTATTGTATTAACTGTCTGAAATCTGGTGTGTATTTTACACTTACAGCACATCTCAGTTCAGACTAGTCATATTTTAAGTGTTCGATAGCCATAGGTAGCTGGTGGCTATCAGCTTGGACAGTGCATCTATAGATAAGAATAAAAACAATAGGTAACATTTATTATTTACTGGAGCCAGACACTATACTAAGCATTTTTCATGCACCATCTCCCTTAATCCTTACTCTCACCCTATGATGCTGGTTCTATTATTATTCTCAGTTTGTAGATGGAGAAACTAAAGCACAGAGAAATTAAGTAACTTGCCTTAGGTTACAAAGCTTCTGAGTGGCAGAGATAGGTTTCAAACCCGCAGTACGCGGGCCTCTCACTGTTGTGGCCCCTCCCGCTGCTGAGCACAGGCTCCGGATGCGCAGGCTCAGCGGCCACGGCCCACGGGCCCAGCCGCTCCGCGCATGTGGGATCCTCCCGGACCGGGGCACGAACCCGCGTCCCCTGCGTCGGCAGGCGGACCCTCAACCACTGCGCCACCAGGGAAGCCCACCTCTTTCGTTTTTATCATACCAGCCTCTTCCGGTCTTTGTCCTATCTCCAGCTCCTCTTCTTTCTCCCTTCACTTGAAGTAGATATTCCCTAGGGTTCCATTCTTGACCTCTTTTTCTAACCTACACTGTCTCTGGGCTGCTCATCCAAATAAAGAATTTCCAAATATTCTTATATGCTCTAATACAATATGTACGGTGATCCCAAAATCTGTAACTTCAGCGCAGATTTCTCCCCTGAGCAACACATCTACATATTCAACTGCCTACAAGTCATTGCTGCCTGTTTGACCCACAAATCCCTCGGACTTAATTATGTCCAAAACTAATTAATTATGATTCTTCCCTGCCTCTATAAATGGTAACACTATCCATTTAGCTGGCCAGGGCCAAAATCTTAGATTAGGATTAAATATTCTTTTCCCCAGTAAAACAGAGCTTAGTGTGCCTGGAGTCTCCCTACACAAGATGAACAAAGAATATAAGATCATGGACTCGTCAGCTAGGAGCCCCAAACACTGGTTCAATACTGTGCCATATCTTCTGTTTGCCCCTCCAGAGCCACTCTTCACCCTTCCCCACCCTGCTTTCTGCCATGAAGCCTGACACATCAAATAGATCCTGTGGCCAATAGGGAGTCCCAGCAGAAGGTTGGAGGGAGAGGAGAATGAGGTCAAGATACTATTCCTCTGGCTCTCTTCCATCAAACTCCCATTTATTCTTTAAGTTCTTGGTACAAAATGACTTTATTTCTGAAATGGTAGAGAGGGTGGATTTGGGATGGGTTGGGGAAATCAAAGGCAGTAAGATATCAGAAGTAAAAAGACCATTGAAGAGACTATTGTAATAGTACATATTGAAACGTAATAAGGGCCATTAGGGATACACATTCTTTGAGGGGTAGCCTCAATGTTTTTATCTTTCTGTTCCCAATGTCTAATCCTGCTCTCCACTGTAGAAAATATACTCAGCACATATTATTTAAATAAAATAAGAACTATGAAATGACCAAAGATGAGTAGTCCAAGGTTTACCTTGTATCCATTGTCTTCTTTGCGGTTGTGAGATGCAGTAATCATCACACCTGCAACTGCTTTGAGCTCCTGGACTGCATATGGCTAAAAAACCAATAACAATAAATATTTGTTTCTTAGCTACTCATACGTTTGACATAAGAATAACTTTGATTAAATAACTGGAAAAGACATTAAGATATAAATAGCCTAAAACCTCAATAATCAACTCCAGGTTCCTTGGGTGGGATATAACTAAAGCCACCTAAATATTAGGTCATCAGTAACGACCTAACTGTTAGACTGAATGGTTTTTTTCCCTCTCTAGTCTCATTTAACTTAGTCCTATAATTATTTTGTTCATTTAACAAATATTTAACAAACACCTATTATATGCCAGATACTCCACAAGACTCTGGAGATATGAGAGGGGAATATAATCATAAAATATTAGACCTGGAAGTAAATTTAAGAAATCATCTAATGTATCATATTTTACATATTTTAAACACTGTATACTGTTTATCCAACATTATATAATCATAAGGGAGAATATATAAGAGAAGAACTTAGGTCTCTTGCCTTCCAATTTGAAGATCTTTACATATACTCTGTGGCCTCTATAGCATATAAAGGTCAATTTACCATCTCCCCCAAAGTTAATTCCCAGGTTGAATTTTCCTTTTTCTTTGCAGTTATTATTTATTTGCCTAAGATGTTCCCCATATTCCTTCTTCCATCACATCCAACTTCTCTCCTCCTGGCCGTGGGCGGGTGGACACGTGACCCTGATCTGACTAGAGTAACCTATTCCCTTAATGATTTAACTCAGAGACTGGCTCACAATCCAAGCCTGGTCAGAGTCTTTCTCTAAGATGTCTCTGCTATAGGTAGTCAAGGAAGATTGTCTTTTGACTCAAAGACATGGTGATAAAGGGTGCTAAAGATAACTTCCCTAGCAGCTAGAGCAAATCTACCTGCAATAAGAGAGGAAGGCCAACACATAGTTACAGCTGGAAATGGTAACCCAGTGGCAGACTCCTACATAAATGTTCTACATTTCTGGGCCCTCCCTGGTTTCTGTCATTCGTTAGAGCTAATTGTTTAGAAATTCCTTCAATTCTTTGAGCCACTCCATATATTTCCAATAAATCACTAGTAACAGTTTATAGAGACATTATCTAATGGTCAAACATTTGGTAAAACTTGTCCACAAAATCATGTGAATCTGGCATTTTTATTTTGAGAAGATAAATAAAAACCAGTCCAATTTCTTTAGTGGTTATAGGTCTATTCAGGTTTTCTATTTCTTATCAGTTTTGATGTATTAATTATTCTAGAAAATTGGCCAATTCTCCTAAGTTTCACATTTATTTGCACTATGTTATTCAGAAT
The DNA here is from genome assembly GCF_949752795.1 of Hyperoodon ampullatus. Lineage (NCBI taxonomy): Eukaryota > Metazoa > Chordata > Mammalia > Artiodactyla > Ziphiidae > Hyperoodon > Hyperoodon ampullatus. Next base: position 58,398,425 of record NC_136920.1, on the reverse strand, counting down.
ATTGTGATTTTCTTAATAGCTATGTATTTATTATTCACTTTTTTACTTTCTTTGTCTTTTTTTTCTTCAGCATCCTTGCCAAAAGGCTTTGTCTATTTTATTAATTGTCTCTTCAGAGAGCCAACTCTCACTTTTGTTGATACACTCTTTTCTTTATTTTCTATTTAATTGATTTTTCCTCATATCTTTATTATTTCTTTTATTTTATTTGGATTTATTCTGTTTTGGTTCTAACATACAAAGTTAAAGTCTTAGCTCGTTATTCTAAAAATTTTTTTCCTAATATATTCATTAAGACTATAAATTTCCCTTTAAGTAGGGCTTTAGCTATATCCCATAGTTTTTGCTATTTATTGTTTTCATTGTTGCTCAGTTTTAAATACAGACAGTCCTTGCTTTGCAAAGTTCCAGTATACATGAATTTCTGATACCATATTTTAGTTAAATAATACCAGTCTCCCAACAACATGCTCAAATTTTAGTTACCATGCTATACTGTGAGTAACTGCATCAAGTATAAACCTGGCTGCTAGCTCTTCCATCTGAAATAATTATGTATATAAGAGATCCATCATGATTAGTAACCAATCATGTCATCAAGTCTGTCAGTGATTGGTCACTGTGCATCTGTTAGTCAGCTCTCTCACAGACAGCAAAGCATGTAGTTGTGTTGCCTCATCTCCCAGTGATATACCCATTTGACAATTTTGCAAAAATGGATAACTGAAAGAAGGAACTGGCCAAAAAAGATGAAAGTGCAGCAAAGAAACAAAAGTGATAACAGTGGAAGTGACATTTGAATCGACCATAAATGGAGTTATAGAAGAAATAACCGGGAACGTTGACACTGCTGTCATTCAAGAGACTCTAAATGTGCAAGCAGATGAGCTTAGTGAAGGTCAATGTATGGATATAAATGAAGGATGTGGTTGTGATGAAAGGGATGAAGCTGTCCCAGAGGGAGTGATACTGGTAAAAAAAGGAATTCTCAGAGACATTTTATGATACTGAAAGTACAAGCGATAGGGAATTCCCTGATGGTCCAGTGGTTAGGACTCCACGCTTTCACTACCGAGGGCCTGGGTTCAATCCCTGGTTGGGAAGCTAAGATCCCACAAGCTGCACAGCACAACCAAAAAAAGAAAGAAAGAAAGTACAAAAGATAAAATGTGGGAAGCTGATCCAGACTTAGAAAGAAGTGTGATAATTCAGCAAGGCATAGAGAAGATGCTTACTCATATTGTTAAGTTATATGACAAGAAGCAAGCACTGGTCACAGTCTTGATACATTGTATTACAAAGAAATAAAACACTAAAGTGTTTTACCACTTCTAATGTTTTAAATTACAGAGTAGCAAATAAATATTAGTTTATTACTTTTTTCTTTTCTCTGTACATTTTTAATCAAGAGAAAAGGTATATTTAAGGTTTTGACAAAAAAATTTTAAAGGTCACAGAACAATCGAAATTTCCCCCATTGATAACTAACATTGCTTTGCATGGTTTTAGCTTACACAGTTATCTTTTCAGTCCTGCACTACCATGCAAAGCAAGGATGGCTATAGTTTCTAATCTTCATTATATCTTCCTTAATCCATAAATTACTTACGAATGTTTTTAAAATTCCAAACATATGGGGATTTGTGGGCTTCTTTATTTTAAATCTTACTGCATTGGGGTCCAGGGCTATGGCTTAATAAGCAATTATCTTGTATTTGTGAGATTTCCTTTGTGACCCTATTTGGTAAGAATGAGTATCCTACCATCACTGAATACAGGGTTTACACACAGACACACACACACACGATTAAGCACGCTAATTGTGTGTTTAAATCTATCCGTAATAATTTTTGCCTGCCTGATAAATCAGTTTCTGAAAGAAGAGTATTAAAATATCCCACCATGACTGTGGATTTGTCAACTTGTTATAGATCAAATTCTTAGGTGGTTCGACACATGTTTGTTGAATGAAAATAAATTCAGAGCAAAACTGGTTTTCTTTAGGTCCCTCATATCACTTAATACAGAACTATATGCATGACAAAGATTTAAATCCTGCTTGATTTAAGAAATCTTTTCAAGAGCAATCTTTTCAATCTTTTCTGTACAATCAGTGATACAACGCACTTACTACAAAAGGCGTAGGAACATATCTTGAAAAAAGGTACACAGGAACATCTTTGGCCAGTAAGACTGCAGCAGTGAGTTTAGCAAGCCTAAAAAAAAGAGATTTCACTTGGTCCTTAGCTTTACATACTTTTTGAAAACCAACCTCCCATAAAATAAATGCATTACAATTATTCTGAATATACAGTAGCAAATACAACCGATTCTTATAATCACTAGTTATTTAAGATTCATGCTCCAACTTTAAAATGTTAAATAAGATTTTTTTTGAAAAGGAGTAACAAGGAACAGAATTGACATTTAAATTTCTTCCTTTTTTCTCATTCATCTTCTGATGGCTCTTTTAATAAGAAATAAAACATGCAAAAGGCAAAAAACATGGAAGAAAGTGAAACCAGAGACTTTGATAAACACAATATGCCTATTTACCCCGTGAAGAAAAAGTATCACTACATCATGATTATCTATGTGTGAAAATACCCTAAGACTAATCAAATAGCACTATAATGAGAGAATGCAAGTTACATAATCCTCCTACCCAGTGCCTCTGCCAAAATCATCACACAGTCTATGTCATTCTAAACACTAACTCTAAACATTTAGAAATTTAATCCTTTCTGTAAAAACCAAAGGTTATCTTTGAAATGCTTCCATTTCAGCTCTAAAATAAACATTAGCATGTGATCACATTTTTTTGGACAGCTTCCTATTTCAGAAATCCTACAACTGGGCATAACATTTTTTTCAAGGTTTTATTCCAATCCAGCTTAATCTCTGAAACAATTAACACTGTACCTCTGGCTGCTGCAGCTGCTAGTTACTTGACCCCGGGTGTCGTACCCCACGACAAAACCTCTTTGCTTGAAGTTTGAGAAACATCTCTCAAGGTATTTGTACATCCCCTGAAGCAGATAAACACAGAAAATTAGTTCCTGACTAATGCCTGCATTTTCTACGACTTAAGGGCTATTTTTTTTTTTTTTTTTTTTTTGCGGTACGTGGGCCTCTCACTGTTGTGGCCTCTCCCGTTGCGGAGCACAGGCTCCAGACGCGCAGGCTCAGCGGCCATGGCTCACGGGCCCAGCAGCTCCGCGGCATGTGGGATCTTCCCAGACCGGGACACGAACCCGTGTCCCCTGCATCGGCAGGCGGACTCTCAACCACTGCACCACCAGGGAAGCCCAGGGCTATTCTTTTTATGTGTGGTGTGCAGCTTATTGGCTCTCAGGGAATGGCTTCCTCCTTTTGCCCATGTTTACCAATGTGAGAACAACAATGTTCTGTCCTCGGACGTGAGATGATAAACACCTACTTCCTGGAGTTTCAGACACATTTAATACCACAGAAATATCAATTAAGTAACTTAAATCCAATACGATACATAAAACATTAGGGAAAAAAAGATGGGACCTGAGAGTCAGAATGCTAAAAAAAAAAAAAAAACTGGTTAGAAGAGGCAAAAGAAATTGTTTCTTGCCTTAAGGCTCTAGAGAACAAAATTTTGACCATATTAGGCCTTGCTAAATCATAAGACTGAAGCTAACCAGAAGATTTGATCTAATTTATGACACAAATATTTAAAATCAGCAACATAAACCTTCATTAGAACATTTCTTAAGATGGCTGATCCCATTCTTTAGTTTTAAAATCTCACAGAAAGAAAATCTCATAAACAAGGAAAATTTGCAGTCAAGGGTGACAAAAAAAATGAAATGAAGTATTTAATATTGAAAATATCACAATAATAAGCCAAAACACCATTTAACTATCTTATGAATGATTTGCTAACTCTAATAAACACTTCCATCTGTAAAAATAACACTTCATATTGCTACAGTCCTTTTAAAACTACTTTCTCGGATGTTGCCACATTTAATCCTCACAACAACCCCCAAAAGAAAGAAATGAAGATACCAGTTCTATTTTTGTCTCTGTCTTTCAACATTTCTTCCAAAAAAGATGAAACAAAATAAGATTGAAGCTCCATTTAATGACTTACCCAAAGCCATTCATTCAACCAAAACTATATTATACTGATTTATTGAAGACCTACTATATGGCAGGGACTGCTAAGTAACTATGTGGCAGCACCAAATGAGACCCCAGTGACTTCTGGACCATTCTTTCATGGTTCTTTCAAGTATAATTATTCTTCCTAACCTACTCCCTACAAGTGTGTGTGCGCCCAAGCATGCATGCAATATAGCCCAAATTGACTAGTTTCACCAACTTATTTATTTCTAATGATGATACTATCCTAAAACCTCACAGAATCTCATTCTCTGGTGTAAAAATCCATCTTCTCTTATCCATCTATACATAGGTTCTGAAAAAAACTAGGGTTTAAGACTTAGATTCCATCTGGCTTTTCCACTTCAAATAATGGAATCTCAACTCCTGTAAAAATTTGCACTTCTGTAGAAATTGATTTTCAAACACCTCCTCCACTCCTTTTTCTGAAGTCAAGGAATCTTCAGTTAAAATGAAAGCTTATAAGGAAACCCAACATACAAAAAAGATCCAACTGAAGCGTTTCTGGATGAAGAAAAGAAAGGGAATGGGGGCAGGAGGAGGCAAGTATCCTACCTATTCAGTCATCTTGTCATCCTTTGTTCCTGATCCCCTACATTAGCCCCTGGATTTAGAGAATTCCCTCAGAATAAGGGTAAAGGTGATTTACTGTTTGGCAGTATCAATTAGAATTATATCTACTGAGCAATTCTCTAGTTCAGAACTACTTTTAGTATATGCTAAATGCATTTTGGCCTCAAAAGTGGAGTTCCTTGAAACACTAAGGATGATTCACTGGAAAGAAAAGTAATCTGTTTCTAGAATAAGTTGCATAAAAATGGGGAGAAATAAAACAAATTGTATCATATCAATACTGTCTTAACTCTCAAAATATATGGAAAACCATGTTAAAAGGAAATATTTTCAACTAAATTTTCCAAATACTCTGGTTAATCTTTATCAATGGCCATATGCCAAAATGAGCAATCACCTTCTTTCTATCTAAATTTGTTTCTTTGTATTAAATGGAAATGTCAATATCCATTTCCTGGTTTCAAATGCAAAGTAACATTGTCACGAAGTTGACAATGGCAACCAAAATAACTCAATAAGCAAGTCAAGTCTGTGACTCTAAAGATACATAAATGACCTCTAAGATCAGTTTTGTGCAAGACCAAACGTCAGAATTTATTCTACATTTTTTATTTACAAGAGAGTATCTTGCTGGATATAAAGCTTTTTTTGTTCTTTTTTTTTTAAGAAAAGAAACTAATTTATAAAGCAAAAAAATAGAGTAATAAAAGTACACATATTATAATTTATAATACTTACCTGTGTTGATTGTATTACTGTAAGATCATTAATATAGCAAAATCCTGCCCCCATAGCAGAACGAAGTCCTGCAGTTCCAAAAGTCATTCGGCAACAAAGTCTATCTCGCAGCTCCTTGTTCATCCCATTCCTTAACAGATTTTCAATTTGCTCTTTTGTCTTGGGATTCTATAAAAAAGATGTATTAAAACTTAGTCAGGATCACAAGTAGAGTCCTAATATGAAGCCCTTCTGAGGAAGCAATAAGTATTATTCATACATAACAAGGTTCTACGTTGACTATAAATTCCACAATGCTACTTTAAATTAATATTAGTATGTATAATAAAAAAACACCTGCCATTTATTGAGTCCCCAAAGAGGCCAGACCCTATTGAGTGTGATTTACATATCTCTAATTGTCATATTTTAAAAATAATATATTCAAGGGCTTCCCTGGTGGCGCAGTGGTTGAGAGTCTGCCTGCCGATGCAGGGGACACGGGTTCGTGCCCTGGTCTGGGAGGATCCCACATGCCGCGGAGCGGCTGGGCCCGTGAGCCAAAATTACTGAGCCTGCGCGTCTGGAGCCTGTGCTCCGCAACGAGAGAGGTCGCGATAGTGAGAGGCCCGCGCACCGCGATGAAGAGTGGCCCCCGCTCACCACAACTAGAGAAAGCCCTCGCACAGAAACGAAGACCCAACACAGCCAAAAATAAATAAATAAATAATGCAAACTGTCAACAAGTAAAAATAAACACTATAAAAATAATAATAATAATATATTCAAGAATTTTTTTAACAAATTGACAAGAGCTATGGATCCAAAATAAACCTCTTAGTCAAAAATGATATCAATTAAAGTCTATGTTAAGTTTTAAAAGAAATATGGAAGCTATTAGATAAATGCCATCAAAACATGCCTACCAAATACTTCCTAAACATCTGTAATTCAAAATGGCCAGATAAGCCTTACTGCTCTTTAAAGTCACAGAAAACCGTTCAGTTTATCTACAGCAAAAGTTGACCAGGAAAAGGTCTTAAGTGTTAAATGTGGACTTGGTTAAGAGTGAGAATGAAAATTCAGTCCAAATTTGGTTTGTGAAGCAAGACATGCCAACATCTTTATTTTAGGGTTCGTATTTCATTAGCACATACTTCAACTTATTTTCATAAAGCTCAGGGTGCCTATAACTGAAAACAGTGCTTCACAAATGAGTAGCAAGTTTTGAATAGAAATGCAATTACAATAAGAATAAAACTTAAATGGAATTTTCCAGTATTTTCTTTTTAGGAGAAAGAGTCAAATAATAAGAAAAGAAGGTAAAGCATAACTTCTCTCTTCCATACCATACATAATATGGATTTAGTCCATACTAACTGCATAGATTGTCTACATCTACAGTCTATATAATGACAATGAATATTCAGAATGATAAACCAAGGCACTTGAAAGACGCTAAATATTAGAGTATATTTGTACTTGTAAAGGAATAAAATCATATTAATATATAATTTAAACAAAAAGGTATTCTGGGTATAGTGGAAATTAAAGTAACCAGAGGACATGCCACAAACTAATGAGAAGCCATGGAAATTTTGATCAACTGAAATTGTAATCTGCTTAAACTAGATGGATGTTAAAAAAAAAAGTATATATACACACACACACACACACACACACACACACACACACACATATGTGTATATAGAGAGAGAGCGCCTTGACTCAAGGAGTCTCTATTTCATAAATGGCACAAACTAACAAATATAGAGCCTACATTAAAATATGAATAGCTATTAAGAGAAAAATCTAAACAATAAGATTATCTGGGCTACTATATATTATTCCAATGTCTAAGATATCGCCAGATTTGATACAGAGGCCAGAGACTTGAAGAGAGTTAACATTTAAAAATAGGTTATAAGAAAGACAAAAACTGAAAAGACTGAAAAACTTCAGTACAATAGAGGGTACAAGGCAGTGTCATACAGTTAGTTACACTGAAATTGGGAGTCTTTTTAGAGTGATTTTGCAGCAATTATCAATATTTAAACTGCAAATGCCTTTTGGCCCATAGATTTCTCTGTCCACAGTAATACCTTCACATGAACAAGATTCATTCATACAAGAATATTCACTGCAGTATTACTGGTAGTAGTATTATTACCACTGTATTGATGAAGAGATTAAGATTTAGAGAAGGAGCCTTGTAACACTGAGCTAATATTGGAGGTCTAGACAGGATTTGAATCCAGTTTGGTCTGGCTCTAAAGCCTATACCATCTCACTATAAACAAAATAATTATGTAGGGCAGGTTAATAATGCTTCTAATAATAATTTAACTCCAGCTACAAAGCAAAAAATATTCCTTTTTATTACAGCTGTATAAATATAAAAATGATCCACCAGACATGAATGCTATTAGGTTACTGAGTGTACTTCCTAATATTTATTGCACAGCTACTAGAGTAGGGCCTAAAAATTCTATTTTCTGTTATACATCACAACCAGTTCTAACCTAATTCCTGGTTCTGAAAAAGCCTGTAAATTGGAGAAAAATAAAAATGGGTAAAGAATCATGATGCATTAGAAATAAGCAAATCTTTATGGTAAAAAGAGCTAAGTGACTAGGTGACAGTCATTTGAAATCTACCTTAAAGGCAGATTTCTCTACTATTTCATAGCTAGACATTAAATTAGATATTGATGTTACAAACATTTAAAATGTAATTAAAAGTCTATCTATGTAACCATGATTATCATATATTTTCCATTTGGATGATGAAATTACATTTGTATTTTGCTGTTAAAATCTTCAAATAACCATGATTTTTATAAACTATAATATGTGAAGATTCTCAAGAATTACAAAATTATTTTAAAAATACTATTTCCGGGCTTCCCCGGTGGTGCAGTGGTTAAGAATCTGCCTGCCAATGCAGGGGACACAGGTTCAAGCCCTGGTCTGGGAAGATCCCACATGCCGTAGAGCAACTAAACCCGTGCGCCACAGCTACTGAGCCTGAGCTCTAGAGCCCACGAGCCATAACTACTGAGCCCACGTGCCACAACTACTGAAGTACGTGCGCCTAGAGCCCGTGCTCCACAACAAGAGAAGCCACCACAATGAGAAGCCCGCGCACCGCAATGAAGAGCAGCCTCTGCTCGCCGCAACTAGAAAAAGCCTGCACGCAGCAACAAAGACCCAACACAGCCAAAACTAAATAAATAAATTTATTTAAAAAAATACTATTTCCACAAGGAACTAAGATATATTAAATGAAAAGGAAGGAAAAGCAGGAGAGTATATAAGGTGCTTAAATTTGTATAAAAAGATGTATATGTATACTTATGTATAATTCTAGAAATACTCCATGCAAATATAAGACACTACAAATAGTGATGATCTATGATGGGAAAATCAGGGGCAAATGCTGAGGTAGAAAGGATTATTTTTATTGTACAGTCTTGGTTCTGATGGGCTATTTTATGTATGTATTACTTATTTTATGGTAAAAATTATATAGATATCCATGGGGGCTGAGAAAAACTACTACTTGTGTATCTACATGAATACTTTTTACCTCACAAACTACTCTCTTTTTCCTACCTACAGAAAGCTATTAAGAAGACCTGAATCTATAAAACATATATCGGCGCTTTCTCAAATACAAATTATTGTTTTCTTTCTAAGTGTGCGCTCTTATTTACAATTCACTCATTACTTGAGAGTAGGAGAAGCCTTATCAGCAAAAAAGAAGAAAATTGTTCAACTGTTAAAAAAAAAAAAAGCACCTCTAAAATTAAAACGTAAGTCAGTAGGAAAGTTGATTTACATACTTCTTAGAAATGTACTTATTGACCTACTATATAAAATGAAAATTAATTATTTAGAAAGTAAATGTATCCAATCTAAACTAAATTTGCTCTTAACTAGCATATTTTAGAATCCTAATAATTTTAGTACCTTAAAAAAGTAACCCTGAAGAAAATCCAAAGAGATTTTAGTGACTACTAGCATGTTCTATACTTCATCAGAAATGAAGCTGGTTGTTTAGTATGAATCAGTAAACTAAAGAATACAGAATTAAAGCCATGCATTATTTTCAAATTTTACCTGTATACCAAAAATTTTCCTTTGGTTCTAATCATGTGGATTGCTGCAACTTTATACGGCTGAACTGAAGACAAGAAAGCGTCTTCTTACATAATACTGTGTGGAGGTTTTTTTTTTTTTTTTTTCCCCATATTGTAGGTCCGTAAGGCCCAAATTCAAAGAAAACATGAAAGAACTGATTTACAAAAAAGGCAACACTTTAAATATATAGAAGTGCCTCTTCTAACAAACTTAACTTCTTAAAGACTTTCATAACTGTGAAGAAAGCTCACATCAACCCAAAATCACACCAACTCTGCCTGCCATGAAATGAAAGTATTAGCGTTTACTTATGAAGGCTCATTTTGGACTCACCCAAGCTTTTCTGAACCTATTCTGTTAATAATTAGGGGGCTTCTGTATTATTTATGCATAACAAATATAAATGTGTATAAAAGTATATAAAAAAGTACGTAATCGTCATTAAATAAAACAAATCAAGTTTGCCAGTGAGGAATTCACCTGTAAATCTTCTTTCCTACTACTTTTATAAACCTAGTATTTTTATAATTCTTATACAGTCTGAATCTCTATTAATATTCTACTACTAAACCTAACAGCTTAAAAGCAATCTAAAATATGAATCTCATTGTTTAGAAGATTAGAACAGATCTAAAAGAACATAACATATATCTAAAAGAACATAACATAAATCTTAATATTGTTAAACATCTAAAGAGGAGACAACATATAAAACTGATTTTTTAGTAACTCAAATATATCTAAAATTACAAATCTGTAACACTTTTAAAGGCTTCTGACAGAGATGGGTGTCTAAACAATAAATATCAGTTTTATATTAACTACAGAGAAAAAAAATTAAGTTTATTTCTAGACAGAAGTTAAAATAGGAAACTGCAATCTGAAAATCTGAACGGTGAATGCAACTGACATTTACTTCTGAGGGTCAGCCAGCTTGGAGATCCAAGTCTAGAGTCCTGAAGCAGAACATGTTATCCAAGCCGGATGCTTCCTGAGTCCAAAATACACTCTCTTAAAACCAATAATTTTTTTCCCTTTAAAATGATTTTGGTGTAATTCTAAATTTAATTTCTCCATCTTTAAAAATATTGTAGAAATTAGGATAAGCTAAATTGGCTTAGATAAAACACTTGAATGACTATACTTGTCATATAAAGTGAGATTTACTTAATAATAATTGGTTTAATAAAAGCTGAATAATAATCACTGAGTGAATATAAAAATCATATCCAGGAAAAAAAGATGCTAACTACTCCAAAAGTAGAAAATAAGCTTTAAAATAAAATACATTGAGGGCAGACAGCAGAAGCAAGAAGAACTACAATCCCGCAGCCTGTGGAACAAAAACCACATTCACAGAAAGATAGACAAGATGAAAAGGCAGAGGGCTATGTACCAGATGAAGGAACAAGATAAAACCCCAGAAAAACAACTAAATGAAGTGGAGATAGGCAACCTTCCAGAAAAAGAATTCAGAATAATGATAGTGAAGATGATCCAGGACCTCAGAAAAAGAATGGAGGCAAAGATCAAGAAGATGCAAGAAATGTTTAACAAAGACCTAGAAGAATTAAAGAACAAACAAACAGAGATGAACAATACAATAACTGAAATGAAAACTACACTAGAAGGAATCAATAGCAGAATAACTGAGGCAGAAGAACACATAAGTGACCTGGAAGACAGAATGGTGGAATTCACTGCTGCGGAACAGAATAAAGAAAAAGAATGAAAAGAAATGAAGACAGCCGAAGAGACCTCTGGGACAACATTGAACGCAACAACATTTGCATTATAGGGGTCCCAGAAGAAGAGAGAGAGAAAGGACGTGAAAAAATATTTGAAGAGATTAGAGTTGAAAACTTCCCTAACATGGGAAATGAAATAGCCACCCAAGTCCAAGAAGCACAGAAAGTCCCATACAGGATAAACCCAAGGAGAAGCATGCTGAGACACGTAGTAATCAAATTGGAAAAAATTAAAGACAAAGAAAAATTATTGAAAGCAGCAAGGGAAAAACGACAAATAACATACAAGGGAACTCCCATACGGTTAACAGCGGATTTCTCAGCAGAAACTCTACAAGCCAGAAGGGAGTGGCCTGACATATTTAAAGTGATGAAAGGGAAGAAACTACAACCAAGATTACTCTACCTGGCAAGGATCTCATTCAGATTCGATGGAGAAATCAAAAGCTTTACAGACAAGCAAAAGCTAAGAGAATTCAGCACCACCAAACCAGCTCTACAACAAATGCTATAGGAACTTCTCTAAGTGGGAAACACAAGAGAAGAAAAGGACCTACAAAAACAAACCCAAAACAATTAAGAAAATGGTCATAGGAACATAAGATTGCATAAAGTTTTTTTTTTAACTTACAGATTTTTTTCTAACAAAGCACAGTCTACTGAGTCTACTATGTTCAACTCTTCTTCCTGAGCACACAGTTAGAATATATTTTCCAGCCTCCCTTAGAGCTAGATGAGATCATGCGACAGAGTTCTGGTCAATGGATCTGAGTAGAAGAGATGTGTGGCATTCCAGGCCTAGCCCATTAAACACTCCCTTACCCCCGCAATCCTCTCTTTCCCCATCTACCCACGAAAGAGAGAGGGCTCCAAGGACTTCCAGGAGTATGTAGCATCAAGATGGAACAAGTGATTCACAGAGCAAAATTCCCCTCTACCTCCTACCTCACAAATACTCCAACAAATTTTGGACTATTTGTTACCACAGTTAACCTGACTTGTTTAATAAAATTAGTATTCAGAGAGGAATACTCGCATACTCCTCAAAACTTTTTTTTTAATGGTAGATTGAAAGAAATCACTTCACTTTCTATGTTTGTATCTTCAGGGCTTATGCAGTATCCTGGTTGGGCTTACTCTTTCCATAATGTTGTTAGTTTCTTTAATAGACTAAGATGTAGAAGACTTGAGTTCTTTACTCAGTCTCTTCTATCAAATAAACTATGAGCCCCTGGACAGGTCACTTCTCTCTGAGGCTCATCAGTACAATTTAGGGGTTGGAATTTAATCTGAAAAGATCTCACTCTAGTATATAGCTTTTCTATGTGCATTTTTTTTAAAAAAAGAAGAAGAAAGAAAAGATCTCTTCAAACCCTAACATTTTGATTGTTAGACTCACTTTGGAATCTAGTCAACAGTTCAAACTCCTTGTCTCTCTCTATGTAACTTTTTCTCCAATAAAGTTCATACTTGGAACTTGTTTTGTCCAGTAAAATACATCAATTTATTAAATTTTTTTCAATCAAGGACAATTGCTAAGAACTGAGTATATCTTGAGTACTACCATACACACTCCTAATTCCAATCAAAAGCAAAAAAAACTTAGAATTTTAATTGGATTATGAACAGACACATACATAAGTTTCCTAAGGTGTTTTAAAAGTTTGACAATAAGTCAGGAATCTTAGGACCCCAGATTGGTAATAGCACCCAACTGCTAGAGGTCTCCCAATATTTCTCTCTCCTTTAATCATACAGTTGGGTACATACATGGCCGCCCAGCTAAGGGCTATACTTCAGTCTACCTTATAGCTAGGTGTGACCATGTGACTAAGTTCTGGCCAATGGAATGAAAATGGGAATGACATGTTCCACTTTCAGGTCTTTCCCTGAAAAGGATTAAGTGTACACTCTCCTGAGTCTTATTCCTCTTCCCATGGGCTGAAGACATCTTGGATCAATAGTGGAAGTCACATTTTGAGGATGGCACAGGTACCCCATACCAACCCTGGACTGCCAGTGACCTCTGAGTGTTACGAGAGAAATTATCTTCTCTCTGCTTTGAGCCATTACATTTTATAGCCCTTGGTATAACAGCTTAGACTGTACCCTAATACAGTAAGTGATGTTTGTGTCCCAATGGGAAATAAGGTTGAGCCTTCTTGACGCCCAATATAATGCTTCTTCAAAACACTGAATTCCATCCCCTATCATTCCTCCTTCTCCTACCTATCCAAGCATTCTTCTTGCCATTCATACATTAAAGCAACATTCATCAAAGTCCTTATTTGGCAAATATTTTGAGGGAAATAACTATACATTTTTGCTATTCTATATTTTTCCTATAATTCTAAGTGCAATGTAACTCAAAAATAAGTATTAGGAAAAATGTTAACAGATGATAGTCGGCATTTCCTTAAAAAGAGTATTCAATTACATAATGGGGGTGGGGGTACCTTCAGTTGATAGTAGTGACCATATTTTTTTTTTTTCCCTGTGGTACGCAGGCCTCTCACCGCTGTGGCCTCTCCCGCTGCGGAGCACAGGCTCCGGACGCGCAGGCCCAGTTGCTCCGCGCAGCATGCGGGATCCTCCCAGACCAGGGCACGAACCCGCATCCCCTGCATCGGCAGGCAGACTCTCAACCACTGCGCCACCAGGGAAGCCCCGTGACCATATTTTAAACAACTCTATATTCCCCACATTACCTAACCTGTACTTTGTACACAGAAGATGTGTTGACTATGAGTCATTAATGGTGACAAAATAGCCATGTTCTTTCAGGAAACATAAATATTACGGAAAGAAAATATCAGAACAGGTTTAAGTTATCATGCAATCAAACATAAGAACCCCCAATTGAAATGAATTTTCTAATTAAGTGGATATATTTTTTAAGATAAAGGCCTTTGGAAAAATAATTTCATGTTTTTCTTTGAGGCTAAATTAAATCACAAATATATACTTCACGTGATCACTCAAAAATATTACTTTGTGGGGCTTCCCTGGTGGCGCAGTGGTTGAGAGTCCGCCTGCCGATGCAGGGGACACGGGTTCATGCCCCAGTCTGGGAAGATCCCACATGCTGCAGAGCGGCTGGGCCCATGAGCCATGGCCGCTGGGCCTGCGCGTCCGGAGCCTGTGCTCCGCAACGGGAGAGGTCACAACAGTGAGAGGCCCGCGTACCGCAAAAAAAAAAAAAAAAAAAAAAAAATATATATATATATATTACTTTGTTTTAATTATTACCATATCTTCAGTACCGAGAACAGAACCTGGTACCCAGTAGGCACTCAACAAATATTTGTTGAATTAATCAAAAATATCTACTTATTAAGCACACACTATGCGCTAGGTACAGGAAACACTATAGGGAAGAAGAAGAAGACACCTGTCTTTGCTCTCACAAGGCTCAAGATCTACTGAGGCATAAAGATAAGTAAAAGGGTAATTACCACATTGAATGTAAAAAATATTAAAATAGGAGTAAGTAATAGGGTTCTATAGGAGCACACAAGATAAGTCTCTAACCCAGAATGGATTGAAAGATAGAGAGCAGAGTCAGGGAAACCTAACTGGAGGAAGTAATATCTGAAGTGAAAAATGAGTAGAAATTGGAGGGTAGAGGGTGAGGAACAAGTTGAGGGTAGACTGATAGTGAGTTCAGCATTAGACTTATTTACTAAATTTGAAATGATATCTACAGTCAGCATGCCAACTATTAACTTCCCTACCCGATAGCCTCTTCCTAGTAACCGAGGAAATAAAAATTACCATTTTCACTTAGAAACTTTATTAAGAGTTTTCAAAATTATAAGCCCAGTGCTGGAAATGGAGGGTATATAAATTACTATGGCAGGGGTAACAAACCACTCTAAACTTAGTGGCTTAAATCAATAATCATTTATCTCTCACAGTTTCTGTGGGTCATGAATTCAGAAAGGGCACAGCCAGGATGGGGCTAGCTGGGGCTGTCAACAGGAATACACTATCTGTGACATGGTTCCAAGGGCAGGTATCTCAAGAGCAAGCAAGCCAGGTGGAAGCCACATTACCTTTTATGACCTAGCCTTGGAAGTCAGGAAGCTTCACTTCCACTGTACTGCATTTCTGGAGACAGTTACAAAGATCTACCCAGGTATCAGGGGAGGAGATATAGATCCTACCTTTCAACTGAGATGTGCCAAAGTTATAGCACGTGAGATGGGATATGTATATATGATACGAAAAAGATAAATGCATATGATACCAAAAAATGATACATAGCGATATAATATATATGCATATATACAATATATATGGGTGCAGCCATCTTTGAAAAATACAATCTATCATAGAGGGAGTATAAACTGATACAATATCTCAGATGACAATTTGCCAATGTCATAAATAACTTAAATATTAATAGCCTTTGATCCAGCAATTCTATTTTTAGAAACTTATCCCAAGGAAATAATCATAGATGCATGTTAAAATTTAGTCATGAGTATATAGGATTTGTTATTGTATTATGTCTGTAATAGTAAAATATGTATATAAGCAAACTACATATCCAATAGAAAACCAGTTAAATAAAAAGTATGATGTAACAGTGCATTAGAATAGTATATTAAAAATAACTTTAGAATTCTATGATATGGGAAAAAATTCTTGATATATTAAGGGGGAAAGTATATACACCATATGTGCAATATGATTTCAAATTTATAAAATGGATACATACAAATGCACAGAAAAATAAAACTAAAAGGAAACAGACTGTTCTTTATTAGTGGTCATTAAACTTTTTATTCCTTTATTTCCTTGTATAGAAGGATGATATAATCAGGGAGAAAAGTTTAGAAAGTACAAATTAACCCCAAACTCATTTACCTGTGGATTGATATCATTCACCAGTTTAGGAAATTTCACAGCTGTTGTCTCTTCAAATGTTGTTTCTAGTTCATTTTCTTTCCTCTCCTTAAGAGATTTCAATTAAATGTATGTTGGAACTTTTTCACTGTATCGTCTTATGTCTTATGCCTTCTTCTTTATTTTCCTCTTCATCCTTTTGTCATTCCATCCTTCAATTCTGAACATTTTCCATGACCTATCTTCTAGTTTACTAATTCTCTCTTCAATTCTGTTTGAAATGTTATAAATTCATTCACTGAATTCTTGATTTTAGTTATTGCACTTTTTCAGATCCATAATTTCTATTAAAATCTACTATGTCTTTTTTGTATCATTTTCATTTCTCTGCCCAATTTTTAATTGGGAAGTTGACAAGCATAGTTATTTTAAAGTCTGCATTTGGGACTTCCCTGGTCCAGTGGTTAAGACTCCCTTCTCCCAGTGCAGGGGGCCCGGGTTCGAGTCCTGGTCAGGGAGCTAGATCCTGCATGCCACAACTAAGAGCCTGCATGCTGCAACTAAAGATCCCGCATGCTGCAACAAAGATCTCACATGTGGCAACGAAGATCCCGTGTGCTGCAACTAAGACCTGGTGCAGCCAAATAAATAAATAAATATTTAAAAAAATAATACTAAAGCCTGGATTTGATAACTGCAGTATAAAGAGGCCCTTCAGGAGTATCTATTATCTGTTGGTTCTTCAGGTTCTTATTCATGTTGACTTGTTTCCCTGTGTGTCTGGTTATCTTTGACTCTGTACTGAATATTATATTTGAAACATTATTAGTAGGAATAATTTGAAACCTGGGATGAATGTACTTTCCTCTAGGGAAGATTTTTTTTTTTTTTTTTTTGCTTCTTCCAGGCACCTGAAGACACTAGTAATCCAGGTTTCCCTTAATTCACTTTTCAGGCTCCAAACGACTCAGAGCTGGATGCAGTCTGTGTGCAGCATGTTTAGTTCAAGTTCACCAGTATTCACAGGTAAGTATTTACGGTATTCACAATATTCAAGTGGAAGTATTTTCAGCGTTCCCACCTATGGTAGGCCCTAAATTCCAATACTTGTCCCTCTATTCTAGCAAGGCTAACAAAAAGACTGCTAAACCTCTTGGCTGCCCATCCTGGATCAGAAAATGAGTACAGGTCAAAGGTGGCCCTAAATGCTAAACTCAACCTCTCTGAATTTCTGTCTTCTTCCAGATCTTGAATGGGAAATTCCTGACTAACCTGCTGAGTCATTAACACCTATAAATCTATACTTTGTCTGTCTTTTCTAGCTGTTAGAGGAAAGTTGTCCAAACTACCTCATCTGTCATTACTAGAACCAGAAGTCCTTCTACTATACAATACTGTTCTACATAGTATAGTTTTATATACGTTTAACTTACACATATTCAACTATATGTACTTAGCCCTACCTCCCAAAGCACTGCTAAAGATTACATTTTGAGCATGTGCTCCATTATATATGGTGAATTACTATATATGTTATTAAACAGTAATGTAACTGTACCAAGATAGATACTTGAAGTCACATATTCTGTAGTTCATAGGCAATTTAAGATATCCCAAGTGTAATTTTTTACTTTATGAAATTTTCGTTATTTATTGACTTTAGAATCTAACTCCCAAGTAAGACAAGAGCCTACTATATCAGGGATATTCTGACACTGAAGTTATCTATTAGGGGTACTTTAGACATTTTAATTCTGAGTAGGAGCTTAAACAAGATGACATCTAGGTCCCTGTCAACTGAGATTCTGTAATTCTGTACTTAATTTAATTTGTACCAGAAAAAGATTCATGGCCTGATGTTTAATACGTATTTTGGAATGGTGAAAATACTAACAATCAGGAGAAACTTTCCCATCAGCATGAAAACTATCAATGAAGGAAACAATAAGACGGGTTTTATTTCTTTTTTAATAAGGCCCAATTTTCATATGCTTCCAAACTCATGCTACAATTATGGTCTGACTGCATTTCTCAGAAATTAAATATCTCTATCTCATATATATGTCATCTTTACATATGCCACAGAAATAATCCAAAAGAAAAAAAAAGCTGTATGCAAAATAATGCTCTCAGCATTCTTGAAAATAGCTTTTAAAAAATCAGAAACACCTTATTGTATCTGTATGAGATGATGGATGTTTACTAAACCTACTGTGGCAATCATTTCACAATATATGTAAATCAAACCATCATGCCATATACCTTAAACTTTTTCTTTTCTGGCTGCACCATGCAGCATGCGGGGTCTTAGTTCCCCAACCAAGGATCAAACCTGTGCCCCCTGCAGTGGAAGCATGGAGTCTTAACCACTGGACCCCAGGGTAGTCCTGTATACCTTAAACTTATACAGTGATGTATGTCAATTATTTCTCAATAAAACTGGAAAAAAACTAGAAACACTTTAAGATGTTCAACAAACAGAAAATGTTAAGTATGACATATCTACCAAGTATTATCTGTCAATAAAATTATAATTATGTTCTGCATGATAAAAATTACATAAATAAATCCAAAAGACAAACTGAAAAAAAAAACATTTGTAATCAAAACAACTAACAACCCAATTAAAAAAATGGACAGAGGACCTAAACAGACATTTCTCCAAAGAAGACCTACAGGTGGCCAACAGGCACATGAAAAGATGCTCAACATAGCTAATATTAGAGAAATGCAAATCAAAACTACTGACACAATGAAGTATCACTTCACACTGGTCAGAATGGCCATCATCCAAAAGCCCCCAAATAATAAATGTTGGATAGGGTGTGGAGAAAGAAGAACCCTCCTACACTGTTGGTGGGAATGTAAATTGGTGCAGCCACTATGGAGAACAGTATGGAGGTTCCTTAAAACACTAAAAATAGTTACCATACGATCCAGCAATCCCACTCTCAGGCATATAAAATCCCACTTTTCTGGAAAAGATGAAAACTCTAAGTTGAAAATATACACACACTCCAATGTTCATAGCAGCACTATTTACAGTAGCCAAGACATGGAAGCAACCAATGTCCATCGACAGATGAATGGATAAAGATGTGGTGTATACATATATACACACAATGGAATATTACTGAACCATAAATAGAATGAAATAATGCCATTTACAGCAACATGGATGGACCTAGAGATTATCATACTAAGTGAAGTCAGACAAATGTCATAGATGTCATTTTTATATGGAATCTAAAAAAAATGATATGAATGAACTTATTTACAAGACAGAAATAGATGCACAGGCATAGAGAACAAACTTATGGTTGCCAAAGGGGAAGTGGGGAGGGATAAATTAGGGGTTTGGGATTAATAGATACACACTACTATATATAAAATAGATAAACAACAAGGTCCTAACTGTATAGCATAGGGAACTATATTCAATATCTTGTAATAACCTATAATAGAAAAGAATCTGAGAAAGAATACATATATGTGTATAATTGAATCACTATGCTGTACACCAGAAAGTTAACACAACACTGTAAATCAACACTACTTCAATAAGAATAAAAAATAAAATAAAATAAAACCATCTGTAATATGTAAGTTAACCAAAGGTTTATTTCTTTAAAATAAATAAAAAAAAGAGAAAAGATCAATGACTCAATAGAAAAATATACAAAAGATATGAAGACAGTTCATAAAAAAGGAAATACAGATAGATGTCTTTTAAATATACTCAGGCTCATTTTTAAGAAAAATTAAAATTAAAATATAGCTTTCATTTTTCACATTGGCAAAGAAAAATATTTGATACTACACTGTGGTGCAAGAATTTGGGAAAGCAGGCACTTTTATATATTTCTGGTAGAAGAATAAATTGGTACACCCTCTCTGGAGGGCAATTTGGCAATATCTATCAAAATTTAAAGGCACATAACCTGACTCAATATTCTGTTTCTAGGAATTGATGTCACAGAGATACTGAGAAACACACGTCTAAATATGTGTGTACTACAAGCATTACCCTGACTGCAATAGCAAATAACAAAACAAAACCATAAATGTCCATTAGTAAGACACTGGTTAATTAGTTTGGATATCAATTTAATGAAATACTATCTAGCTCTTATAAAGAATGGAGCAGTTCTATATATACACTGACAAAAATATTTAAAGTGGGGGAAAAAAGCAAAGCGCAGGACACTGGCAGGATAGTATACTAGTATTTATATTAAGGGACAGGTTAAATATCTGTGAAAATATGTACAAAAAGCTAATAGGGCTTCCCTGGTGATGCAGTGGTTCAGAGTCCGCCTGCCGATGCCGGGGACACGGGTTCATGCCCCGGTCCAGGAAGATCCCACATGCCACGGAGCGGCTGGGCTCGTGAGCCATGGCCGCTGAGCCTGCGCGTCCGGAGCCTGTGCTCCCCAGCGGGAGGGGCCACAACAGTGAGAGGCCCGCATACCGCAAAAAAAAAAAAAAAAAAAAGCGAATAGTAGTGTCTCTGGGTAGGAACACTTAGATGGATATGGGAAAACAATTGAGAGGGTATTTAGTCAAGTACCTTTTGAATTTGTGTATGTATGGCCTATTTGTTTAACTATATAAAATTACATAGGATAGAATTCCACGCTATGAGCATGGAAATGTTGTGGTAAATAGAAAAAGAAACAAAAATTTAAGCACACTGTGCTAACAGGCAAAGAAAAACTAGATACACTTACAGACAAAGATTAAGTGGGAGGGAATTCCTAGTGGCTCAGTGGTTAAGAATCCACCTGCCAATGCAGGGGACACGGGTTTGAACCCAGGAAGATCCCATATGCCACGAAGCAACTAAGCCCATGCACCACAACTACTGAGCCTGCGCTCTAGAGCCCACGAGCCACAACTACTGAGCTTGCATGCCACAGCTACTGAAGCCCACGGACCTAGAGCCCATGCTCCACAATGAGAAGCCTGTGCACCGCAACGAAGAGTAGCCCCCGCTCTCCGCAACTAGAGAAAGCCTGCGTGCAGCAACGAAGACCCAACACAGCCAAAAATATATAAATAAATAAATTAAATTAAAAAAAAAAGACTAAGTGGGAAAGGGAAAAATGTAAAAAAAAAGATGTCATATTATAGTTTAATTTATATTAATATATTAAAATTATTTATATATAAAATACTGATGAAGGAAAAAGACCTAGATATATGATTTTCCACAAGACTGCCCCCACTTCAGACATTAATCCCAAGCCCCAGGCTACCCTTACTTCTTTTTTTTTTTTTTTTTTTTTGCAGTCCGCGGGCCTCTCCCGTTGCGGAGCACAGGCTCTGGACACGCAGGCTCAGCGGCCATGGCTCATGGGCCCAGCTGCTCCGCGGCATGTGGGATCTTCCTGGACTGGGGCACGAACCCGTGTCCCCTGCATCGGCAAGTGGACTCTCAACCACTGCACCACCAGGGAAGCCCTACCCTTACTTCTTACAGATTGGCTATAAATCAGGGGTTGCCATGATCCCCTCCTCAGGTTCAATAATTTGCTAGAATAGCTCGCAGAACTCAGGAAAACACTTTACTTGTGTTACCCAGTTCATTATGAAGGACACAACTCAGGAAGAGCCAAAGGGAAGAAATGAACAGGGCAAGATACATACCCAAAACCCAAGGTATTTACCCAACAGTAAAGCATGGAAAGATAAGAGAGTCTGAGAGACAAAGAAGATACAGGGTGAAGGTTTAACACATTTAAGAAGATTCTCTGAAGGAGGAGAAAGATACAGAACACAGCAAAATTGTTGTTCTCCTCTTCTACCTACCTTCACAATTTTCTCTTTGTCTATGTTTTCTAGAGATTAACACCTAGAAACATCATAGCTAATCTTTTGAAATCAAGACAAAAAGAAAATTATAAAAGTAGGTAGAAAAAAATTACCTTCAAAGAAATGATAGTCATTCTAAGTTGACTTCTCAACAGTAACAATGTAAACTGGTAGGCAATGGGATTATATCTTTAATGCACTGAAAGAAAAAACTGCCAGTGTTAATTTCACCCAGCAAAAATATCTTGGAAGAAACACTGTAAAATAAAGACATTTTCAGACAAAAACTAAGAGCTCAATGTCAGACGGAAGTAAAATGATCCCAAATGGAAGGTTTGAGTTGATAAATGAAGAAAAAAGGATATATAGATTACTCTACATAAATATTGACTATAAAAAGAACATATGGTAGGGCTTTTAAAATATAGACTAATAAAAGTAAATATAGTTAGTGTTCTAAAATCCTTGTGTTATCTGAGAGTTAGATAAAGGTATTGATTAACATCTAAATAACACAATGGTCAAAAAAGAAAAGAGCTATTAGGAATATTTTTTTTTTTTTTTTTTTTTTTTTGCAGTGCGCGGGCCTCTCACCGCTGTGGCCCCTCCCGCCGCGGAGCACAGGCTCCAGAAGCGCAGGCCCAGCGGCCACGGCTCACGGGCCCAGCCGCTCCGCGGCACACGGGATCCTCCCGGACCAGGGCACGAACCCGCGTCCCCCGCATCGGCAGGCGGACTCCCAACCACTGCGCCACCAGGGAAGCCCTATTAGGAATATTTTGAATCAAATGGTAATGAAAATACTACATATGAAAAATGAATGGGTACAACTAAGTAGTAGTTTGAGGGAGAAAAATGTACATAGTAGAAAAGGCTTAACATTAATGATATAAACATGCATTTTAAGAATGAAATGAGGACTTTGCAGGGGACATGGGTGGTTCGAGCCCTGGTCCAGGAAGATTCCACATGCCACGGAGCAACTAAGCCCGTGCACCACAACTATTGAGCCTGCGCTCTAGAGCCCGTGAGCCACAACTACTGAGCCCATGTGCTGCAAATACTGAAGCCCATGTACCTAGAGCCCGTGCTCCACAACAAGAGAAGCCATCGCAATGAGAAGCTTGTACACAGCAATGAAGAGTAGCCCCTGCTGGCCGCAACTAGAGAAAGCCCGCGCACAGCAACGAAGACCCAACACAGTCAAAAAAATAATTAAAAAAGAAAGAAAAAAAAAGAATGATATGAACAATGGAAGGACTAAGAGGACATTATGCTAAGTGAAATAAGCCAGTCACAGAAGGACAAATACTGCATAGTTCCACTTATATGAGGTATCTAAATTAGTTAAACTCATAGAAACAGAGTAGGATGATGGTTGCCAGGGGCTGGGGGGAGGAGAAAATAGGTTGTTGCCTTTAGAAGGGTATAAAGTTTCAGTTATGCAAAATGAATAAATTCTAGAGATCCGCTGTACACACTGTGTCTATAGTTAACAATACTGTATTGTGTACTTAAAAATGTGGTAAGAGGGTAGATCTCATATTAAGTGTTCTTACCACTAATAAAAGAAAAAAGAATGAAATGAATAATAAAATTGACAATGAACGAAAACCCCTAAACTAGAAGAGCATAAATTAATGAACTAGAAAATAAACATCAAAAAAGAGTATATACAGGGACTTCCCTGGCAGTCCAGTGGTTAAGACTCTGCACTTCCAATGCAAGGGGTGCAGGTTTGATCCCTGGTCAGGGAACTAAGATCCCACATGCCGTGCAGTGCAGCTGAGAAAATATTAAAAAATTAAACAAAAAATTTTTAATAAATAAATAAAAGAGTATATACAAAGCAAAAAATTTGTTCTGAAAGAAAAAAGAGAAGGCACAAATAAATAACATCATGAAAGAAAAACAGGTCAGTGCTAGAGATACCACAGATATTAAAATGATAAAAGGATATTAAGAACAATTTTGTACCAATAAATTTGAAATTTAGATAAAATGGACAATTTTGCTCAAGGAAAAAAAAACCTGATTAGAATTATAAATGTGAAAGAGATTAAATAATAAAATGCTCCTGCAAAGAAAGCTCCAGCCCCAGCTGACTTGAATGGCAAGTTGAAAAGTATATTTAAGAAATAAATCACTCAAATCTTAAAAGAACTCTTCCAGGGAAGATAAAAAGAGGGTACACCCATCAACTCTTTTCCTCTGCTTAGCTTAACCTTGATACAACAACCAAAGATATCATAAGAAAGAAAAATCATAGTCCGACCTCACTAATGAACACAGGTGCAAAAATCGTAAATAAAATTTATCAAATCAAATCCAGCAATATATAAAAAGGATAATAAATCATGACAAAGGTGAATTTACACCAGAATATAACGTTGGTGTAATATTTGAAAATCAGTCAAGGTGATCCACAACATCGACAGGTTTAAAAAAAAATCAAATGACAATCTGAACAGACAAAGTACCTGATAAAGTTAAACATTTATTACATACGATAAAATCTTAGCAAACAAGGAATATATACAAACTCAGGATGCATGTGCTAAGATCCTGTTAAGATCCTCCAGAGATCGTTTTAACTGATGGTTGTGTCCCTCTCTAGCTGCTATAGGTACTACTGCTGTGAGTTCACACATGCAACCTTCTCTGGAGAACTGCCTTGGGATGATCAAAGGCAGCTTATGCAGAGGACCTGAGGGTTATACACACCTTTCCCCTACAGCCAATAGCCAATGACTGTCTGCTGCAGGAGTATAACTCTGTTATGCGATTAATACTCCAGAGAGCATAGAATCGAGCTGAGATTAAACTTCACCTGAAACTATATCATTGCTTAGTTCTTTCCTTTCCCTAACTTGATTCCCTCACTCCTTTACAGGTTTCTCCTGAGAGAAATCATTTGCACAGAAATTCCTATCTTTGCTTCTAGGGAACTCAACCTAAAATACATACAAGTAAAAGTGTTTAACCTTTCAACTTTTAGCACATGAGGAATAGAAAGGAACTTCCTGAATCTGATAATGGCTAGCTATGAGGAGGAGGAAGGCGGGGGTGGGGGGGTGGGGGTGGGGAGAAGAAAATCCTACAGTCCTAGCCAAAAGAAAAAGAGACAAAAAGTACAAGAATTGAAAAAAAAGAAACAAAACTCACATAATTTGCAGATGAAATGACTGAACACATTAAAAAATCTAAAAGAGTAAATAGGGCTTCCCTGGTGGCACAGTGGTTGAGAGTCCGCCTGCCGATTCAGGGGACACGGGTTCGTGCCCTGGTCTGGGAAGATCCCACATGCCGCGGAGCGGCTAGGCCCATGGGCCGTGGCCATGGCCATGGCCGCTGAGCCTGCGCGTCCCGAGCCTGTGCTCCGCAACGGGAGAGGCCACAGCAGTGAGAGGCCCGCGTACCCCTCCTCCCAAAAAACACACAAAAAACAAAAACCAATAATGCAAATAAAAAAGAAATATTAAAAAAAAAGAGTAAATAATTTTTAGAATTAATGTTAGACTATAGTAGAGTTTTTGGATACAAGGTCAATATACAAAAGTCAATTGCATTTTTCTATACCAGCAAACAGAAAAAGAAATAATTTTAAATGGTGCAAAAAAATATCATGTACCACCTGTTCCCTGTATAGCCAAGTAAACTCCAACCATATCTGACCTTCCCACAGGTAACAACTATAACCTCTAGACAAAATTTGAAAAAAAAAGAAAGAAAACCAAAATCCACAAAGACCTTAAGGTCCTGGAGAGTGAACAAATGCAGATTTGATTCTAAAAGGGAGTTAACACTTGGGAGAAGGAACCAGCATGGGATGTTTCCTGTTTTTATGGCTTTTGAGAGCAGACAGTAGTCAGAGCCCTGAACAGTGGCTGAAATACCAATGGAAATCCCACGGTCCTTGTGGCCTGAAGAACCAGAGCACAAAATTCAGGGCAACCACAGCCACTGGAGTATATGTCCAGAAAGGAGAGAGTCAGAGAGGAAGAACCCCACATTCTGTGCATAAACTCTGTCCAGAACTCTAGCTGACTCCTGTACTACATGTGTGGGACAGACATCAGCTAAGGATAAAAGAAGAAACTGAGATTTGAGCAGCCTTCCAGGAAACAGTTTGCAGTCTGAGTTGAACCAAGTTAATTACATGCTAAAATAAACACAATAAACACTCTCTTGAGGAATAATGGATTCCAGGCTCTCCATAATAGAACACTCATAATGTCCACAATGCAATCCATAATTACCAGACAAATGAAGAACTAGAGGAATGTGACCCATTCTCAAGAGCAAAGATAATTAGTGGTGATCAACTCTAAGATACCCAGATGTTAGAATTAGCAGACAAGGATTTTAACACAGCTATTATCAGTGACTTAAAGAAAAATGTTCTTGCAATGGAGGAAAAGATGAGATATCTCAGAAAAGAAATAGAAACTATACAAAAGAACCAGATGGAAATTTTTGAACTGAAAAATACGATATCTGAGATTAGAAATTCACTAAATGGTCTTAATAGCAGAATGGAGATGAAAGAGAAAAGGGTCCATGAACTAGAAGACAGATCAATAGAAATTATCTATTCTGAAATACAGAGAGAAAAAGGTTAAAAATAAATTTAACAGAGCCTCCGAGATCTAAAAGACAATACCAAGAAATCTAACATATGTATAAAGAAAACTAAGATAATTCATTGCCAGTGAATCTGTATTACAGTAAATGCTAAAGGAAATTCTTCAAGTTGAAGGGAAGTGATACTACTTGGAAATTTGAATTTTTAGGAAAGAATATGGTAGACAGCTGGATAAATATAAAAAGACTATTTTTCCTTCTTTATGTTTAAAATGCTTAGGACTGATTAAAGCAAAAATTAAAACACTTTTATAAAAAGTGATATAAATGATAAAGGATGGAGGTGGTATTGATGATAAAACATGGGCCAACAATGTTGCAAGAATTTACAAGGAGTGGTATAATATTAACTCTAAATAGACTGAGAAAAGTTAATTTTCCAAAATTGAAACTAATGAAACAAAATCCCCAAAGCCCTTTATCTGTCAAAGAGATTATACTTGTTCTCAAAAAGCTTTCCATGAAGAAAACTTCAGGCCCAGATGGTTTGGGTGGCAAATTCTATCAAACATTTAAAGAAATAAATACCATCATACAAAAACACTTTCAGAAAATAGAGCAGGGAACACTTCAACTAATTTTACAAGGCCAGCATAATCCTAATATAAAAATCTAACAGATATACAAAAAGATCCTTACCAAAATATATAAAAAGAATAACAAGTGGTATTTTTCTGAGGAATGTCAGTTGAATCAACATCTAAAAATCAATGTAATTCATTACATCTCAAAGTAAAAAAATTGCTTAATGCTATGGTACACCCAGATAATGGACTATTATTTAGTGATAAAAAGAAATGAGATCTCAAGCCATGAAAAGACATGGAGGAAACTTAAGTGCATATTACTAAGTGAAAGAAGCCAATTTGAAAAGGCTACATAATGTATGAGGCCAGCTATATGACATTCTGTAAAAGGCAAAACTACAGAGATAGTAAAAAGATCAGTGGTTTCCAGGGGTTGAGGGTTGAGGAAGGGATGAATAGGTGGAACATAGAGGATTTTTAGGGCAGTGAAATTATTCTGTATGACAATATAATGGTAGATACATGTCATTACACATTTGTCCAAACCCACAGAATGTACACCACCAAGATTAAAACATATGTATGACCAGGCCACCCAAGATGGCTGTTCTCTTGCTCTCTGAACGTCCCCTATTCGACCAGTGCCTGCTTCACCTACACCGTACTCACATGACTAACCTTCCCTCCTAATCATAGAGACATACTTGCCCCCAGCCCCAGCTAGTGATTGTTCTAATCTTCAGATTAGAACATCTCCGCTATGATAGCTTAACAAAGGGGCAGTAAGGGGCATGCTACTCTGCTGGTTTCCCTGATAACTGATGAGCCAACCTGACATCAATTCCCTCTATAACTGGTAAATTGCCCCCTCCTTTCCACAATAGCAAAGACTACTGCCATGTCCTGCCTGCCATCTCCCACACATGGTGGGGTGTTGCTCCAGGACCTTGCTTCAGACATGTAAGATCCTCATGTCCATTAAATCACTGATGTCTCTGTTGCTGACTCTGGGCTCTTTCTTCGGTCTTGAGGCTGGGCAAGTATAAGGCTGTCAGGTCTGTGGGGTGCAGCCCAACAACATAATATAAATGATGGACTTTGGGTGATTAATATGTGTCAATGTAGGTTTATCAGTTCTAACAAGTGTACCACACTGGTGGTGGATGCTGATAATGAGGGAGGCTGTGCATGATTAAGGGCAGGGGGAGTATGAGAAATCTCTGTACTTTCACTTCAATTGTGCTGTGAACCTAAAACTGCTTAAAAAATAAAGTTTTAATTAAAAAAAACAAAACATGATCTTCTCAGTAGATGCAGAAAAAGCATTTGACACAAATTCAATACCCAATAATTATTTTAAAATTTCTCAGTAAATTCTGAATAGTAATTCCATTCCTAGGTATCTACCCAAGAGAAATGAAACATGTTCACACTATGACCTGTACATGAATTTTAATGGTAGATTTATTCAGAATAGTTGAAACCTGATGTTTCTCAATTGGTGAATGAATAAACAAATTGTTGTACATCCATACAATGGAATCCTACTCAGCAATAAAAAGGAATAAACTACCAATATGGACAACAAAATGAATAAATCTCACAAGCATTGTTAAGTGAAGGAAGCTAAACCCAAAAAGTCTATATACTGTTATGATTTCTGTAAGGCAAACTATTGGAACAGTGGAGAAATATGACGACTCAATGATAAAAAGACCACCCCCCCAAAAAATGGACAAAGGATTTAAGCAGACATTTTGCTAAAGAAGATGCACAAATGGCTAATGAGCTATAATTACTGATTTATGCTATGACACAGATGAAAATTGAAAACATGCCAAGTTGAAAGAACAGGGACATAAAAGGCCATATATTGTGTGGTTCCATTTATATAATAGGTGCAGAACAGGCAAATCCATGGAGACAGCAGATTAGTGGCTGTCAGGAGTTAGGAGAAGAGAGGAGTGACTATTAATTATGGGTATAGAGTTTCTTTTTAGGGTGATTAAAATGTTGTGAAATTAGTGGTGATTGCATAACTTTTTTTTTTTTTTTTTTTTTTTTTTTGCGGTACGTGGGCCTCTCACCGTTGTGGCCTCTCCCATTGCAGAGCACAGGCTCCGGACGCGCAGGTTCAGCGACCATGGCTCATGGGCCCAGCTGCTCCACAGCATGTGGGATCTTCCCGGACCGGGGCATGAACCTGTGTCCCCTGCATCGGCAGGCAGACTCTCAACCACTGTGCCACCAGAGAAGCCCATGATTGCATAACTTTTTGAATATACTAGAACCCCTTGAATTAGATACTTTAAAGTGGTGAATTTTATAATTTTATGTTATGTGAATTACATCCCAATTAAAAACAACTACTGGACTTAAATTAGATCAGTGGTTGCCAGGGGTTGGAGTGATGAGATTCACTACAAAAGGACATGAGGCAGCTTTCTGCAGGATAGAAATGCTCTATATCTTGATTGTGGTGTTGGTTATGCAACTATTTACACTTGTCAAAACTCTTTAAATTGAACACTTAAAAGGATGAAATTTACTGTCAATTATGTAAATGTAAATTATATTTCAATAAGCCTGATTTTTAAAAAAGTATATAGAAAAGCTCTAAAACTGATGTTGGAGCAGAGGAAAATGGTTAAGGACAGATGCATAGTGTTTTACCTTATAAAGCATGAATTAATGACAAACAATATTGGATGGTTTTTTCCTTTCCCTTTACGAAACATATGGAAAATGTAATTTAACATTAAAAATACAATACTTGGGGGACTTCCCTGGTGATCCAGTGGTTAGAACTCTGCGCTTCCACTGCAGTGGGCACAGGTTTGATCCCTGGTGGGGGAACTAGGATCCCACATGCCACACAGAACAGCCCCCACCCCCACCCCACCCCAAAAAAGAAAAAAAATACAATACTTGAAAAATGCTTGAATTCTCAGTGGCTTTATAAAACAGAGTTTTAAAAAAGGATATGCAAATTACAAAAAATAAATTCATGTCAGTGTGAGTTGTGATATAATGTCAACTCTTTTACTGTTAAGTTTTCCTTCATAATTATGTAAAAGTTCCTTGATATTTGGAGGAGAGGACGTTTAAGTCATTTATTTTATGTAAGTATGAACCTAATTTTACAGAAACCACAAATACAACTGATTACTATCTTTGTAAAATGTGACATTTCTATTTAGAGAACATCTTAGGGTGTATTTGACATATGTTATTGTTGACTTCTCTTTTTAAAGAACTGTAGCTTCTCAAAATCTTACACTGTACTATTTAGGGATAAGTTAATAGTATCCATTTTTTCAAAAGTTATATACTAAGCATATATTATAAGAAATGTAATACTTCAATTTTGATTTGAGTGTTTTCAGGCATTGAAATAGTTTTGACTAAGGATTTTTTTTTTTAAAGCTGTTTAACCTCCAGGGTTATCTTTATTTAATTGAAAAACAGGGACTTCCCTGGTGGTCCAGAGGGTAAGACTTCGAGCTCCCAGTGCAGGGGGCCCGGGTTTGATCCCTTGTTGGGGAACTAGATCCCGCATGCATGCTGCAACTAAGAGTCTGCATGTCGCAACTAAGAGTCCACATGCCGCAACTAAGAAGTCTGCATGCTGCAAACTAAGAGCCTGCATGCTGCAACTAAGACCTGGAGCAGCCAAAATAAATAAATAAAATAAATAAGCAAATAAATAAATAAATAATTTTAAAAAAGAGAAAAGAAAAACAAAACTATTTTTTAAAGAAACAGGAAATTTAGACAAAACCCTAGTAGTCCTAAATATGCCTTAGTTACTTTGGGGAAAGGAGGAAGAGAGGAGAGTGGGATCAGGGAAGTAGACACAGAAATTTAAACTGATTTTATAACTTATTTCTTTAAAAAGGAGAGCTGATTCAAAGTTAGCAAAATGCTGTGATTTAACAAAATGGGAACTGTTTACCATTCTCTGTGTTTTTAAAAAAGACAGAAATCAATTTATTAATAAGTCTCATTATTTCTTCCTTAAGTTTCTTATAAGATTCTATGAGCATCCTAATATAAAACTTTTATATCTATATTTCTAGAAGAGTCTCCAAGCTACCCTCTGCTACTCTAAACCATCTCATCCTGATTACATACTGCAGCCAGATTAATCAACCAAGAACCAACAATAAAGTCCAATTCTGATTACATCAAATGTAAAGGTTAGGAAGGGTGGGATCAGATCTCAAAGGGCAGAGGAGTTCAAAACTTTTTGGATTCAAATACTCTCTCCATTTCTCTGAGTTTGTGTGTAGGTTAAACAAAAAGGTAATTACTACCTCATACAATTCTTGGAAGGATTTAAAAAGACTTTTGATATGAAAGCGTCTAGTACCATGTTTGGCATATTGGCATTCAATAAATACTAGTTTTCCTTCACCTATTCTTAATCACCACAAGAGTCTAACACATGTGCTCTACCTGAGTTTTTAAAAAATCTCTTCATATATGGTCAGTTAATCTATGCAAAAGAAGGCAAGAATATACAATGGGGAAAGGACAGTCTATTCAATCAGTGTGCTGGGAAAACTGGACAGCTACACGTAAAAGAATGAAATTAGAACATTTTCTTACACCACATACAAAAATAAGCTAAAATGGACTAAAGACCTAAATGTAAGACTGGAAACCATAAAACTCCTAGAAGAAAACATAAAACACTCTTTGACATAATCATAGCAATATTTTTTTGGATCTGCCTCTTATGGCAAAGGAAACAAAAGCAAAAATAAATAAATGGGACCTAATTAAACTTAAAAGCTTTTGCACAGCAAAGGAAGCCATCAACAAAATGAAAAAAAAAACCTACTGAATGAGAGAAAATATTTGCAAATGATATGACCATTAAGGGGTTAAGATCCTAAATATATAATCAGCTCATACAACTCAATATAAAAAAAAACAAAACCCATTAAAAAAATGGGCAGAACACCTGAACAGTTATTTTTCCAAAGAAAACATACAGGGACTTCCCTGGTGGTGCAGTGGTTAAGAATCTGCCTGCCAATGCAGGGAACATGGGTTCGAGCCCTAGTCAGGTGAGATCCACATGCCGCGGAGCAACTAAGCCTGTGCGCTGCAACTACTGAACCTGCGCTCTACAGCCCACAAGCCACAACTACTGAGCCTGCGTGCCACAACTACTCAGGCTGCGTGCCACAACTACTGTAGGTGGCACGCCTAGAGCCCGTGCTCCACAACGAGAGAAGCCAACGCAATGAGAAGCCCGAGCACCACAACGAAGAGTAGCCCCTGCTCACCCCAACTAGAGAAGGCCCACGCACAGCAATGAAGACCCAATGCAGACAAAAATAATTAATTAAAAAAAAAAAAAAGAAAACATACAGATGACCAACAGGCACATGAAGAGATACTCAACATTGCTAATTATTAGAGAAATGCAAACCCAAACTACAATCAGGTATCATCTCACATCGGTCAGAATGGCCATCATTTAAAAGTCCACAAACAATAAATGCTGGATAGGGTATGGAAAAAAGGGAACCTTCCTACACTGCTAGTGGGAATGTAAATTGGTACGGCCACTTAAGGAAAACATTAAGGAGGTCCCTCAAAAAAAAAAAAAAAAAGAGCTACTATATGATCCCGCAATTCCACCCCTGGGTAGATGTCTGAAAAAAACAAAAACACTAATTCGAAAAGATACATGCAACCCAATGTTCATAGCAGCATTATTTACAATAGCCAAGCTATGGAAGCAACCCAAGTGTCCCTCAACAGATGGATAAAGAAGATACAACACACACACACAATGATGAAATTTTAAATTTTTATTTATTTATTTATTTATGGCTGCGTTGGGTCTTTGTTGCTGAGTGCAGGCTTTCTCTAGTTGCGGAGCACGGGCTCTAGGTGCGTGGGCTTCAGTAGTTGTGGCACGTGGGCTCAGCAGTTGTGGCTCGTGGGCTCTAGAGTACAGGCTCAATAGTTGTGGTGCATGGGCTTAGCTGCTCCACGGCATGTGGGATCGTCCCAGACCAGGGCTCGAACCCATGTTCCCTGCATTGGCAGGTGGATTCTTAACTTTCCTGCGCCAGGAAAGTCCCCCAAATAATGAAATTTTGCCATTTGCAACAACATAGACGGACCTGGAGGGTATTGTGCTTAGTGAAGTAAGTCAGACAGAGAAAGACAAATACTGTATGTAATCACTTATATGTAGAATACAAAAAATAAAACAAACTAATGAATATAACAAAACAGAAACAGACTCACAGATATAGAGAAAAAACTATGGGGAGAGGAAAGGGAGGAGGGGCAAAATAGAAGCAGGGCATTAAGAGGTACAAACTACTATGTGTAAAATAAATAAGCTACAAGGATATATTGTACAGCACATGGAATATAACCAGTGTTTTATAATAACTTTAAATGGAGTATAATCTATAAAAATTTTGAATCACTGTTTCACACCTGAAACTAATATAATACTATAAATCAACTATACCTCAATTAAAAAAAATCTCTTCATTGTTCTTGCATGTCCCCTGTTCAGTTTCATTTCCGTGATCAGTTTCATTCTATTTTATTACTCTATTTCTCCCACTCTAAATTTTCTGCCCCCATACTCACCATCTATTCCTATCCTACTTAACCTTCAAGGCCCAGCTCAAATTCTACTTCTTACTTAAAGTCTTCCTGACTTTGAACTCCTATTGCTCTTAGAAACCAGTACCAGACAGTTGACCACTTAACTGTTCTTTGTTCATGTTTGAATTTTTACTTTTAATTATTAATTATAAGTACATCAATACACTTTCCTTGTTTTAAAAAATACTAATAATGCAAATAAAGCTACAGAGATCTTTGACTATTATCATTCCCAGACCCCTCTTTTAGGGGAGCCAATACTGTATGTGATGTATCTTTCCAGACCTTTACCTACATCTACATACTTACAGAAATGTAGTTTTGCTTTATCTTTTTATTTTATATACGTGGTATCAAATTGTACACGATGCTCTGGAACTTGCTCATTTCATTCAATAAATCTTGGAGGTCCTCTCAATACATGTAGATATGTGTATTCTTTTCAAATGTCACAGTGTTCTAGTTTATTTATTTATCCTTTCCCCTATTGGTGGGCATTTAGGTTTTTTTATAGTTTTTACCTACATGAATAATGAAATATTTCAGAGGGAAAATGACATGAGAAAATTCTGAAGCAGAAACCACAAAACAAAACTACCACTTACACTGAAGAGATTTTCTAACAAGGTTAAGTCTGGTGAGCCGAAAGCTAAGATGACTTTGTATCTGAGAAGCATAGTATTTTTCATTTACATTATAATTTTCATATTCTTTTGGGCATTCAGTAAGACCATTTTCATAGTTTTTTTTGGTAAGGTATAGTGCTCATTAAATTATTTGCTGTAAAAGATCCCATGCAGGATTGGATACACTACCCTGTCTGTTTATTCTTTCCACCAGCGTTAATCATTTTCTCCATTAACTCCCAACACCAGAGGGCAGCAGCCTCAGTACTAATTAGCAATAATGTAGAGAGTTAAGTGACTTAAGAAAAAAATACTCCTTTAGTAAAATCTACACTAAATTACTAACCAACCTTTTATTTGGGGGAAAAGTGTTTCTAAACATATGAAATAGGTAAAAACAACCAAATAAGCAAAACATACTGTCTTTCCACAAAGATAGATAAAAGAAATCAAATTTAGATTATCCGGGGAGGGACCATGAAAATCTGAGCTAGTAGAATATAACATTTACATTCTATGGTTAATTTAATGTATCTTATAAGTATAATTCGGAAGAACCAAATAAAGATAAATTCCTTTTCATTAGCTTTTTCAAAGAGGAGGAAAGGAGGAGATGGGGAAAAAATAATTCCAGATTAAAGATATATCCAAATAGACTTCTAATGGCCTTGTAGAAAACTTAAAGGAACTAAACAAAAAACCTTTATGAAAGAAAAAACAGGGCAAAGAAGACCCCTAAATAAAAAGCAGAAGTAGCCAGTCTACCTATTTTGAAATTTTCAGGTGGGAAAAAAGAAAGTGCTTTCAAATAAGAATGCTTTCCCTTTCAAGTATAAGTACTTTTTAAATTCACGGACTTTAATTTTTAGAAGTTTTAGGTTTACAGAAAATTGAACAGATAATACAGGGAGTTCCCATAAATCCTCCCACCCAACCCGTTTCCCCTGTTGTTAACATCTCGTATTGGGGCTGTAAAGAGGGGAGGTAAGGGGACTTCTTTAATGGGTACAGAGTTTCAGATTTGCAAGATTAAAAAGTTCTGGAGATCTGTTTCATAAAAATGTGAATATGATTAACGCTATTGAACTGTACATTTAAAAATGGTTAAGAT
Source organism: Hyperoodon ampullatus (assembly GCF_949752795.1). Lineage (NCBI taxonomy): Eukaryota > Metazoa > Chordata > Mammalia > Artiodactyla > Ziphiidae > Hyperoodon > Hyperoodon ampullatus. Next base: position 58,362,866 of record NC_136920.1, on the reverse strand, counting down.
GGTAAATTTTATGTTATGTGTTTTTTACCACAATAAAAAATTAAAATTTTCTGTTTTGTCTTCAGATTGATCCTCAACATTGAAAATAATGTTAAGTACCAGGTTAAGATCATCTAAATATTATTCACTACAGACCCTAGTAGTGGGCTTGGATAAAATTTCCTTCTCACCAGGCCCACCTTGTGTCTTCTGAAGGTATTGAGATCAAATGGATTTTTTGTTTCCTTAAGCTCCATCAATTAATTGTTCAAAATCATGCCCTGTTTTAGTTTTCTTCAGTTTTGAACCATAACTTGCTTATCCAGGTCTGTTTTCCTTCCTTCCTCCCCTCCCTCCCTCTTCCCCTTCCTCCCTTTCTTCCATCTGTGGATAACTGCTTTTCTTTTTTTGATGTTGCTGTTGCCAGAAGTAACATGCCATCTTCAACATTATCATTAACATCTTCCAGCTTTTTATTATTTACGGCATAGGCATTGCATTCTTTTTCAAGACACATTTCTTTGAAGCCCAATGTCAAACTACTACACAGTTGTCATCTGGGATTTCTTTACACTGGACTCCTGGGGTAGTTCCTTCATGTCAGCTTCCCTCATATCTCCTATTTCCTTTTGCTATAGGTTTCTTCAACTTATGCTTTTATATTTTCTATTGCATTTGGCAGGGGGTGGAGGGATACAGTTGTTTTTTTTTTCCTTAACTTCCAAGAGCTCATTCTTCTTTCCTATTCCTTTTTCATCTTTCATCTTTCATCATTCCTTAGCATCTTTCCTTGTTTGATGGAATAATTATCTTTTTAAACTTAATTTTAAGATTTTAAGTTCTTATGTTCCCTTATTTACCTCAGTTCCTTTCTGGGTCCATTGCTTTGTTTTTATTTTTCATGCTGCTTGTTTTCTTTACATAACTTGATCCTTGGTTAGTCATTGATATCCACAGATTTTTCTGGGAAGCTGGTATGGGTTTTCTCTGGTTTTGTATACATAGGTATGTTTTCTGCCAATCTCTTCTCAAATAAAATGGCCAGTTGGGAGCTCTGTGTTTGTGAGCTAAGCTTACTGTTCTGGAGACTTTGTTAGCACTGATTACATTATTTAAGCTTTCAAAAGAATAACTAAAACTAATGGCATAATGAAATTTAGGAAGGGTGGGGACTCCCCTGGCAGTCCAGTGGTTAAGACTTTGCCTTCCAGTGCAGGGGGTGCGGGTTTGATCCCTGGTCAGGGAGCTAAGATCCCACATGCCTTGTGGCCAAAAAACCAAAACATAAAACAGAAGCAATATTGTAACAAATCCAATAAAGACTTTAAAAATGGTCCACATCAAAGAAAAAAATCTTAAAAAAAAAAGTTTAGGTAGGGTGGAGAACAGTGTTAGTGAGCTCTCATTTTTCATAGTATGTATTTGACAGATAACATCCAAAACAAATCAAGGAATAGTGGTACTAGCATATTATTTAGTCTTTTGATGGTAGTCATGAGAATAACTAAAGACACACAGTTAAAAATGGTTTTTAAGGAGCAAACTGAGGATGAGAAGAGGCAATTAGGAACGCCGCTTTCTATTATAATCCCTTTGTACTAATTTTTAAAAATCATAAGCATGTATTTCTTTGAAATAAATAAAAATAAATTAAAAAATAAAATGGTAGAAACTGAAGAGCAAATGTAAGAAATTTGGAAATAAAAAGAAAAAAAAATGTGTGTGTGCGTGTGTGTGTATCTCCAAACCCTTATTTATATGTACTAAATCTCTTGGACAGAGGGAGAATGTTGTTGCCAAGGAAACCAAAGCAACTGTTGAGCAGCAAATTTAGCTCTTTTAAAAAATATTCCATGGCAATTTATTCTGCAGAATATTACAGCCTACCACAGCTTTCACAAAAGTCAGTAAAATGGTTTTAATGAGGTCCTTGAAACTTGGTTTATTATGTCACTAACATTTACTAAATATTCAGGTTACAGAGTCTAGTACAGTGATAAGAAAACGAGAGTAAAGGTCAGATATCCTAGGTTTAGTACCAAGTGTACCACTTAAAAGCCATATGTCCTTGAGCAAGTCGTTTTCCTTGTCTGAAACTAAATTTCTTTACTTATAAAAATAGGGATAACTACTACCTTGCCTGCCTACCATACACGGTTGCTGTGAATATCAAATGATTCAGATCATCAAGGTTTGAAACACTACACAAATAAATTCAAGTAATAAGCACTAATATTTTCCAAAATTAATAAGGTGATAAGTGCTCTTCATTGATTAAATGCCAAATTATGTAAAGTATTAGAAAATGTGAACAAAAAATGTAATATAGACCAGTATTGTAAAAATTGGATTGAACTAGGTGGCAGATCCAAGTTCTGGTCCAGGCTCTACCCACCACAACTGATAATTTCCACAACTTCTTTGGGTCTCTGCACAATGAAACTGGACTAGACAACCTTTGTAGAGCTGCTTCATGGGTGTGTTTTCCATCACACGATGATGATTTAAAAGGACATTCATTCACCACTTTTAAAACAATTTGGGCTGTATTTTGCTTGAAAAACTTTCATTGCTAGATGTTTGAAAATCACTGACTTTAGAATGAAGTCTTTTATTTCTATTTTCAGGCATTTCATAACCCTAACCTAACTAACTTATCTTTACCTTTACCTTCTACTCTTTCTCAACATAGACCTACATTCTGAGACCATAGTACTCTACTCATTATTTCTCAAAACGCCAAGCCAATTCCTGCCTCCACATTGTTTTCAATATGTATGTAGCTGTTGCTGCTACAGCTGGCTGAGCAGCTCTGCCCTGGGTCCCATCCCACCCCCCACCCATACATTCACACACCCAAATTTGGCCAGTGCTTAATATCTTTGATAAGACTGTTTTCAAAAAGTTAAAATTTACAGCATATCAAAAACAGGGGAGAGTTGTCACGTTAAAGAGAACCTGGCTTCTAGGCCAGCAAGACTTGTCTGTAATTTGATAGAATGTATGAAAGCTGTGAAAGAAAGAAGTAGGAAGGAAGTGGGGGCCTTAGTCAGCTCTAAAAGATAGAAGGGGAGAGCACTGTAGAAGAGTCATCTGTGCATTGCCTGGAGGAGGAACACCTTGATCCACAGACTTGTTGGATTCCAGGGGTAGGACAGTCCCATCATAGAGATTGATGCATTTACTTATTACAGGCTAATGCTGTTAAACATTTATGCCATATATCTGACTCCCTGTGATTTGATTTCACAATCACTAAAAATCTTCTGATTCTTTGACTTCCCTTATGGTGCATCTAGAAAATGGCTTGACTGAGATGAATCTATTTATATTACACTGTACCATAAATTAATAAAACAGCATTCTGAATTCAGACATCAGTTTCTGTAACCTTGAGCAGGGTGAGTCCATCCTGAGACAAGACAGACTAACAAATTAGTCTGAAGGTATAGGAAACAAGGGTCAGATCCTGGACTATACTAATCGGCACAACAGAATGCCACTCCATAGAAACAGGAATGGGTACCTGGGACCTCCCCAATAAACACCCTGTCTTGTTGCACTAATTTCTTTTTAACACTTACATACACCTTTATTTATTCAAGGCCACTAATGACATACTAATGCGTTTCTATGACCTGGTCTACATGCCTTTCCAACAATTTCTCTCTATGTACCCTAAGCTACAGCAGAAACAAATGTTCTAAGTATACACATTAATGTTTTTATCTCTACTTGGAATATTCCTCCTCTCAATGTTGACAAGTCTAAATTTTAATTAATCCTGAAGGTTCAGCACAGATAACACCTCTTTCATGAAGAGATTTCAAAGAACACCACCCACCAAGGCTAAAACTAGCAATACTGGTGACCTGGGCAAGTAGCAAGTTGCCTTTAGATCAACTTATGTCTTAGTACTATGTGCCTCACCAGAGTCATCAAGAATCAGGGCATTTGGTAGGTTCTTTTTTTCACCATAAAAAAAATAAATAGGTATTCATCAGGTATTAAACTCAGTTTCTCTGTGCTGGAAGGCCACATATGCCATCCACGTGTAATGCAATAAATGCTGTTGGTCTGATCTATTATTTTACATTTCTGCACTCTACATTTCAGTGCCCTGGGACATCATAGCCTAGCTTACCTACACTATCTATCTACAGTAGATATACCTTTGCTTACTAATTAAAAGTATTTTTCTCATTAAGAGAGGGATCAATTAAGTAAATCTTATTTTTATTAAATAATGATTAAACTTATTTAAATCTGTTTATCTGTTAAAGGCACTTGTTACTTGCTCCCTGTATTATATTTGTGAGCTTTTGTTTTATTTTCCCTTCTATTTTCTTTGAAGATACAATCCATATCTAGTTCATCTTTGTGTCTCCCACAGATTTTCAGCCAGTGCCTTGTATGTAGAGGGCACTTTAAATATAAATTAATTTCTCTTCGACTTTCAGTGAAGGCTCTTATTCTTTTTAGATGCATCCCATCTTCTTATTGTCTTCCTTGACTACCCAGTCCACAGGTCACTTACTTTTAAACTACTATAAAAACTGACTGCCTATAAACCATTTAATTGCCACCAATACCACCCTTACGTTATCTTTTTACATGTATATGTATTTCATAGTCTTTTTACATTTTAGTATACCCCAACAATATCTAGGTATAGCCTGGACAATTAATAAATATTAATTCATTCAGGTAACATTTAAAAAAAATCAAATCAACAGACCCATTAGGAAAAGTGTAGTCAAAACTGGCACCTAAAGAGAACAAAAGATTTCACCCATGGCAATGAAAAACAAACTCCTATTGTTGAAGGGCCAAAGGCTATGACATCCATAGTAGTTACTAGTAAATTAAATTGTGTTGGAATTCTACAAGTGTCTTTAAAGTTCATAAATCTTCCTTTCACTTTAGGGAGACACAAGTGCAACCACATCCATTTACTGACAGCAGATGGCTTTAAACAACAGCAATTAACTATATTAAACATATAAGGATAACTTTCATTTGTAATTTAGTTAGATATCCCTGCTGAAGATATTTATACAGTCAGTTTGTAGTATATATCATTTCACAGTATGCTAAATCTTAGCTCTTTTATTTCTATTAGGCTTCCTCCTCCCTAATGAACTAAAAGTAGAAGAGCAATCTCTGAAGCTTCACTTCTTTTGTATCCTTCCACAGCAAGGAACTATATTCACAGCAGGCAATTAAAAATTAAAAGTTCAGCTTTTCTTACTGAGTTTCCACACTGCTAATAAGTAGATGAAATACAAAAATACATCAACATCTCAAAAGCAAAAAGAGAGAGAGCATGAAAAAGGCAGGGGAAAAAAATGTGGTTTCACTTCCAAATGTGCTGAATAAAAATAATTATGGATGTAAGGAGGCCAGCTTTAGGTTTTAATCATTGTTTTTCCACTACCTAATAATTTGCTATTCAGCTCCTGCTGTCATATAGGTTTTGGGTTGGGTGGCATAAGCTCACCAGGTGACCTAATGGATTTAAAGTTATTTGCATTTTGCACATCCTTAGGATAATTAATGGGATACCACAGATTTTTCACACTTGATTGAAAAAATATATATGTATATACATACATATTTTATATATATATGGTCAAATCCCACAAAAAGGGTGTTAGCTCTCTAGTGTCTCAGTCAGAACACTCTAGAGCCTTGCTACTCAAAGTGTGGTCCACAGCCCAGCAGGATTGGTATCACTTGGGAGCTCATTATGAGGCAGAAGCTCAGGCCCCACCCCAGGTGTCCTAAATCACAACTTGCATTTTAAGATCTCCAGGTGATCTGTAAGCACTTCAAAGTTTGAGCTGCACTGGTTTAGACTCCAGAGAAAGTATTAGAATGTCCAAGATACATATGATCAAGTAATACTAAATAACTCATAATTGCTTATTTGTTGGTCTTCCTCATCTGCTGACTGAAGGCTTTTCGAGGGCAGGAACCCTTTCTAGCTTCCTCACCACCAGCATACCCTGGACCTAAAAGGCCCTGAAGCACTACCCAGTGCTCAATGGATATTTTTTGCTGAATGCATGAATGACTGAACAAAGTGAAAATAAAACTTTTTAAGAAAACTAATAATCCTTTAGGAAATTGAATAACATGATTTCACATATTACCACACTAATTCTTTAATTCAGTATTATTAATTCCATTTAAAATATGTTGCCTTCTCTATTTCAACAAATTCATTTAATGCATTCGACAAAGCAAAAGCCTGGATTATCTTCCTCTGTTGGAGCCAAGGGCCTCTTACAAGTGAAATAACTGCATTTTAATTTTAGCTCTCACATATCCATCCTATATGCCTGCACAAGATGAAATCATCGCAACGATTTGGAGGGGGTGGGGGCAGAATAGAGGAGGAATGGGTAAAGCAAAAACAATTCTGTATCAGGAGCATCACATGAAATCTGGAAAACATGATTTTTGGAATAGGATATTTCCATAAAATAACTCCCGGCCAGAGAAAGAAAGAGAACCCTTATCTTTCTCAAGAGCAAAAGGTGATATTAGAGAATACAAGGGAGCGATAAAAGACCAGAGACTACCTAGCGACGCAAGGTGGAAACACACCAGACCAGAACTAAAAAGGATAGCGGTTAGATAGCGTCCAAGAACAGAGCAAAAAACCACTTTCAGATTTGCAGAGAAGGAAGTCAAGAGAGAAGAAAGAGGAAAGGAAACAGTTGTATTAAGGGTATAGCTTACGATGATGATTAATTATTATTTATTATCATTTTTTGGATTAAGAGGGATGACATACACTTAAAGCGGGGGGGGGGGGAGGATGGGAGGAAGGGAGGTTGCACTTTCGCGCACTGCAAAAGGAAGGGGCTACAGGCGTTCTTTCCCAGCTCAGACGGTCCCAGGGAGGCAGCCCAGGCAAAGGTGGGTGGCAACGCCCGGCTCCGCTAGCCGCTGCAGCATGGCCTGAGCCATCTCCCCCACAGCCTGCCTAGCACCGGGTGGGGACGGGAAAGGGCGTACACTGGGTAGGGGGCGGATGCCGGGCTGACCAGGTACCCACCTTATCCCAAGGGAGCCACTGCCCAATGGCCGTGTCTAGCTGAGGGTCCCCGGAGTGATAGGGGGAGGATGCCGGGCTGACCAGATACCCACCTTATCCCAACGGAGCCACTGCCCGATGGCCGTGTCTAGCTGAGGGTCCCCGGTGTGATAGGGGGCGTGGAGTAGGTTGGAGTTCAGGTCCCCCTCGGCGTTTTCAGCCATGGCAGCCAGACTTGGGTGTGCGGGCCTGGGGGGCCGGCGAAGACACGTAGCTGGAGGGGCTTGACGTGCGCTCACCAGGATCCCGACGCCCCCTCCTCACTGAAGGGCATCAGAGACCAACCGCAGGATGTTTGTGCCAGCTCCTGCCGCAGCTTTGGAGGAAGCAGGAGAGAGGGGGGACGCGGCCGCCCCGCTCCCAACGAGACCAGCTCCTGGTCTCTCTGGGCGACTAGACTGTGGCGGTCCCACCGAGAGAGAACAACAACAGTCCTAGATGTCTGGGTCGTGGCCCCGCCGCGGCCGCCGCACTCGCCACTCTAGGCCCCGCCCCCCGCGCCGCTGGCCCCGCCCCTTCCCACCTCTGCTGACTTAAGCTTCCGAGACCCGAGGCGCGAGCCGGGAAGCGCGCTTCCGACGCCTCCTCAGCTGCGCAAGTTAGGACCCGCGGCGTGGTGAGGAATTGGGGCACAGCCCTTTTTATTTTTTAATTTGCCTTTTTCCACGTGTTTTATCCTTGTTACAACCCCCACACACTCCCACTCGTCTCATTTTCTGGATCAGCCGCTACGGCCACCACAACGCGCTCCGCCTCAGGGCTCGCTTTGTGAATCCCCGTCGCGCGCATAGGCCCCCTCCCGTTTGGTCCAGGGGCGCCCGCCGGCGGGAGGGTGCGCGGGGCTGTCCCCGCACGGCGTCACGGGAGTTGTAGTTCTTTTCTTTCCTCGAGGTGTGTGGAGACCGCCGCAAAGACTACAACTCCCAGCAGCTCCGCGCCCTGCGTTTTCTCAAAGGAAAAAAGATCTACCTCTAGGCTGTTCCCTACGGACACGCCCTGTCCGCGTTAGGTTCGCTGCGGTTTGTGGCTCTGGGCTTCAATTAAATTAAACAAGGACTGGTACAGTAAGGGGACAGCTGATACCCATTCAGTGCTTTACAGTTTACGAATCGCGTTCTGTCGTTTCAACCATCGTGTGACAGAGTAAATGGACGTGATCCATCTCCATTTTACACACAAAGAGGAAACTGCCTCTGAGTGAACCGACTTTTTCAAAGAGGCGGAATTCGTGATGCAACAAGGGTTCCAACCTCATTTCAGATCTCAGATGGCAGTTCTTTTTGATCTGCTGCTACAGTGGACTGGGAGGCAGGAAGAACAAGATGGGGGAAAACAAAAATCAAGTTGTGAAGAGGGAAGATGTGTCAGCATTTAACCATAACATAAGTAAGAATGAATAAGAGAGTGCAAAAATCAATGGCAGTAGGAATACAGAGGAAGAAGAAAGATTATTGAAATAGCCTTAAATTTCTCCTTATTTTGGCCTCCTCTCTTCTACAGAATGCTCACCTTTCAAGTCACACGACTTTAGGTGTGGGAGATGCTGAGAAGTGCTTACCTGTCAGACGCAGCTGCTCCTGAGTTTTTTGGTGTAGCCTTACAATGGCTCAATGATTTTTTTTTTTTTTTTTGTGGTACGCGGGCCTCTCACTGCTGTGGCCTCTCCCATTGCGGAGCACAGGCTCCGGACGCGCAGGCTCAGCGGCCATGGCTCACGGGCCCAGCCGCTCCGCGGCATGTGGGATCTTCCCGCACCGGGGCACGAACCCGTGTCCCCTGCATCGGCAGGCGGACTCTCAACCACTGCGCCACCAGGGAAGCCCATGGCTCCATGATTTTGATCGAGTATCTTGTAACTCTTTCTCTGGTCAGCTTTTTTTGCAAGGAAAGTGTAATAATATTTACACCTTGGCTACAGTAACTTAATGAATGGCTTTAAAATGCTTTGAGGTTCACAGATAAAATACGTAATAAATTCAAAGTATTACTTTCTTTCCTTTAAAAATGCCACTTACCATAATAAAATCCCAACTACCACGGTACAAAAGGATTGTAGCACCAATCCCTGAAAAATAACGTGCTGTGGTTGGGAATTACAGTTTTTGCTAATCAGTTGGGTGTTTCCTTTATGGAGTCAGCGAGTTGTTTTAATCACACAAGGCCTGGGAAATAACCATGAGTCCTGGAGAGAAATTCATCATTCACTATCATTAGCATTATTGTCTGCGATGAACGTTAATTAAACATGTACTCTATGCTAAGCATTATGCCAGGGGCTGAGGCTACAAGAAAGTATGCAGTTGTTCATTTCAAGAAATAAAATCTGTCTGGGCAGACAGGATGTATGCAAGAAAAGATAACCCATGATAAACAGCAAGTGCTTGTTGCAGACAACTGTTAAGGATTTAGAGTGTGAGATAGTTGATAAGAGCAACAAGTGGCAGAAGGGACCAGCAATGAGCTTTGAAGGACAAAAAATTAATAACTAGAGAAAAAGGTAGAGGGCATTTTAAACCCATAGACCATTGGTCTCCCTAGGAGTTTGTTTAAAATATATATTCCTGGGGGCTTCCCTGGTGGTGCAGTGGTTGAGAGTCTGCCTGCCAATGCAGGGGACACGGGTTCGTGCCCCGGTCTGGGAAGATCCCACATGCCGTGGAGCGGCTAGGCCCGTGAGACATGGCCACTGGAAAAAAAAAAAAATATATATATATATATATATATATATATATATATATTCCTGGACACTGCCCCAGAAATTCTGAATCAGTACGTTGGGATGGGGATAGGGCCTAGGTATGTACATATTTAACAGATATCTATTGATTGTGACATAGGTGGCTACTCAAAGTGTGATAGGAGGACCAGTCTATTAATCTTCTGGGAGCTTATTAAGAAATATAAAATTTCAGGCCCCATCCCAATCTACTGAATCAGAATCTGAATTTTAACAAGATCCAGTGATGATTTATATACATATTAAATTTGATTAAGCAGTGGTTTTTATAAGACAATTCTATTTCTATTCTGCGAAACACTACTAAGTCAACAGAACTTTCAAGAGATATAACTATATAGGGCAAGTATAAAAGATGGGAGAAAGACAAGTTTTAATTCAATACCAGAGTCAACCAGCCCTCAATTTTATCAGCAAGATCAAGACAAACATAAACTGGTTACCAGAAACTGCCCAGCATCTCCAGCTTGTTGCTTAGGAATTGAAGGGTAACCAAGAGGACCCAGAATTCATCAAATCCAAGAATGGTATCTAAGTGTGTCCAGAAGAGGGAGTATAATAGTTTTCCTAGTCAGGGAAGCTCAGAAGCTTTCATTTCTGTTGGAATTTGCCCAGGGTGTCCTGCATTTTTATTTGCTAAATCTGGCAACCCTAACTGTGGTTATGAAAGAGAATAGCTCTCTTGATCCTAATATATACCTTTTATTTATTGTCTTTAAAAATTGAATTAAGGGGCTTCCTTGGTGGCGCAGTGGTTGAGGGTACGCCTGCCGATGCAGGGGACGCGGGTTCGTGCCCCGGTGCGGGAAGATCCCACATGCCGCGGAGCGGCTGGGCCCGTGAGCCATGGCCGCTGAGCTTGCGCGTCCGGAGCCTGTGCTCCGCAACGGGAGAGGCCACAACGGTGAGAGGCCCGCGTACCGCAAAAAAAAAAAAAAAAAATTAAGCTACTCAAAGTTCTTATTCTGTCAAGGTAGCAAGAAATTAAATTTTCATCAATATCAGGGATTCTCATCTCCAACCCAGACTTTAAACGATACTGGGGAAAGAGAGCAGATAGTTCTAGTTCATCACGGTTTCTGCTAACATCTGTATTGTCCAGAGTCATAGTGGTCTCTGGAAGTCTGACAGCTTTCTCCTTGCATACCCTTCAGGTATGGCCAGGAAACTTGGCTGAGGCTATGAACCCCAAAGCCTCTGTCTAGGCACATGGCCATCTCCTCTAAAATCCTGCCAGTTCCTTGAAATGCTGCACCAAGCAGAGCTCAGGTCTCATCACCTTCCTATTTTAAAACTTTAAAATTTGAGGAAATCTGTCATTCTATCATTTTGCTTGTGATCACTCTGAAAAGAGACGTATTTTCTCTTCTTGTTGTTCCCAAAGATGCTTGTCATAAACTCTAGTGAATGCTGTATAAAAAAAAAAAAAAAAAAAAAGGTCAGGAAAGGAAATGAGTATCTTGCAAGCAACTTTCTACTTTTAGCTCCCTGACTTAAAACATCTGCTGAGGGACTTCCCTGGTGGTCCCATGGTTGAGACTCCACGTTCCCAGTGCAGGGGGCCTGGGTTCGATCCCTGGTCAGGGAACTAGAGCCCGCATGCCACAACTAAAGATCCTGCATGTGGCAACAAAGATCCCGTGTGCAGCAACTAAGACCCGGTGTGGCCAAATAAATAAATTAATGAATTTAAAAAAAAACAACAAAAACCCTCTGCTGAGACAAGGGATACAACCACAACAAATAAAAAGTGGTTTTCTTTGTGTAAGAGGAAAAAGATGCAGAGCACACCTGGGATTAGGGTGAAGCAAGGTAAAAACAACTTTATTGAGATATAATTCACATACCAAACAATTCACCCATTTAATGTATACAATTTACTGTTTTTTTGTTATGTTCACAGATATGTACAAACATCACCACAGTCAATTTTAGAACATTTTCATCACCTCAAAAAGAAATCTTACGCCCTTTAGCTATCAGACCCCTGTCGTCCTATCTCCCACTCCCAGGCCTAAGCAATCACTAATCTACTTTCTATCTCTATAGATTTCCCTGTTCCGAACATTTCATATAAATAGAATCAAATAATATGGGGTCTTTTGTGACTAACTTCTTTCACTTATCATAGTGTTTTCAAAGTTCATTCATGTTGTAGAAGTATCAGTCTTTCATTCCTTTCTATAGTTGAATAATATTCCAATATGTAGATTTACAACATTTTGTTGATATGTTTGTCCATTGGTGGACATTTGGGTTGTTTCTGCCTTTGGCTATTATGAATAATGCTGCTATAAACATTCACGTACAGTTTTGTGTAGAATATGTTTTCGTTTCCCTTATGTATATACCTAAGAGTGGATTTCTTGGATCATGTGGTAACTTCTATGTTTAATCATTTGAGAAACAGCCAGACTATTTTCCACAACAGCTGCACCATTTACATTCACACCAGCAGTGTTTCTGGGTTCCAATTTCTTCACAGATTTTCCAACACTTGTTATTATCTCACTGTTTGATTCTAGCCATTTTAGTGAGTGTGAAGTGGTATCTCATTGTGGTTTTGATTTGCATTTCCCTAAAGACTAATAATGTTGAGAATCTTTTCATGTACTTATTGGTCATTTGTATATCTTCTTGGGAGAAATGTTTATTCAGATCCTTTGCCCATTAAAAAAATGTTTTTAAGTTATTGAGTTGTAAGATTTCTTTATATTTCTGGACATAAGCCCTGAAACAATTCAGATATATGATTTACAAATACACCCCTTCATTCTGTGGGTTGTGTTTTCATATTCTTTTTTTTTTTTTAAGTATCTCTATTTCTCTGTTTTTTGTTTTTTGTTTTTTTTTGGCCATGTGGGTTGTGGGATCTTAGTTCCCTGACAGGGATTGAACCTGGGCCTTCAGCAGTGAGAGTGCTGAGTCCTAACCACTGAACTGCCAGGGAATTCCCCATATTCTTTTCAGTGTCTTTTGAAGAACAAACGTTTTTTGTTTTGAGGAAGTCTGGTTTATTTTTATTGTTGTTGCTCATAATTTTGGTGTCATATCTAAGAATCCTTTGCCAAATCTTAGGTTATAGAGATTTTCCCTTTATTTTCTTCTAAGAGTTTTTATAGTTCTAGCTCTTACATTTAGGTCCTTGATACCTTTCAAGTTAATTTTTATATATGGTGTTAGGAAGGGATCTAACCTCATTCTTCTGCATATGGCTATTCAATTGTCCCAGGACCATTTGTTCTATTCTTTCCTTATTGGATGGTTTTGGCATTCTTGTTGAAAATTAGCTGACTATAGACATATGGGTTTATTTCTGGACTCTCAATTCTAGTCCATTGATCTATGTCTATCCTTGTGCTAGTACCACATTGTCTAGATTACTATTACTTTTTTTTTTTGCCACAAAATGTGGCATGTGGGACCTTAGTTCCCCGACCAGGGATCGAACCCGCACCCCCTGCATTGGAAGCTCGGAGTCTTAATCACTGGACCACCAGGGAAGCCCCTAGATTACTGTTACTTTGTATTAAGATTTGAAATCAGGAGGGATAAATTAGGATGTTGGGATTAACACATACACACTACTATATATAAAATAGATAGTCAACAAGGACCTACTGTATAGCACAGGGAACTTTACTCAATATTCTGTAATAACTTACATGGGAAAAGAATCTGAAAAAGAATAGATACATGTATATGTATAGCTGAATCAATTTGCTGTACACCTGAAACTAACACAACATTGTAAATCAACTATGCTCCAATATTAAAAAAGAAAAAAGATTTGAAATCAGGAAGTATGACTCCCACTTTGTTCTTCTTTCTCAAGACTGTTTTGACTATTCTAGGTCCCTTACAATTCCATATAAATTTTACAAGGATTTTGTCAATTTCTACAAAGAAGCCAGCTGGAATTGGGATTGGGATTGCATTGAATCTGTAGATCAGACTGGGGAGTATCCTTGTCTTAACAAGGTTAAGTCTTCTGATCCATGAACATGTGGTATTTTTCCAATTATAGATCTTCTCTAATATCTTTCAACAGTGTTTTGTGGCTTTCAGAGTATAATTTTTGTACTTCTTTCATTAAATTTATTCCTAAATACTTTACTCTTTTGGATGCAATTGTAAATGGAATTGTTTTCTTAATTTCATTTTTTAGTAGTTCATGCAAGTGTATAGAAATACAATTGGTTTTTGTATATTTATTGTATCTTGAAAACTTGCTGAACTTTTTATTAGTTCTAATCATTTTTTAGTGAATTTCCTAGGATTTTCCATATACACTAGCATGTCATCTGTGAATAGATAATTTTACTTCTTCCTTTCCAATCTGAATGACTTTTATTTCTTTTTCTTGCCTTTTTGCCCTGGCTAGAACCTCCAGTACAAGGCTGAATAGAAGTGGCAAGAGCAGACATCCTTGTCTCATTCCTGACCTTAGGCGGAAAACATTCAGCCTTTCATCAGTAAGTATAATGTTAACTCTAGAGTTTTGTTGTGTGGATATTCTTTATCGTATTGGTGAAGTTCCCTTCTGTTTCTAGTTTGTTGAGTGTTTTTATCATGAAAGAGTGTTGGATTTTGTCAAATACTCTTCTGTATCTATTGAGATGTTCATGTAAGTTTTGGTTTTTTATTATATTGATATGAAGTATTACATTAATTGATTTTGGGAAGTTGGACCAAACTTGCATCCTGCTTGGTCATGGTATATCATTGTTTTTATATGTTGCTGCATTTGGTTTGCTAGTATTTGTTGAGGATTAATTTGACCATATTCATAATAGATATTGGTCTATAGTTTTCTTATGATGTGTTTTTCTGGTTTTGGTATCAGAGTAATACTGGCATAGTAAAGTGAGATGAGAAGTGTTCTGTCTTCTTCTAATTTTTGGAAAAGTTTGTGAAGAATTGGTATTAATTCTTCTTTAAACTTTTAGTAGAATTCAGTGGTGAAGCCATCTGGGTCTGGAGTTTGTGGGTAGTTTTCTAATTATTGACTCAATCTCTCCACTTGTTATAGGTCTATTCATTTATCTATTTCTTCTTGAGTCTATTTCAGTAGTTTGTGTCATTGTAAGAATTTGTCCATTTTACCAAGGTTATCTAATTTGTAGGCATAAAATTGTTTATAGTACTCCTTTATAATCCTGTTTTTTATTTTCTGTAAGGTCAGTGATAATGTCCCTTCTTTCATTTCTGATTCTAGTACTTAAAGTCTGTTTCCCTGCCACCCCCCAGCCCCCCAGCCCCCCACCCCCCCCGCCCCATCCGTCTAATTAAAGGTTTGTCAATTTTGTTGCTGTTTTCAAAGAACTAACTTTTAGTTTCGTTGATTTTCTCTATTGCTTTTCTATTCATTATTTCATTAATTTCCACTCTAATCTTTATTATTTTTCTTTTTCTAATTTCCTAATTTTCTTTTCATCAGAATGCAATCTTCTAAACTGGGTGGGCCTTGGGTTTTGTGTATGTGAATGTATTCCAATAAAACTTTATCTACAAAAACAGGTGGCAGACCAGATTTGGCCTCTGAGCCACCGTTTGCCCATTCCTGATCCAGAGTAATGGATCCCAACCCTGGATGCATAGCATTTTAAGGAACCGACTCCTGGGTCTTACTCCCTAAGATTCTAATTCAACTGATCTGGGTTGGAGCATGGTAATTAGTGGTTTTTTGCTTGCTTGTTTTTTGTTTTAAGCTCTCCCAGGTGTTTCAAATGTGTAGCCAAGGCCAAGAGCCATCTTTTCAGAGCAGAGATTTGACCTTTGGGATGTGTGTGTGCGTGTGTGTGTGTGTGTGTGTGTGTGTGTGTGTGTTTGGCTTGAAACAACAGAAATTTATTATCTTAGAGTTTGAAAGCCAGAAGTCCGAATTGAAGTGTCAGTAAGGCGATGCTCTCTCTGAAGGCTCTAGGGGAGAATGCTTCCTTGCCACTTTCAGCTTCTGGTGGCTCTAAGTGTTCCTTAGCTTATGGCTGCATTACTCCAACCTCTGCACCTGTCTTCACATGGCCTTCTCCTCCTCCAGCTCAGGAACAGCCAAATGCAAGAGATACATAGGCCAAAGTATGGGGAGAGGGGGTGGCGTGGAGCTTCCATTCCCTCCCAGGGTGTGCCACCATCACCATCCTAGTACCTGGATGTGTTCACCAACACCTTTGGGGTTTTAATTTCAGTTACTGTATTTTTTATTTCTAGAATTCTTTTAGATTCTTTTGCACCTTTATTATAGCACTTTTTATGGTTTCTGTTCTCTGTAGAGATCTTCAAACTTGTCTTTTCCTTATCTATAATCAGCATAGTTGTTCAATATCTGAAATCTTTGTGGATCTGTTTCTCTTGTCTATTGTTTTTGCTAGTTCTTGCTCATAGACTCTAGTTTCTTTGTGATCCTTGTGTTTGTGTTGGACATTATATTTGACCAATTATTTGTGAGAATAAATTTAGACTTGCAAGGAAAGGGGATATGACATCTAGAAAGGATTTGCATTTGCTTCTGCTAAGTTCCTTGGAGTTCAGCTACTTTAAGGCTTATAATTCTCTGGTGCTCTTATGACCCTACATAAGGTGTAATTCTGTATAAGATATTTCTCTCCTAGTTTATCCTCACTCTGGGTGTAAAGTTCCAACATATTGTGAGAAGTTTCTTTTATGAGACTCTCAATCTTTTGCAGACCCTGGGCTTTGCTCTCTGCCTTTCTTGCCCGAAAGGGTTTTTAATTTAAGGTACAAAATTTTAAGGATTGACAAATGCTTTCAGGGAAAAAACCACATTTCCAGTTACCTCCCTGGGATGACCTTTTCCCTTCACTTTTGGCCTAGTAATTTCTTGTTGGCTTGTCACGTTTCTTCTGTGATTTAAAAGAAGGTGAAAAACTATTAATTGAGCTTTGTTATTTAGTTATAGCAGGAAGATTAATTTTAAAAAAAACCCTAGTCTGCCATTTTAAGAAATATTATATTACTTTGATAATCATCTTTTGGCTGTAAAATATTACATCAAGTTGATCTACCATGTTATTTTTTAAATGAATCTCATTTTGTATGACTCTTAGCTTATCTCCATTTTTCTTTAATAAATAACAATAACAATGAACATTTTTGTGCATAAAGCTGTTTTTGCCTTCTGCGTTATTCCATACATCTAACTTCTTGGGAGTACAATTACTGGGCAATATACTATAAATGTTTAGGACATTTGATTTCCAAAGGGTTGATCTAATTTCTTATGAATTGAATTGCATGATCTTAATCTATTTAATTCTGTCATGGTGATATTAATATCTTTTAAAACCAAGTCAGATAAACAAGTCCTGGCCACCTGTGTAAATAGTTCTCAGGCAAAAGATGACCTTTATGAGTTTTCTTTTAAAATATTAACTTTTTTTTTACAAAAATTATTGAAGTTCAACTTAATGCAGCAAATACTTGCATGTCTGTAGTGTGTGGGCACCCTTCTAGGTGGTGCAGATTCAGTGGTAAACCAGACAGATCCTTGTCCATGCCCTTATGAAATCTAAGGTGGGGAGCACAGACAAATAACACATCATTGAAATGCACTGTGGTAAGTGCTTTGATGACTGTAGTTCAGAATACTGAGGGAGTGTAGAAGAGAGGCACTTAACCCAGACTGGAAAGGCCATGGAAGGTATCCTAGGGGAAGGAATAGCTATGCATAGTAAGTCTTGAAATCAGGTAGCCTAAATTCTCCAACTTTGTCCTTATTTTTCAATGTTCATTGAATTTTCCTTTGCATTTCCATGTAAATTTTAGAATAAGCTTGTGACTTTCTACCAAGAAAAAAAAAGCCTACTGAGATTGGAATTGGAATTGTGTTAAATCTCTACATCAATTTGGGGATAACTGACATTTTAACAATATTGAGTTTTCCAATCCATGAAAATGGTGTATCTCTTTATTTTTAAGGGTTTCTTTAATTTCTCTCAGCAATGTTATATAGTTTTCAGTGTAGAGGTCTTATAAATCTTAAATATATTCCTAAATATTTTATTTTTTAAGCAAGTGTAAATGGTTTCATTTTATAGCATAGCTTGGAACTGAAGAATAAATAGGAGTTAGGGAAAGGGGATATGACATTTTAGGCAAAGTTAACAAAGTAAGAAGAATATTTGGATGTTGAAAGCTCAAAATGACAAATATCAAGCCTCTTTTATCATACCGACATGGAAGAAATATCTCTGAAGTAAGTAACAAGCACAACAAAGAAGACATAGTCTTTTTGAATTCCAGGGTCTGTAGCTATATACCTAATAATAATATCTAATAATGTTTATTAGGTGGAAATTATTATCTAACAATAGAAAAATAATATCTAATAAGTTGAGGAGTTAGTTTAAACTCTTTTGGAGAAGGAATAATTTGGAGAACTTATACTTTCTGCTTTCAAGACTTACTATAAAGCTATAGCAACCAAAAGAGTGTGTGGTACCAGCATTCTGAGGGACAAATAGATCAATGGAACTGACTCAAGAGACCAGAAACAGACTCAGAGTCACTTGATTTTCAACAAAAGCACCAAAACAAGCAAATGAGGAAAAAAAGTTTCTTCAAAATATTATGTTGAAACAACTAAATATCCATCTGGAAAAAAAAAAAGTCAACCTTGACACCTATCTCACACCAAATTAATTTTAGATAGATTATAGACCTAAACAAAAAGCTAAAGCTATAAAGCTTCTAGAAGAAAACAAAGTAGAATATCTTTGCAACTTGGGAATAGGAAAAGGTTTCTTAGGATAGAGAAAGCATTAATCAGAAAAAGATAAAATTGATAAATTAGTTGTCATCAAAATGAAAACATCTGCTTATCAAAAAACAGCCTTAAGAAAATAATTAGGTAGGCTACAGACTGGGAGAAAATGTTCTCAAAATATGTATCTGATAGGGCTTCCCTGGTGGCGCAGTGGTTGAGAGTCCGCCTGCCGATGCAGGGGACACGGGTTCGTGCCCTGGTCTGGGAAGATCCCACATGCTGCAGAGCGGCTGGGCCCGTGAGCCATGGCCGCTGGGCCTGCACGTCCGGAGCCTGTGCTCCGCAACGGGAGAGGCCACAGCACTAAGAGGCCCGTGTACCTCAAAAAAAAAAAAAAAAAAAAAGAAGTATCTGATAAAGAACTGATATCGAGACTATATAGAGAACTCTTATAATAGAATAATAAAAAGAGGGGGAAAAACCATGTCTTTTGATTACAGTGGACAAAAACAACCTTAATATAGTTTAAGTAGAAAACAATTTTTGCACAACAATGTGAAAGTACATAACGCCACTGAACTGTATACCTAAATATGGTTAAAATAGTAAATTTTATGTTATTTATATTTTACCACAATGAAAAAAAAATGGAACTTATCGGCTTATGTACCTGAGAAAGGCAGGAGTGGAGCTAGTTTCAAGCACTCCTGGATGCTGACACAAAGACTCTGTCTCCATTTTTCAGCTTTACCCTCTGCCCCCTGACCCGTACCCCAGGCTCTCCTACTTAACGCTTCAGAAGAAGACAGTTATGGCTACACACAGTTTCTGGCAAATGTCATCCCAGCTAGCAACCCCAAAAGGAAAGAGAGGATTTATCTCTCTGCTTCAGTAGATATAAGTTTCAGGAAATAATTGGCCCAGCTTGTGTTCTGTGCCCACCACCCCTATGGCCATAGGGTAATATGATTGATCATTCCAGAAGAATCACATAAAATGGATAATGAAGGAGGAACAGTTCCTCGAAGGAAGGGCAGGGTTCTGTTACTGGAAGAAGGGGAAAGGGGAACCTAAACAGAACAACAACAAAAAAGCCTTCAGGGCTTCCCTGGTGGTGCAGTGGTTGAGAATCTGCCTGCTAATGCAGGGGACACGGGTTCGAGCCCTGGTCTGGGAAGATCCCACATGCCGCAGAGCAACTAGGCCCGTGAGCCACAACTACTGAGCCTGCGCGTCTGGAGCCTGTGCTCCACAGTAAGAGAGGCCGCGACAGTGAGAGGCCCGTGCACTGCGATGAAGAGTGGCCCCCGCTTGCCACAACTAGAGAAAGCCCTCGTACAGAAACGAAGACCCAACACAGCAAAAATAAATAAGTTAATTAATAAACTCTTACCCCTAACATCTTCAAAAAAAAAAAAAAAGCCTTCAAATTGATTCATTTTCTCTTCCTTTTTTATTATTTATTTATTTATTTATTTATTTATTTATTTTTGCGGTTTGCGGTACGCGGGCCTCTCACTGTTGTGGCCTCTCCCGTTGCAGAGCACAGGCTCTGGACGCACAGGCTCAGTGGCCATGGCTCACGGGCCCAGCCGCTCTGTGGCATGTGGGATCCTCCCGGACCGGGGCACGAACCCGTGTCCCCTGCATCGGCAGGCGGACTCTCAACCACTGCGCCACCAGGGAAGCCCTCTTCCTTTTTTTAAACAAGTTCTTTACCATCTTGTCAGTCACCTTTCTCAATTCTTTCTGAAATGTCCTAATTTTCATTTATTTATTCAGCAATGTTATATCGTGCACCTCTATTGTGCCATGCACTCTTCTAGGCATTGGAGAGAGAGTGTGGTGAACAAGTTAAAGTCCCTGTACTCCTGTGACATGAATGACTTCCTCTTTTATATGCAAGTATTTGCCAGCTTCACATCGTGGCATATCCAAAGACCAACAGGAAGGAAATTTTTTTTCCTCTTGAAAAAAGAATGTTAACATTTTGAAAGGTCAAAAATAACCTTCCACTTTTAGTGATGTTGTAGTATTCTTTACCTAGAGCCACTTAATGTGTCAGTCTAAGCTTCAAAAATTATGAAGTATCTTATATTTATTTCAGTTCTAAACCTTTATTTCCCCAGTTTGTGCTCATTTCATTTTCTGCATACCCTATAGCTCATTTTGAAATAATATGTTGTTTTCTATTTTATAGAAAGTGTGCTGTGGACACTATAAAGTGCATGTAGATGATTATAAAACGTATGGTAACTTGTTTTCCTATAAATATATATTTTTGGTGTTCTGTTTATTCTGTGAAAGAACTGGTAGCCAGTAGTCAATTTTCTATACCTAACTTTGTTTCATTTCCTGATGAAATCCAAGACCTACCTTATATTGTGATATGCAGACAGTATGGTATATGTAGACAAAGGGAAATTGAATTAGTTGTAGTCAGCTCTGGACTCTGGAAGAGAAGCTATGATTTTATGATGATGTGATGTCCTCAGCCTGAAATATCCTAGATATTTCTAGGATTAGAAGAAAATGACACATTCTGGACTCAGAGCAACAGAGGGGAAAAAAACCCACATTGTTTGGTAAACGGAAGACTAAAAGATATTATTTTCTGTGGAGTTCATTGTTTTAAAAAATTCTATATGAGTCACAAGTTGGAACAAGTTATATATCATATATGATATTTAATTTTTCTAACCACTCTTTAGTTAGGAATATCAGTGAGGAGTGAAATGGCAAAAAAAAATGTATCAGTTATGATTGTATTCAGCTACCTGTAATGAAAACCACACTACAGTGGCTTAACCAAAGAGAGGTGTACTTTTTTTTTTTGCGGTACGCGGGCCTCTCACTGTTGTGGCCTCTCCCGTTGCGGAGCACAGGCTCTGGACGCGCAGGCTCAGCGGCCATGGCTCACGGGCCCAGCCGCTCCGCGGCATGTGGGATCTTCCCAGACCGGGGCACGAACCCGTGTCCCCTGCATCGGCAGGCGGACTCTCAACCACTGCGCCACCAGGGAAGCCCAAGAGGTGTACTTTCATTTTCCAAATAACAAGAAGCACCTAGGAAGGAAATCCAAGTGCAGTAAGTCAAAGACATCATCAGTGACTAGCCTCCTTTTATCTCCTTCTCTGTCATCCATAACATGTGGCTCACATTTTCATGGTCAAAAGATGACTATTGACTTCCAGTTTCTGGTCTGGCACGTAAGGAGCTTGGAAATCACCACTGTATCCTAACAACAAGCTGAACAAATTGAAAAAAGATCAACAACTCTTCTTGGATCCATCAGAGAAGTGAAATCACAGTGCAAACTGCTGCCCGAAGACACAGGCCTATAAAAAGAATCACAAACTTACTGGAGCAGAAACCCAGAAGCAGAAACCTCAGGAGCCAGTGCAAGGGTTGGAAAACCTAAACTGTAATTGATGAATTGCTGGAGAGAGGCTTACTGTGGACAAGTTTGAGAGTCAAAAACTTCAAGGGGGACCCAGTTATATGGGGCGGGGGGCAGGGTCCTACACTTTGGTCAGTTTTACCTCCAGGCGCTTGACCAGGTTCTCACAGTGAATACTGGAGAAAAACCCCTTGTGCTTCTGGCAGGGCAAGGGGGAAAGTAGCCATTTTGAATATGCCAGAGCATCTCTTCTTCTTAACAAGGTCTGCCCTCAGGAGAAACTATTTAACCAGAGTCTAATCTGCTGGGCTTTTATCAGAGCCTAACTGACCTGGGGAAAGGGAAATACCCAACTCCAGCCTACTCTAGCCATCCTGTCCCACCTAAGGGTTGGGGGAGGACTAAGAAGTACTTGTCAAGTTCAAACTCCAGAGGCACAGGCACATTAAAAGACTGATACCTAATCTTAGAACTACAGGCACTTCCTCTCCCCCCACACCTTACCACCACAAATGACCTTAGTTTGGTGATGACTTTTTAGATACAACACCAAAGGCACAATCCATGAAAGAAAGAATTGGTAAGCTGGACTTCATTAAAATTAAAAATTTCTACTCTGTGAAAGACACTGTTAAGAGAATAAAAAGACAACACACAGACTGGGAGAAAATACTTGCAAAAGACATACTGATAAAGGACTGCTATCCAAAATATACAACACATTCTTAAAACTCAACAATAAGAAGATGAACAACCTGTTTTAAAAAATGGACCAAAGACCTTAAAAGACACCTCACCAAAGAAGATACACAAGCATATGAAAAGGTGCTCCACATAATATGTCATCATGAAAATGCAAATTAAAATACAATGAGATACCACTACATACATAGTAGAGTGGCCAAAATTCAGAACACTGACAATACCAAATTCTGACAAGGATGTGGAGCAACAGGAACTCTCATTCATTGCTGGTAGGAATGCAAAATAGTACAGCTGCTTTGGAAGATAGTTTGGCAGTTTCTATTTTTTTATTAATTAATTCATTAATTCATTAATTAATTTTTGGCTGTGTTGGGTCTTCGTTGCTACGTGCAGGCTTTCTCTAGTTGCGGTGAGCGTGGGCTACTCTTCATTGCGGTGCATGGGCTTCTCATTGCAGTGGCTTCTCTTGTGGAGCACAGGCTCTAGGCATGCAGGCTTCAGTAGTTGTGGCTCACGGCCTCTAGAGCTCAGGCTCAGTAGTTGTGGCACACAGGCTTAGTTGCTCCGTGGCACGTGGGATCTTCCCGGGTCCAGGGCTCGAACCTGTGTCCCTTGCATTGGTAGGCAGATTTGTAACCACTGTGCCACCAGGGAAGCCCCTAGTTTGGCATTTTCTTATGAAACTAAACATATGCTTACTATCAAATCCAGCAATCATGCTCCTTGGTATTTACCCAAAGGAGGTGAAAACTAATGCCCACACAAAAACCTGCACATGGATGTTTATAGCAGCTTTATTAATAATTGCCAAACCTTGGAAGCAACCAAGATGTCCTTCAGGAGGTGAATGGATAAAAACACTGTGGTACATCCAGACCGTGTAGTACAGTTGTCCCATGATACCCACAGGGGATTGGTTCCAGGACTCGCCCCAGTTACTAAAATCCACAGATGCTTGAGCCCCATAGTTGGCCCTGTGTATCTGTGGTTCCACATCCCAGATTTAACCATGGATCAAATAGTACTGTGTGTATTTTCTGGAAAAAAATCCATGTACAAATGTACCCTCACAATTCAAATCTGTGTTGTCCAAGGGTCAACTCTATTATTCACTGCTAAAAAATGAGCTATCAAGCCATGAAAAAACATGGCAGAAACTTAAGTGCATATTACTAAGTAAAAGAAGCGCTTCAGTCTGAAAAGAAGCCAGTCTGAAAAGCCAGTATGATTCCAACTGTATGACATTCTGGAAAAGGCAGAACTATGGAGACAGTAAAAAGACTATTGTTTGCTGGGAGTTAGTGGGGAGAGAAGAATGAGAGCACAAAGGGTTTATAGTGCAGTGAAGCTATTGCATACAATACTGTAACCATGGATACATGTCATTATACGTTTGTCCAAACTCATAGAACGTACAACACCAAGAGTGAAAGGTAATGTAAACTATGGACTTTGGGTGATTAAGTTAATCAATTGTAACAAATTACTACTCTGGTGGGGGATGTTGATAGTAAGAGAGGCCGGCTATGCATGTGTGGAGGCAGGGGTATTTGGGGAATCCCCATAACTTCCACTGAATTTTACTGTGAACCTAAAATTGCTCTTAAAAAAAAAAAGACTATTTTAAAAAGATCACTAAACCACCTTATCATTGTATCTGAATTCTAGGTAAGAAGAAGGGTGAAAGGTGAAGGGCTAAAGGTATTTGTCAGAGAAGTTTGCCCACCCATCTTTTTTTAATACAGGAAAAGCAATTGCTTTCCCATGAGCTCCTTTCAGTAGACTTTCCCTTACATCTCATTGGCTAGAGGTATGTTATACAGCCACTCCTAGGAAATCAAATTTCTAATGGTAAGGAAAAATAAAAATGAGATTCAGTAGGTATTTAGCAGTGCTGCCACAAGTGACAAATAGAGGAAAGAAGGTATGGCTCAAGATCTGGGTACATCTTAACCTCTTTAGAAACTATAACATGTTTCCTGGAAAGTTAATGAGCATATCAGCATCATTTATACAACATCTAGATCAATGCCTAGCATGGTTCTGTGGCAAACACAGCAGCAGATTTCAGAGTCCAGTAATGGGAGCCCCGGTCAGTTACCTTCCCTATAGTTGGAAGTCTGGAGGTGCATTCTCTAGGCTGCCACAGCATTCAAAACACCACAATTTATGGCATTCTGTGCTATCTTCATTGCTGGCTTTTAATAGCCCATTAGTTAAATGCATATTCTTTGGGGTTCTTTTTGAAGCCCTTTTCTTAATTTTCACATTTTTCCTGGATGATTTTTTTGTGTGTTCCTGTGGCTTCAGTCATGAATTAATTTATCAGGTTTCTCAAATCAGTGACAGCAGCCTTTGTCTCTCTTCTGGCCTCCCAACCCCATCAAATATTTCCACTTGGATATCTCACAGACAAGTATTAAGTATTCTGATTCCATTATTTTAATACTATTTTAACACCACTATTTCAACCATGAGGACATTTTGAGAGTAAAGAATCTCATCAGAATTAGGTCAATATTGATGAATTTTCATTAAGAAACTATTTTATGGGGTAAATTCTACCACACTGGTTTAATGCCATGATAAATTTTATACTTTATACTATTTCTTCCCAGTTTGCCTCTCTTATTTTTATTTTTCCTAAAATTGTTTTAAAATAAATTCTTCTTCCTTTACATTTTACAACAAAGATTTGATTCATTGATCAGTTTTCATCCATATCAAATATTTCTATAACCTCTGCCTTTTTGAATTTTCTTTTGTGGCCATTATTTCCACAAAATCTAATTTTTCTGGAGTAGCTATTTTAAATGTTTTATTTTTTATTATTATTATTTTTTTTGCGGTACACGGGCCTCTCACTGTTGTGGCCTCTCCCGTTGCAGAGCACAGGCTCTGGACGTGCAGGCTCAGCGGCCATGGCTCACGGGCCCAGCCGCTCTGCGGCATGTGGGATCTTCCCGGACCGGGGCACTTACCTGTGTCCCCTGCAACGGCAGGCGGACTCTCTTCCACTGTGCCACCAGGGAAGCCCTAAATGTATTTTTTGAGAAACAAATAAATTATAAGGAAAAATAGAGAGAGGGAAAACTGTAGATTAAAATAGACTTAAGAAACATGTGAATCACATTTAATCTGCACACCTTGTTTGATCTTGATTTGAACAAATTGACCATCAAAATTATGAAGCAGCTTTGGAAATTTGAATATTGACAGGTATTTAATGTTAATAATGAGTTATTCATTTTAGGTATGATAATGCTATTTTAGTTATATATTTATAAGTCCTTATATCTTGGAGATACTTGCTAATCTTAGAGGTATTTCCTGATGAAATAATATGAGGTCTCCAGATTTGCTTCAAAATATTCTAGAAGTGGAGAGAGTAGGTGGTATAGATGAAACAGAATTGACCTTGAGTTGACAGTTGTTGAAGCTGAAGTGACAGGTACATGGGACTTCATTATACTAGTTTCTATTCTTTTGAATTATCTTGAATTTTTCCACAATTAAAAATGGGAATAGATAAATCCTTTGAAGATTTGATTCTCTGAAAACAACAAATTTTACTGTATGTAATTTTAGCCATTGTCAGTTTTATTCTGGTGTTAATTTTTTTTTAACATCTTTATTGGAGTATAATTGCTTTACAATGGTGTGTTAGTTTCTGCTTTATAACAAAGTGAATCAGCTATACATATACATATATCCCCATATCTACTCCCTCTTGTGTCTCCCTCCCAATTATTTCTAATACTAATGGTTATTACAAATTGGATAGAATTTGATAGTGTGTGTTCATTTCTTAGCTATCCATGAGAAACTTGTGAGAAATTTTGTTAGAATGTTTCAGCTGCAAGTAACAACAAACCTTAACTCAACTGGTTATGACCTTAGGGGAATGTACTGTTTCCCATAACTAGAAGCTCTAAATTGGGACCACAGCAGGGTTTATTCAGTCAATGGCTCAGAACTGTGCCATCCTCAGTGTGTCATCCCTGTCCTCATAGTTGTAAGGGACTGCTTCATTTCCAGTCATCACATCTGGATCCAATAATGTCTGAGAGCACAAAAGGACTGTGTATCTCTTTTTACTAGCCTGAGAAACCTTTCCCAGAGGTCCTTGGCAGCTTTCTACTCATATCTAATTGCCCAAATTAGATACATGCCTAATCAGTCTTTGGCAAGGAGAATGAGACCGCATGAATGCTTTAGATCAGCCATCATTCCCTCCTGGAGTGTGCAGGAGCTGAAGAGTCTTGGGCAGGAAGGTGGAATCTACTCAAAAGTGGAGGTCTGCCAGCATGAGAAAAGGAAGAAGTGGCTCCAACAACATCTGCTAAAGACAGGAAAAGTAACAACAAGGAGAGACAGAGACAGAGACACCAAAAGAGAGAGCAAGAGACAGAGGCCACACTATCCTAAGCTCTTGAATGCACAGTAGCATCAAAATTTCCCCGGGGGCGGGGGGCGCTTCCCTGGTGGCGCAGTGGTTGAGAGTCCGCCTGCCGAAGCAGGAGACACGGGTTCGTGCCCCGGTCCGGGAGGATCCCACATGCTGCGGAGCCGCTGGGCCCGTGAGCCATGGCCGCTGAGCCTGCGCGACTGGAGCCTGTGCTCCGCAACGAGAAAGGCCACAACAGTGAGAGGCCCGCGTACTGCAGGGGAAAAAAAAAAAAAAAGAAGCACACAGACTGTAGTTTATTTATTACATGCATTCAAGATGAAAAGAAATGAAGTGGTCCTAGCAAGTCACCTGGGAATAGCTCAAATTTTGTATCTAGCCTTGCTACATGATTCTTTCTTTGCACTTGTCTTTTGGTTACCATGACAACTGGAGAGCTCAGGGGGAAGAAAGATTGTTTTGACTGTTGGACTGAGTGGGAGGAAGAGTTGGGATAGGTGTAGAAACATGGATTTAGATCAGGGAACAATAAGAGCTGGGGGCTATGTGGATGTGACTCTGCTGAGCATTTTGTGTTATTGTATAGGGCAGACAGGCATGACGCTGAGTAATATTACAATGCAGAGTACTTGAGTAAGACATGGAAAACCTAGAGGCCAGTGGGGCAGAAAAGTTTTGTGTAGCCACAATGTCCCCTGCTGTCTCCTGCCTCAGATTTTGTGCCTTAATCCACCCGAGAGTATGAGTGCCTGATCCACCCAGTCCATCAGCCAGGCAACTAACACAAAGAAAATATATCCATTTAATAGCTAAGTAAAAATCCTTTCCTCCAACTCCACTCCCTATTATCAAGATATCTTGAGTAGAAGAATACAACCAGCTTGATGCTATCTTGCTGAGGTGCCCTAAGGGGAAGGGACTTGGTGCCAGAGCAGCAACAGCAGGCCTTGACAGGTCCTCTCCAAAGTGTGGAAACTAGCAAGTCCCCAACTCATGGAGCAGCCAAGGTGTGTTGGGGAACATTGTCCCCTTCGGCGATCCTGGGAATAGGTACCGGCAATGGACAAGCTGAGACTAACTTAGAAGAGGGCTGTTGTTCCCAAGTTGGACCTGGCCTAATTTGGTACACATTGGTAAAGGCTGGTCCTCACACAGGATGCCATTCTTGGCAGTGCATCCTGTCCATGTCAGCCGTGGGCACAGCCACCTCTTGGGCTTCAGCGGCGATGGAGACAGTTTCAGAATTGATTTTGGTTTCTACCCATCACAGATGCAGAATCCCTCCCTCGTGTTTTATTTTAAAACTTTTTATATTTTAAAAATATGTTTTTACCTACTACTTTGTATTTGTTACAGTACTGATTCCAAGTAGGGGTAGAGCAAGTACTTGTTCCCCAAAATAAGAATTGGAAAATTTTACTGCTTAAAACCGATGATGAGTCATTTGACCCTCAGGAACTCTTCCATAATGAATCAATGACTTGAATTATATCACGTCTTTATTCTAAAGTCTGCCTTTTGTGTTACTTCCTCTATTTCCCTGACCTCCTGTTGGTGAAGCGGGAGTTTGGTGGTGTGTAACCTTTGAAAAGTGCATTCATTAAGGCTCCCAGTACCATGTCATTTGAGCATTACAATCCTGGCTTTTTATTATTGTTCTCAGTTTGTTTGTTTGTTTTTTTGCGGTACGCGGGCCTTTCACTGCTGTGGCCTCTCCCGTTGCGGAGCACAGGCTGTGGACGCGCAGGCTTAGCGGCCATGGCTCACGGGCCCAGCCGCTCCACAGCATGTGGGATCCTCCTGGACCGGGACACGAACCCGTGTCCCCTGCATTGGCAGGCGGACTCTCAACCACTGCGCCACCAGGGAAGCCCCTGTTCTCAGTTTTTACTCCTGAATGTTCTGCAATCTCTCTTTACTGCATGTTGAATTACAAGTATACACACAAAAAAAAGGCTTTTATGACATGCTAAGGCAAGAATGTTGTGTTTTATGACATGCTAAAGACTGAATAGGCTCTACTTCAAAAGACTTTTAGAAAAAAAATAGAAAAAAAAAAAGACTTTTAGTTAATTAAAGTTAGGGTGGTGAAGAGCCTAAAAAGTAACTCTTTGACCCAATACTAGTTTAATTTAGCTATTAATTAAATATATTTTCATTGTGTTTTTAGCCTTACCTCTTAGTACTTTTGTTTGCAAATAGACAAACAAAAATGCATGTGCTGAAAAGATGTTAGCATCACTGATTATTAGAGAAATGCATATTGAAACTTCAGTGAGGTATCACCTCACACTGGTCAGAATGGTCATTATAAAGAAGTATACAAATAAATGCTGGAGAGGGTGTGGAGAAAAGGGAAACCTCCTACACTGTTGATAGGAATGTAAATTGGTAAAGCCACTATGGAGAACAGTATGGATGTTCCTTAAAAAACTGTATGGTCCAGCAATCCCACTCCTGGGCATATATCTGGAAAAGATGAAAACTCTGATTTGAAAAGATACATGCACCTCAGTGTTCATAGCAGACTATTTACAATAGCCAAGACATGGAAGCAACCTAAATGTCCATTGACAGATGAATGGATAAAGAAGATGTGGTATATATATATATATATATATATAATGGAATATTACTCAGCCATAAAAAAGAATGAAATAATGCCATTTGCAGCAACATGGA
Source organism: Hyperoodon ampullatus (assembly GCF_949752795.1). Classification (NCBI taxonomy): domain Eukaryota; kingdom Metazoa; phylum Chordata; class Mammalia; order Artiodactyla; family Ziphiidae; genus Hyperoodon; species Hyperoodon ampullatus. The sequence continues at coordinate 58,333,125 of NC_136920.1, read as the reverse complement.
TGGACCTAGAGATTATCGCACTAAGTGAACTAAGTCAGAAAAAGACACATATCATATGATAACACTTATATGTGAAATCTAAAAAAATGATACAAACTACACTTCAACTTAAAAAAGGAAAAAAATAAGAAATAAAAAATGATACAAATGAACTTATTTACAAAACAGAAATAGACTCACAGACATAGAAAACAAATTTATGGTTACCAAAGGGGAAGGGGCAGAGACATAAATTAGGAGTTTGGGATTAACAGATACAAACTACTGTATATAAAATAGATAAAACACAAGGACCTACTGTATAGCACAGGGAACTATATTCAATATCTTGTAATAACATATAATGGAAAAGAATCTGAAAAAGAATAGGTAGATAGATGTACACATAATTGAATCACTTTGCCGTACACCTGAAACTAACACAACACTGTAAATCAACTATACTTCAATTTAAAAAAAATAAGAAAAAAGAAATATAGTGAAAAAAGAAAAAAAAATGCATGTGCATGTTAGACTGCCTTTACTGTATTTAATTACTTCTTTTATCTACACTATGACTTACTAAAAATGATGTCATATTTGCTGACACAGTACTGATGATTCACATTTATTACACAGTTAATATGAGGTGTATTTTGCATCTAGGAGCAGCAACCTGGTCATCTGTTCTCCTGCCCCCTCTCTGCAAGCCGTCTGCTTTCTCTCATAACAGCTCTACTCCTTACCTATTCCACATGCTGGCTCTGACAAAAAATTCATTTATTCATTTACCCAACATCTGATATGTCCATGGCACAATTGTACACATTGCAGGAAATGTAAAAAATAACAGTATATTATATACTGTTTTATAATTTTTAAAAATATTTTTTTACAATGTGGGGTGGGTGGGAAGTAGTCAGGAAGGCAGTAGGATTCATTAGAGATGAACCCTGAAGTAGATACGTGGGATATTGCCAGACAATTGAGAGAGAAGAGAGTCATATATAGAGATGTAAAAATAGGTAAAGTTTACCCCTGTTTCTCCCATCTTGCTCCTCTCTTCCCACAAAACTTGCTCCCAGCATGCCTGTCCATTCCTTCCCAAAATGAATGTGAGCTTCATGAGGGCAGGGGTTTTTATCTGTTTTATTCACTGCTGCATACTCAGTACAAGAAATGTCTGGCACATGCAGTTGCTAAGTATTGTGAGTTGTTGAATGAATAAACATATGAATGAAATGATAATTACCTATAAGGTTTAGGGTTTCTGGCCTTCAAGATGTCAGTTCACTTTTCTCTCCTTAAACCTTGACCAGTACAATTTATTATCAAACTTTTAAAAAGTCTTTTATTTTAATTTATATCTTTAAAATTATGAATGAGATTGCACAACATATTATATATATATTCCAGACATTTTTTAGCTTATTGTTATTAACTTCTGTTTGTCTTTTCCCATTTTTATATTGGTTGTCTCTTATTGCAAGAGCTCTTTTTATATATCAAGAAAATCAATTTTCTGTTTGTCATATGTCTTGCAAACATTTCTTCCAGCTTGTCATTTATCTTTTGACTTTGTTTATTGTATTATTTACTGTGTGTTATTTTTAATTTTTATGTAGTCATCTATGTAAATATTTTACTTCATGTTTTTGGAGTTTCTCCTTGATTATTTAAGAAAAATTATCTCATACTGGGACTTACCTGGTGGTGCAGAGGTTACGAATCCACCTGCCAATGCAGGGGACACAGGTTTGAGCCCTGGTCCAGGAAGATCCCACATGCCACGGAGCACCTAAGCCCATGAGCCACAACTACTGAGCCTGTGCTCTACAGCCCGTGAGCCACAACTACTGAGCCCAAGTGCCACAACTACTGAAGCCCATGTGCCTAAAGCCGGTGCTCCACAACAAGAGAAGCTACTGCAGTGAGAAGCCCACACACCACAATGAAGACCCAACGCAGCCAAAAATAAATAAATATATTAATTTAAAAAAAAAAGAAAAATTATCTCATACTTTCTCCTCACAATTCAGTTATTTTGCTTTTTTTTCTACTTATATATATCTTTGATCTATTTAGGACAATTTTTATTAAATAATCCATCTTTTTTGTCACTGATTTGAAATACCTATAGAAAACATATATTTCTATATTTTGGATCCATAACTGATCTCTCTTTTCCATTCCATTGATCTTTTTTTTCCATTCATGTGTCTGTACCAACATGCTTGGAATACTGTATCTTTATAATATGCCATTTGTGTGTGTGTGTGTGTGTGTGTGTGTGTAGTTCTGTGCAATTTTATCCCATATGTATATTTGTGTAACCATCACCACATTCAAGATACAGAACTGTTCATGACTACAAAGAAACTCCCTAGTGCTACCATTAATATTCCTATCCCCACCTTGTCATGCTTCTGGCAACCACTTTGTTCTCCCTGTCTATAATTTTGTCATTTCGAGAATGTTATTAAATGGAGTAATGCAGTAGATAGCCTTTTGAAATTAACTTTTATCACTAAGCACAATGCCCTTGATATCCATCCAGCTTATTGTGTTTACCACTAGTTTTTCCCCCTTTTTTTGCTGAGTAGTATTCCAGTGTGTGGATGTACCAGATTTTATTTAGCCATTCACCACTTTTTGTTTTTTTTTTGGCCACGTTTGGTCTTTGTTGCTGCGCACAGGCTTTCTCTAGTTGTGGTGAGCGGGGGCTACTCTTCGTTGTGGCAAGTGGGCTTCTCAGTGTGGTGGCTTCTTCTCTTGTTGAGGAGCATGGGCTCTAGGCACGTGGTCTTCAGTAGTTGTGGCACATGGGCTCAGTAGTTGTGGCTCGCAGGCTCTAGAGCACAGGCTCGGTAGTTGTGGCACACGGGCTTAGTTGCTTCATGGCCTATGGGATCCTCCCAGACCAGGGCTCAAACCCGTGTCCCCTGCATTGGCAGACAGACTCCCAAACACTGCACCACCAGGGAAGTCCCCACCACTCACCACTTTACTTAGTGTTATTTGGGTTGGAAGTTTGGTTTATTTTCAGGTTTTCTTTATTACAAATAAAGCTGTTATGAACATTATTCTTGGTGAAGAGAGTGTTGGATTAAACATGATCCCCGGTATGTCATCACTGGTCCAGTGCAGAGCTTTATTATTCATTTATTTATTTTTATTTATTTACTAATAAAATAAACATCTGTGAATCTACCACCTAAGCTAACAACAAATAACTTACATCTTCCTGTGTTCTCCATTCCTATCCCATCCCCTTTCTTCCCCCTTAGACACCCACCCTCTTGAATTTTGTTTCTATCACTACTTTAGGGGAAGGAGTGTTTTATCACATACATTGTTTGTTTTACTTATTTTTTATTCTTATAAAAAGATTTTAATAATCTATGTTATCTTCTAGGATTTTCTGTGTTACTAAAATTTTGTTGTCACTTTATTTTCATTCCTGATTAATACTCCACTGTGAAAACATAACAAGAAAATTTAGGTTGTTTTCAGTTTTGCTGTTATGAGCAAAGGTCCTACTTCTAATCATTAAGCTATAATTTAGTAATAGTAATACATTGTTTTAACAGTAATAAAAATAATGCTCTAATCTAGTAGTACTACTACTAAGTAATGTGATTGCCATCATAACACTGTTACATTGATCTGAGTTGCCTTGTATTTAATGTCATAAATTAAACAGGTCAGTGGAAAACCAAGTAGGATCTAAACACTCTGCCCACTCATGGTGATACTTATGTTTTATAATAAACCTCTCCCCAATATACTCTTTATAGAGTATTTCTTGGGAGTAAGGGATTACTTATATGTTGACATTCAGATGACGTGAAAAAGAAATGCTCTCATTCTGCAGAGGCTGCTGTTTAGTGTACTGGATGTCTTCCATATGCCCCTCTAAATCTATCCTCCACCCTTCTACAGCCCACTCTGCCTCAGTGGGTTGACCTGTATGGAGTTCATCCACAGGCTTCCCTCTTGTCTGCTTCCAGTCTGTTCGGCCAATGGAGAACATCAGCAGATAACTAGAGGAAGGAGGAGATTTAGGTTGGGACACAATCTGACTTATCCTTTGGCACAAGTGCTGTCAGATGACCCTCTTCACACAGCTTTTTGGTCTCTGATTCCAGTAACTGCTACCTCCCCTCATCCCTTCAGGCTTTGGAGAGGTAACAGATCTCCACCAGGCTGTTTCTAGCCCTGGGACATTGCATTATCCTTTGTGGTATTTCTACCCATATCTTTGTACGTAATCTCTTTGTACTCCTCAGATTACAGTCTGAAAGGCCTCTCTTTCCTGTCAGCACTCTCTCTGATACCCTGAGGTGGCAGGTGATCATTTACTTGCCACATAGTGGAACAGGCATGTCTTCAGCAGAAAAGAATGAGACAATTAAAGTACAAGATGCAGAGGGAAAGTCCTGATGCCGCAGAGATCTGAATTCTAGTCCCTGAAGTCCTTGTTTCTACAGCTCTTCCTTCCATTCCTTCAGTTACCTTAGTAGACTCCATGGCAAACAGGCAAGTAACAGGAAGCCCTTTAATGTCTATGCTAATTTGAGTTGAGTTTTCTATTACTTGCCATGAAGTATGCCAAGATAGCTCATGGCTTATGAAACTGCAAAGTCTAGAGGTGTATTGGGCTTCAGAAATAGTTGATCTAGTACTTTAGTAATGTTACCAAAGACCCTGTTTGCCATCCACTTTGTCATCTTTGTTCTAAGGCTGGTTTTCTACATAGTTGTAAAAAGGAAGGTGTATCCATTCCCCTCACATCTGGTGGGAGACATTTCTTTCCAGATACTTTCTCATTAAATTCAGGAAATTCTTTCCCTGAAACTCTTAGCAAACCTCTCCTTGCTTCTCATTGGTCCATATATTGTCACATGCCTGTCCTTGAACCAATAACTGTGGCCAGGAGGTGGGATTATGCTGATTAGTTTAAGCTTGGGCCTAAGCCCTTCTTCTTGAAACAGGGGTGGGTCAGTTTTCCCCAAAGCACATGGGCTTCACAGTAGGGATGGAAGGGGAGAGAAGAGAATGAACAACAAATGGGGGGATTCCAAGAGAAAAGAGAACAGATATTGAGGAGATAACCACAATATCTTTTATACCTTGCCAGCTATCTAAGCCAGAAGTTTGTTTCCTGCTTAAACTATTGTATGTTAAGTTTCTTGTCTTGATAAAGCCCTAATTAACTCCACAAGGAATACCTTGGTATTAGTCTTAGTTCTGACATTTCCTAGTTGTGTGACTTGGGGCATGTTGTATAAGCCATCGAAGCCTTAGTTTCTGCTTCTAAAAAATTAAGATAAATTACATCTGCCTGACAAGGTTGCTGGGGGCTCAAGTGAGATGAGAGACATGAAAGCACTCTGTAACCTATAAAGGGCTAAACAAACGTGAGGGCTTTTTATTAGCAGTAGCTTTGTTCTTCCATACCCTGGAGATCATGTTGCTCTCTTTAGTGAGCAAATTAAAAGTTCCCACCTGAGTCAGTAATGCTAAATTGTTAACAACCTCACTAAGGTTTTACCTTCTTCCCTTTTCATTAGAGACTTTTCTCTGAGCTACTAAGAGCCACAGTTGGATTAAATGAGAAGGTTTTCTCCCCTGTTCTGGAAAAGAACCAAGATGTACAAGTCATTCTAGTCAATCCAAAAACATTTATTAAGCACCTTCTGGTATCTCCTACTGTGCTAGATATAAATATAACCATAACAAATTGTTAGCATGAGTTATCACAGAGAGCAGTCCCCTACGTAACTGGAGAAGCAGCAAACGTTTACTGTGCTATCTTCTAGGCATTATGCAAACTCGCTGTCAATGTAAGGACTTTTAGGATTTGACCCTAATAAGGAGGAAAGCATTGACGGTAATGACTATATGGTTAGAATTTGGCCAGGTGGGTTTTGTAAGTAGACTGTAGAGAGCTTGGGACACTTATGAATCTCTTCAGTCCCCTGGAGTTGATAACTCTAATTTGAGAAAACAGTTACTGGGTTCTATTGAATAAAAATAGCTCTCAGTAATCAGAATAATCATGAGATATGGAGAAAGATGCTTTCTCCCTGCAACTGCACAAAGCTGTTAGAGGTAACTACACTGAATAATCTCAGAGTCTAATACTGTAGTGGTTCTCAGCAGGAGAACATTTCCTAAATACATCTCTCTCTGTTGCCTTCCCATCCTAGAGTACATCAATGAGCAAGAAAAGGGAAGGATCAAGCCTGTGTATTGTGATAAAAAGTGACCATCCCCCTCCAATCTTTGAGACCCATTGGCCTAAGATAATGAGCTTTGAGCACCCAAGGACCCCCGCTCTCTTCATCCAATATTTTCTCCCATTGTACCATAGGTTTAAGGGATAAATAAGTACTTCTTGGTCCAGAATCCCAGAGCCAGCACATAAGCTTGGAGCCTGTGCTTCTAAATCCAATTTTCTTTCCCACTGTTCCAAGCTGCTTTATGCTCATTGTCGACACAGTCCTCAACAGGGAGGTTTTGGGAGATATGTATTGCCCTTCTAGTATGTTTAGTGCACTTTGATAGAACTACAGGGTAAATATATATTTGCACATATTTTTATACGCATATGTATATATATCAAGGTTTTTGCTTTTATTAGTGTTTTTAACCTAGTTAGGAACATAGGACATATCCTTTAAAAGATTTCTTAAAAAGGGGTGTGTGCTTAGTGCCAAATGAGTGATTTTTAAAAAAAAATTTTTTTCATTTTATTTTCGGCTGCGTCGGGTCTCAGGTGTGGCATGCGTGATCTGCTTTCAGGCATGCAGGATCTTTCGTTGTGGCACGGGCTCTTTGTTGGGGCACGCGGGCTTCTCTCTAGTTGTGGCATGTGGGTTTTCTCTCTCCAGTTGTGGCACGGGGGCTCCAGGGCGTGTGGGCTCTGTAGTTTGTGGCACGTGGGCTCTCTCATTGAGGTGCGTGAGCTCAGTAGTTGTGGCGCGCAGGCTTAGTTGCCCCATGGCACGTGGGATCTTAGTTCCCTGACCAGGGATCCAACCCACGTCCCCTGCAATGGGAAGTGGATTCTTTACCACTGGACCACCAGGGAAGTCCTGCCAAATGAGTGATTTAGACCAGTGAAACGTCACAAATAATTTTTTGCTGATAATGAAGCAAATTTTGCAAATGATTTACCTTTATAAAATAAATTAGGAAAATAAAGACATTTTTATTCACATTTCAGTATACTTTCTTAAACTGGGGAGAAAGGGGTTGAATTATATCCAACTAGCCAGAAGTTACAAATTGTTCATAATAATAAATCATTTCACATGTAACTTAATCTATTAAGTTTTTCTGTAGGGATGGGGAAAAGGCTGAGAACGGTTAATTTATACATAGAACTTTGGAATTCCCTAATATAGACAATTATTGAAGGCTAGTGATTTTGGAAATTTTTGTAAAGAAGATGAGACTAGAACTGCATTTTGATTGAAGTATAGGGTTTAAGCAGATTGCAGAGAGATGATGGGGAATGGGAGGAAGGATTCACTCCAGACCCTAGAAGTGTTGAGCAACTGTAAGACTTACAGCAAGTGAAAATAACATTGGATAAATGGTCGTTATATGGTAGGGAGTTCGTTAGGTACTTATACATTATCTTATTTAATATTTACAAGAACCCAAGACAATTGGGATTACTTTCACAATTTCCCAGATAAGGAAACTGATCTCAGGAGAAATAAATTGCCCAAGGTCAACCAGCTAGGAATTGAGGTAGATTACATATGGCCACAAATTCTTTTAAGCTCTTCTCACCAGCACCACCATATAAGGAACCTGGTTTAGCCTTCTGGAGGATGAATAGCCACGTGGAAGGCACCCCAGCAAAGCCAGACATGTAAGTGAGGCCACGATGAACCTTCCACCCTGCAGACCATCCCACTAATTGCCACCCCATGAGTGAGCTCAAGTGAAACCAGCAGAGGAATGGCCCAGCTGATTCACATAATTGTGAAAAATAATAAATTGCTGTTGTTCTAACTGCTAAGTTATGGAGTGGTTTGTTCCACAGCCATAGGTAAAAAAACCAGCCAAGTTTTGACTTTAAGTCTTCCTTGTTCCAAAGCTGGTATTCTTTCCATGACACATACTACTCTTTGTCAGTGATAACATAGGATTATTCAGTAAGATTATCAGGCTCCTTCGAATTCTTAAGAGAATTATATTCTAGATGCACAGAGTTGGAAAAGTCCAAGGTGTGTTTGGATAACAGGAGGCCATTCTAAGTAAGGTGGAAGGTTGTTGTCCATGAAGTAGTAGAAAGAAGGGTCTTATAGCATAGTGATTAAGAGCAAGAGCTGGGGCTTCCCTGGTGGCGCAGTGGTTGAGAGTCCACCTGCTGATGCAGGGGACACGGGTTCGTGCCCCAGTCCGGGAAGATCCCACATGCCGCGGAGCGGCTGGGCCCGTGAGCCATGGCCGCTGGGCCTGCGCGTCCGGAGCCTGTGCTCCGCAACGGGAGAGGCCACAACAGTGAGAGGCCCGTGTGCCGCAAAAAAAAAAAAAAGCAAGAGCTGGGTTTGAATCCTAGCTCCATCAGTTGATAGCTCTGTGACTTCGCCCAAGTCTTATAACCTCCCTGTGTCTTGGTATTCCCATCAAAAGGAAATAAAAATAGAACCTTCTTCCTAGAGCTGTTGTTGTAAGTATTAAATGAGATAAAGCACGTGAAAACTTAGAACAGGAACTGACTCGCAGTGGGCACTCAATACAGGGACACCAAGTACAATAGATTGAGGAAGAGACCAGAGGCAGGGAGTCCAGCCTGCCCTTGAGGTGAGGATAATGTCATAAAGGCAGTGCTTGACTCTGGTGATGGTGTTTGCTGATGGCAGTAGCAGGGCCCTTCTAAACATTTAAGAGTCTTGGAAACTTTTGTGGATGGAATGCTGAATTTTTTTTTTTTTTGTATCTCCATATCGGAAACAGAGGTTTTTTTTTATTTTTATAGTAATAGCCGATTTAGTGAGTTGTCATAATAAGTCCTTCACATAATGTGTTCAGCTATAAAGTATTCACATCCTTTTGTTATTTGATCACTACTACGCAAATAATTAGGAACCATGGAGTCAGAGTTCTGGTCATTCATTCAATAGATATTTATGCAGCATTTGCCATGTGCTGGGCTTTTTTGCTGGGTCCTGGGGGAAACAGTGGTACAGGGAAACAAAAATGAATAGTCTCTGTGCTCACAGAAGTTATAGTAGAGAATAGTGATAAAGTAAGCAGGCAATTACTGTCCAGGGTGATAAATATTTTGTTGGAGGAAGTATGGGGTACTAATTGTGCTTATAGGAGGTATACCTGAACCAGCCAGGGGAAACAGACCAAATAAAATATATTTCACTTCCCAAAATGAAGTGATCTAAATGGATATCTGAGAGATAAGTTGGAGTTAGCAAGTTGATGCCTGAAATTCTGCCACAAGTCAAGACTAGTTTGCTTAAATAGTGGGTTCATGTTGAAAAGTAATGAAGAGAATATTGCATAATTGGTGGGGGAATCTCTCATTCCCGACAGCAGAGAATAAGACAACAGCTAGTTGACTGGACCTGGAGGTGACTAAACAGTAATATAGTAAAACTGACCTAGAGAAGGTATCTCAATAGGTGACCCAGAGATACAAAAGAATGGGAAGAAGGTGAGATGAAGGGGTAGCTCATCTTTCAGGTCATAAGTGTGCAGAAAAACAAAGGGTGCCACAATGGGAAAACAAGTGTCAGATGACATGGAGTCTGCTCTTGGTATGGCCATTAACTCCCTTTTAATATGATGTTGGATAAGAAGTATTCCCTCTCAGAGACTGATTTCTTCATCTCAAGAGAGTGGCCTTGTCTCTGGTCTGTTGCAAAAAAGAAAGTGAAAGTGGTCAGACTAGCTGAGTAGTATTTTGTTTCAGTAACATTGTCACTTGAGCCACAACCAGGCCAAAGCCCAGAGGATTTTAGGATCGAATGTTGAGCAGGTTAAGTCGGTAGCTACCAGTTCTAGAAAGGAAGCTACCAGTTCTAGAAAGAGAGCTAACCTTTCTAGGTTTGTGGTTGGCCCCTCTGATTATTTACTGAAGGTTTGCAAAGGAGAGTGGACTTTTACTTTGTTGCCCATCCTACTCCCTGCTCGTGTCACCCTTCTGCTCTTATCCTTCTGTTACAGGGAACTCAGAGAAGGTATATGAGAAAATGAGCCTAGGGGAGCAGAACCCAAACCAAAGCTAATTAATTGCAAATGGCGGCACTTCAGGTCTCAGTGTGGGAATTATCTTTAGAAAACGGTGATGGACCACATTTACAGTATTGTTTTGTCTGCCTGGCACCCACCCTTTCTTCTTGGAACAGTAACCTCCCTTCTGTTTGAACACTGATTGCCCCACTGTAGTCATGTGGTTCCAGGGGGGGCTAGAAATCACAGTGTCCCCCACCCTTGGCACGGAGTTGGATATGTCACTCAAGCCAGGACAAAGGGAGATATTGCAAATTGGAATTAAGAGAAGGGGCTCAGTGCCTCTCAGCTGGCAAAACTGTGAGGTGGAGCCTGAAACTAGTGGTAGCCACGTCCCTTGCTGTGTTGAGGGAGCCCATCTGTAGTAGGTAGGCCGAAAAGAGAGGGAGGCAGGTGTGGGGGCAGGGTTGGGGGTAGGGGGAGACGAGAAGGGGGAGGAGAATTAGAAGACTGTCTACCTTGTGCCATTTTTGTGCCTATTTCCATTGTCTTGGAGGCCCAGCTACAACTTTCCCCTTGTTACGCGAAGAAATAAATTTGCCTTTTAGCATTTTTGGGTTTCTGTACCGAGCAACCAAAAAAGTACTACCCGACCCAGAAATCTTTAGTTTTCTGTTGGAAGTCACTACTCACTCTGTTCAGATATAAGCCTACTGCTGGTCCTGAGCCATAGGTCCAGCTTCCCTGGAACAGCCACTTACTTCTCATGTTGTTTCATATTTTTACAGTTTACCAAGTGGTAGTTTTAAATCGTTCCTCACGATGACCCTTTGAGATGGACAGGGCAAGGCAGGGTTATTCCTATTTTGCATCAAAATCAAGTCACACAGTTTGTGAGAGGAAGAGCAAGGTCTTAAACCCAGGATGTGGCTAGGACTCTTCCTACTATGGCAGGCTCTCTGTCCACTTGGGCAAGAGCATCGGGCTGGCTCCGAATATGTTGCTCATTCGTTCAGCAAATACCACTGAGCCTGCGCTAGGGCCAAGCACCTTTCTTGGTCCAGGGTACGGTGTCGAACAAGACACAGACTCTACCTTCACAAAGCTGATAACCTGGAGTGGATATAGACCAGTAAACAGGCATTTAGAATAAAGTGTGGCAGATATGATGGTAGGGGGAGTACAGGGTCCTTCTGAAGCAGATAAGAGGGGCACAAAACCTGATCTGATTTAGGAAAGGCTTCTCAGTAGGATTACTGCCAGCCCAAAACTGATACCTTTTCCTCAAAACACTTGACAACCAACTGCCAAAAAATTGTTATAAAAATATATAAATCTGTAATATCTATACTGTGACACACCCTAGGTGTGTGCAGTGTGCAGCCTGCACTAACTGTGTGAGGCACCCTACTTCCCAGAGGAAATACTATTTAAGCTGAGATCCGAAGGGTGAGGGTGAGTTAGCTGACTCTCTACCTGTAGGCCCCAGGCATGAATTGGGTTTGCTGCCAAACACGCCATTATTTATTTAGGCAGCACAGTCCTCCTGTGGCTACTCTTATGTCCTCATGGACGCCACACCCTTTCCCCTTCACTTCAGCCTGGTCTCCCAGGGAGCCCAGAGCACTCTGTCCCTGCAGGTCATACAATCTCCCCAGACCTGTTTGTCTACCAGAGACTAGGTTTAGGGTTTGTGTTTCTGGACCATAGCCCTCAGTGGTGCTTAATTCAAAAGGGAAGAAATCCCAAGAGAAAACCTGATCCTCTCTGGGAGGCACTAGCCTGCAAGGTACAATATCTGAAGGCCTGGAGCCTTCTCCCGATTGGCTGCTAATTATGCCATTCCCTTGACTGCAGGTTTTTTTTTTTTTTTTTTTAACTGTGGTGTTTTCTTAGCTTAATAAGAGAAATAAATGAGAAGGGAGCATGGAATCCTGTTCTTTTTAAAAAAATTTATTTATTTTTGGCTGCATTGGGTCTTCGTTGCTGCCCGCGGGCTTTCTCTAATTGCGGCAAGCGGGGGCTACTCTTTGTTGTGGTGTGTGGGCTTCTCATCGTGGTGGCTTCTCTTGTTGCGGAGCACCGGCTCTAGGCGCACGGGCTTCAGTAGTTATGGCACGCGGGCTCAGTAGTTGTGGCTCATGAGCTCTAGAGTGCAGGCTCAGTAGTTGTGGCGCACGGGCTTAGTTGCTCCACGGCACGTGGGATCTTCCCGGACCAGGGCTCGAACCCTTGTCCCCTGCGTTGGCAGGCGGGTTCTTAATCACTGTGCCACCAGGGAAGCCCCGGAATCCTGTTCTTAGTATCCTAAAATATTAGGCCTGGGGAAAATCCCACGGTATGCTTTCCCCTCCAAGTGTTCTTATCTAGATGAAAATAAGCAGCAAATGCAGACTTAAAGGGGAGTAGAAATTGTTTGTATAAGAGAAAACTGGAGGAGCGTTCATAAAGGACAAGGACAGTGCTGTTTTGATGATATTGGGGGTTCATGTGTTGGTGGAATGTTTATGAATCTCAGATCTTCTAGAACCAGCTGACAGGTGGAACTATTTTCCTCCCCGATCATCTGTACCTCTATATAAAGATAGAACAGAGTCACATTTTGATGTCCTAAATGTCTTGATCGTGAAATAAGCTCCACTTTAGAGGTTTTACTGGTCCCCATTCCTACATTCTACTACTTATCATAATGATTGTTTTGTTACGTTATGTTATATTATTCCTGAGTTCACTGTAGATTCTTTTCATCTTACACCCCCTCTTTTTCATGCCTCTCTGCAGGCTCTTCCAGGGTTGTTTCATGGAAGCTGTTAGAATGTTAGACTGTTCAAATGGGAAGAACTTTAAAGAGTGTCTGGCCTAGATCTGCGGATTATAGCCAAGGAGCACAGGCCCACAGGGGCACTGAGTGACAAAGGTCAGCCAGGGAGTTAGAGGCAGAGCTTGGGTGTCATGCCCAGCATTCTTTCTGCCATGGACACTATCTCTTTTGCCAGGTGATGAGGCTGAGATGAATTTTGGCATGGTTCTGAAAAGCCCGCTGTCTTCTTTCTTCCCACTATAAATCCCTCTTTTCCAGTTCCTTCCTCTTCTCTCCTTTCTCCCTCCCAAACTTTGACTCTGATCCAGGAGCTACAACAGGTGTTGGGCCTGCCTTTCAGCAAATCCTGAATCTTGGCTGGCACGGTCCTGGGGGTGGAGCATGCCCTTGTGCCACCCGGTTGGCTGCCAGATCTTGTTTCAAGGTCTCTCTGGTAACCTGCAAGGCCAATTCTACTAAAAGTCTCCTTCCTCCTTGGCACATCTGGTGAGTGGCATGAGAGAAGTCTTCAAAAGTCTCCTCTGAGCTCCCCAAAGGGGAGGGATATTTTATTGCAACCTTATCTTGAGCTCCCTAAGGATTTTTCTTTTTTGTATTAAGCTTGACACAGTACTAGTATACAATGGAGGCTAGTAAAACATACCTAGTGTTGGCAATAATGGTAATTAAAAACTTACCTGATTATCTGAAACCTTCCCAGACTCACTCATTCCACCGGAGAGGGTGGGGCTGCTGTAGTGCTGAGTGTAATACCTTTTAGAGGCTCGATAAATATTTGTAATAAATATGTCAAATATGTGTCAGCTTGAGCTTAAATTATATCCACTTTTTGAATTCACACAGGTGTGTGCATGTCTGGTGTGGCAGGCATGGGGAGTATACTGCTCAGATCCCCCACATGGAGAGCTTGCTGGGAAGAGTGTTGCTGTCTGACAGCCTCTGGCTGTAGCACCTCCAAAATCTACTGCTGTGTTTACAGCACAGTCATGCTCTCCCTCTCCTTCTCCCTGTCAGTGACGGAGCACTGCAGACATGCTAGAGCCAAGCCATTCCTGCCTAACACAGCGTTTCTCTAATGGGCAGTCTTGTTCTGTGGCTTCCGATTAGCCTGGCTGAGACTTTCTCAGAGCTGCATCGAAGTCTGAGGCTTCTCCTGCCCAAGCCTCCTTCCTTCTCCCTTTTGTTTCACAGGTGTCAGACCTGCATTGCAGCCTGCGGCTCTCCAACCTGCTCCTCTTCCCTCTCCCTTTTATCCTTCCCAGGTGTTTCCCCTAGTAAGTCTTTTGTATATCTTACTCCATCTTGGCATCTGCTTCCCAGAGGACCCAAACAGGCGCTTCCACCTTAGTGGGCCCAACTCACAAAGTCTATTTTTCATGAAAGTCTTGGGTCTCTCCGGGGAGGAACTCATCCTAAGGAAAGCAAGGAGATAGGCAATCGGGTCCAGCAACCGAATCTTCAAAATCAACGAGAAGTGAGTCAAAGTTCAATCAATATTAGGTTTATCGTGCAGATTTGTTTCCTGGCCTCACTGCAGCCCTATCCCTACCCCTACCCCACCATTGGTTCATGCTTAGTAATTTGTGGAGGGGAATGGGGGTGAGGAGGAATCAGCAAAATATAGAAGACCTTCTTTACTAAAAACTCTGTGAGTCAAAAGGGCATAAATAACACCTATTGGAAGCTCATGTGACAAAATATAGCACAATGGCGGGAGAAAAGTATTCTTCTCTCCTCTGCACAATCCATATAATGGATTCTGTGGACTGGAGACTCCAGAAGGGTCAGCGTCACTTGGCATCTCAACAACCCAGTGAGTGAGAATCACTCTTTGGGCCTCCCAGAAATTAAGAGATGCATTTCTTAAGGAGCTAGGGTCCTTTATTAACAGGTGGAGGCAATGGCTTGCAAAACTACATACAAATATGAATTACAGATTATCAGAACTGAAAGGAACTGTAGAGATCATTTAATCTACTGGTTCTCAAACCATGTTCCAAAGAGATTTTCACAGGCCTTGGGGGGAAGAGTGCTACAGACAAAATATAAGTGTATGGTAGCCAAAGAAGGGAGAGATTAATTTGATGCAAGAGGGTTTTCAATGAAAGTAAGAGGATGAGCAGATGAATGAACTAGTCTAGGTCCAGTGGCTAATAGAGGAAGAGCTAACATGAGAATCATGATTTCCTGGCCTCCTGTGTGCTTTCGTAAGGGACTTTAGCTGTTACTTTTGTGATGTGGTGGCTGTGAGCAAATTGCTCAGAATGGAAAGAATTTGGGGGTCATGGCGTATGTCTTTTCCTCTATATTCCTGCTCCTGGGAGAGGGGCAGAGCAGATCTGTCTTGGATGCAATTAGGTGACTCTAAACAAGTATGCTCTTTCTGGAGTCTGGTTTTCATTATTTTTATATCCTCAGGCTCCAAGTCAGCCAGGGCAGAGATGTGGACAGAAAGGCCTAATGGAAGGGATATGTTTGCTTCTAATTTAGAATAAGAACAACCACACCCTGCAGATCAAAATCCATGGAAACTTCCACTGCCCTGCAGCAGTGTATAAGAAAGCATTCTTAGGACTATTTAATAGGCTCCTGAGAAAGGATTCCATATCAATACTTGGGGGAATGTTCCATTTAATATCCTTGTCTTGGAGATTCATGTTGTTCATAGAAAAGTCTCTTGAAGAGCTCTGCAAAAGATGTCTATTTAACCTTAATCCAGTGTTTTGCAAACTTGCTTGTCGATGGAAACTTTTATTCATGGAATATCTATTATCATTATACAGAAAACATTTGAGAAGTGCTGAGGTGAAGACTACTGACTGAACAGAGGAGGTTTGGGTTGTGGTCTTGGCTCTGCCATTAACTCACATTTTTCATCTTCTTTGGACTTTAGTTTCCTCAGCTGCAAAAGGAGAGGGTTGGAATCAATGATCTAGAGAGAAAAAAGAACTACCATTTATTGCACACTTACTCTGTGCCAGGCACTTACATGCCATCAGGACCCTTAGAGGGGCCCCATGCTTGGTTTAATCTGCTGTCATCATCTTGAAGTTCTTAATAATTTTTAAACAAGAGGCTTTGCATTTTCACTTTGCACTGAGCCCCATAAATTATGTAGCAAATCATGTAGCTGGTCCTATGTGTGTGTATGTATGTATATGAGAGAGGGAAAGAGAGAGAGAGATTATCTCTAATATTATCTCTAATCTTTACATCAGCCTCAAGTATGTGTATTATTATTTATGATATACAGATATGGAAACTGAGAATGAATGAGGTGATATAAATTGCTCAAGGTCACATAGGGAGTGAATAGCAGAGCCAGGATTCCAAATGAATCCACTGGGCTCTAAAGTTTTGCTCTTTCCACTAGACCAGCTGCCAGTGCAAACATTCTATAATTCTAAGATTCTTTCATTCTTCAAGCTATTACTAGATCTATCTCACTGTTCAAGTAACAGAATAACTGTATTGCTACCACTCACTGTCTAAGTGAATATCTGGCTAAATGAATTAGTGAGCAATGGACTAGATGTCAGTGAATGCAAGGCTAGATGACAATAGAAAGTTAGACAGACGTGGAGTCCAGAAAACCTGGTTCTGCCATTTACTAACCACGTGACCTGCGGTGACCCACTTGACTTTTCTAGGTCTCAGTCTACCTCATAGGTACGTTGTGAGGGTTAAATGAAATAGTGTATTGCCTAATGCTTGATAATCCCTCAAAATATTATTACTATTCTTTTATTTACCTAGCCAGTCTAGATTTACTATTGTGATATCAGAGCTCCAACTATTGGAACCCATTTGACCTGTTCAATAATAACAAGCGCAAAAACATTAGATGGCTTTACTTTTTTTCTGAATCAAATTAAGTTTTAATTTTTCTAATTCACATTAAATTTAGCTTCAGCCTCATCTACCATGTTGGTGGGACATTCGATATCAGAACTTCTGTGGGGATAAAAAAACCTCAGGGCTTACCCAATCTAGAAAACCTGCGGAACTGTCTTCAGTTCATTGAAGTTGTAGCTCACTGCCCAAGCAGGAGTATTGCAGTCAGATGTATCTGACCCAGTTGCTCAAGGCATCTGCTCCTTCTATTCTAAACCAGGCCACCAAGAACTCCTGTATGGCTCCCAAAGCCATGGCTTGGTGTTCATTCCCCAGGTGTGCTTATAGTCACCACTGCCAGAGATACTGGAAGAGAGCCAAGTTCAGGCCCCTTCCTGGCTGTGGAGACTCCAACTCTGCTCCCTATTAATCTTCAGAGTTTCCCCCCCTCCCAAACAATCCAGCTCTGTCCCTTTGAGAATGTATATGTTGGAGGGTTTCCCTGGTGGCACAGTGGTTAAGAATCCGCCTGCCAATGCAGGGGACACGGGTTCGAGCCCTGGTCCGGGAAGATCCCACATGCCGCGGAGCAACTAAGCCCGTGCGCTGCAACTACTGAGGCTGCGCTCTAGAACCCGTGAGCCACAACTACTTAAGCCCTCATGCCTAGAGCCCGTGCTCCACAACAAGAGAAGCCACCACAATGAGAAGCCCGTGCATCGCAACGAAGAGTAAACCCCACTCACCGCAACTAGAGAAAGCCCGCATGCAGCAACGAAGACCCAACGCAGCCAAAAATAAAATAAATAAATTTATTTATTTAAAAAAAGAATGTATATGTTGGAAACTAGTGAATAAAACAAAAAAGAAGCAGACTCACAGATTTAGAGAACAAACTAGTGGTTACCAGTGGGGAGAAGGGGAAAGGGCAATATAGGAGTAGGGGGAAAAAGGGTTATTATGGGATTACATGAAATCATGTGTGTGAAACTTTTGAAAATGGTAAAGCACTATAGAATTTAAAGAATTTTTCATTCAATTTAAAAAAAAAGAATACATTAAAAAAAAAATGTATATGTTGGAAACAGAGACCTCTAAATGGTCCAAACCCTCCCTCCCTATCCCTCAAAGAAAGCCTCCCAACCTACAAAGGACTAACTGTGTTTCTGAAAAGGATACAGAGGAAAATTGTCTTTAAGTCTTTTTACTGAGTCCACAGCCGAAAAATAAATTGATTTAATTAATCAATCATTAATTCATACACAACGTTCTCAAACTTTTTCATCTTCTGTGAAGATTCCCATGACCCCTTTCTTCCTTGGCCACTATAGTTCATATGTAATCCTGTATGTCTTATCTTTACTGCCAACTGGGGAAGTGGGGTGGGGAAGGGGAAGTGACAGGACTAAACAGATTATGTTGCTGATTCTCTCCATTTTGGGGTGAAAATTGTCACAACCAACTGTTTGGAATTCCACATTTCTGATCTTTGGAACCCCTTGGGAACAATGAGAGCAGTGGGTGGAAAAAACACAGGCTTTGGAAGCTTTGATTTATGGGAATACGTTTATATGTAATGGCACAGAGTGCTTGGTGACAGGGTATTGGAACAGGCTAGGACACTGATGTTCATGGCTTAGGTAAAAGAGAAGGAAGCATTAGACCAGCAGTTTTCCCCCTCGTGTAGACAATTATACTGGTGTCTGCCAAGTCAAGGGCAAAATTAGAATTTTGCTCTAAGGTAGCTGCACAACTATAGATGAGTAGTGCTGGGCCCTCTAGTGGCCAGTTTTTATTCAGTGACCATAACTCGCTGTTTTTCTACACCGCCAGTCTCTATTACTGCCTTGTCTTCATTTTGGTTTTGCTAGAACCACTAACTGTCTCCATCTATATTCTATCATCCCATTCCTCTGTCATTACTGACAACTACTTAGGAACAGTCTCAGTGCTAGGAAACAGTTCTTGAGGGAGAGATTGATTCCCTTGGAAACAGACTGAGGTGGAGAGTGGCATGCAGGTCTTTTGGAGACCGCTCTTGGGAGCTACATCAGTAAGGAAGTGAGGAAGCAGGAGTGGGCAGAGGGAGAAGCTAACTCACAATTTGGTTGCAGCTGAAACCTCAGCTGATCCTACCAGGAGTTCTGGAGCTGAGATGGCTCCTCAGGGTTGTCCCAAATTGATGCGATGGAACCAGCCCTTTGTATCCCTGTATCAGTCTGTCATTGGTCATGAGCTGCCCCCCAGTAGGGGTTATAGCCTTGGATGAAATAGTTCCCTCTGGCCCAGGAAAATGCACAGTGAGGGGTGCAGCTGTGAGCTGCCAGCAGCCCATGTTTGCAGCAGCTGGGTGATGGGTGCGTTGACCCCAAAGATCCGGGCAGAGTGTCACTGTATCCACTCCTGGGAGTTAGCAGTCATATTTAGGGGCTCCCCGAGCACTTTGTCTGTACCTTTCTTTTGTCAGTTACCCCTGAGGCAGGGAGGGAAAGTCCAGAAACAGAAGTCAGGGGACAGAGATTCTAGCACAGACTACTGCTGCGTGATCTTAAGTATGTTACCTAAATTATCCTGGCCTCGAGACTAGCAATAGTCAATATGGTTCAGTAACAGTCCTTACCATTCATATTTTACAAAGTGTTCTCACATCCACTTTTAACTGAGTCCACCAGACCAAACTCTCTAAACCAAATGAGAGAATGGAGATGAAAATGTCTTGAAAGGTTGGAAGCACCATACACATACACATGTGAGAGATTATGTAGCACAATACACATAATAATGTTGATTCACTTCACCAATACTTATGGAGCATACACTTTGTGCCAAGACTTATCCTAGTTGATGAGGGCATAGAGATGCATTAGACATGGTCCCTGCTTGCACCTTTGCAGTGTTCCTAGGAGGGGAAAAGACATGCCTGGAGAGTACATTGTGGTAAAAATTATCAGAGAATTATAAGCAGGGCAATAACATGAGTGAAAGAAGCCTCCACCTGTGAAGAGGAGGGTAGTTCAAAGTAGAGCTTCATAGAAATGGAATAGTTTTATAGGTAGAAAAACAAGTGGGTGAGCTAATCCTTGCCCCCATGAAGACAGGGACTGTGCCTTTCTTGTTTGCTGCTATATTCTTTTGCCAAACACATTGCCTAATATCTTGGTTGTATTTAATAATTATTTCTTGAATGAATGAATGGTAATCCAAGAGCAGAACTGTAAGCCTGTAGCTGTCCCACAGAGATCTTTTGAAATGTATTTAAATAATCTCATCCTCTCTCCAACTGAGGGAGGTGCATCAATGATTCACATTAGATCTTTCCTTGAGATTTAACCCTTCTAATCTCCCAGCAGATTCTGTGGCTGCTCTCTATATGTTTCTCTTATTCTCAGTGTTGAGTTAGTGCTGTAGGGACTCAGGGACTCTTACCCAAGAGCTGTCCCAATTGACTTATTATTCCCATAAGCACTGTGACAATGACCTCTCTTCTCTTTGAGGAGCTGGGCGAGGACAAGATTGTGACTGCTCTACTTGATCCGTGAAGGGGAGAGGAGAGGCCAGCCACAGAGTGTGCTAGGAGATTAAGAGTGTTTAGTCTCAAGAAAGGATCTAATGTGACTCTCAAAGGGACCAGCTATAGTGGGGAGAATATGGGCTTTGAATTTAGGTGAGTCTGTGTTAAAATCTAGACAGTGCTACATATTAAGTGAATGTTAAACAAGCTATTTCACTTTTGAGCTTCTGTTACTTCATCTATGAAATGAGGTTAAAAAAATAATTACCTCTAGAGCTTCCCAGCACAGTGCCTGGCAGAGATTGTTTGGTCATCAAAAAGTAATTTTTCTTCCCTTTCTTTCCTGTTCACTAATTTCCTTCTCTCCTGCTCCTAGACCTCATTCTGTCACAGTTTAACCACAGATGGGTTCTCTGATTTCATCCAGGCAGATCATGCTCTTGGTTTCCTAGTGGCACGTGAAAGAGGATTCTTTTTCCTACACAAAGCTGGCTGAAAGACTTGCTTTGTCTATTTCCCCTTTGCCTAAACAAATATCTTGGATATTACCACTCCAATGAGAGGAGAGACCAGACCCACCAGTGCCAGAAAAAAAAAAAAAAAAAGAGCAAAAGTCACATTCCCAGGACAGGCTTAGTTAGACCTGCAAGGCTCCCACCTGCACCCCTCAGAAAACATGACTGAATCAGAGTAATAGCACTTCTTCCTCTTGGC
The DNA here is from genome assembly GCF_949752795.1 of Hyperoodon ampullatus. Lineage (NCBI taxonomy): Eukaryota > Metazoa > Chordata > Mammalia > Artiodactyla > Ziphiidae > Hyperoodon > Hyperoodon ampullatus. The sequence continues at coordinate 58,312,057 of NC_136920.1, read as the reverse complement.
AGGACTGTACTTTTTTTTTTGGCCACACTACACGGCTTGTGGGATATTAGTTCCCTGACCAGGGATTGAACCCGCACCCTCAGCAGTGAAAGCACGGAGTCCTAACCTCTGGACGACCAGGGAATTCCCAGGACTCTACATATTTTTTATCATGACCCGTCCTGGGGAAAGTGAGGAGGGTAGAGTGAAGACCACTAGCTGTCCACAAAATCCATTCTTTCTTCCTTAGTAATTGAGGTTTGGCTGCTTGAAGCCAGCTGTGGCCATGTTACTGAACCCTTGTCAATAGATGTGAGAAGATGGGATGTATGCAGCTTTTGCCTTGCTTGCTTAAGAGAAAATCTCAGGCTCTGGAATTCTGTTCTTTCTCTCTCCTCACTAACTAGAAGCGCTTCAACCAGAGTAAACTTGGAAGCTACACATTGAGGATGGCTGTCATCATCCCAGGTCCCTGAATGACCGAGTAGAGCAGAGCCATCCACCTACTTGGAACGCTGCCTTGGACCATACTACACTGGACCACCTAATCAAATCCTACCTCACATCTCCAGGAAACATCCATGAATACATCCCTCTCCCTCTTCTTCTTTTTTTTTTTTTTTTTTGCGGTACGCGGGCCTCTCACTGTTGTGGCCTCTCCCGTTGCGGAGCACAGGCTCCGGACGCGCAGGCTCAGCGGCCATGGCTCACGGGCCTAGCCTCTCCGTGGCATGTGGGATCCTCCCAGACCAGGGCTTGAACCCGTGTCCCCTGCATTGGCAGGCATATTCTTAACCACTGCGCCACCAGGGAAGCCCCCTCTCCCTCTTCTTGACCATCATATTTAATATCGGTTCCCCACATTTTCTGATACTTAAGTGTATTGTTTCCTATTTGGTTCTTTTCGGTGTAATCTTGTTTTGTTCTTTATTTAGTGTGTGCTTCTTGGCTCTTAAGCTAGAAGGAGATCACAAGATGTGACACTCTGCTTCTGCTCCCATTTCCCCAATAGCACAGCTGTTGTGGATGCTGATGGAGCCCCGTGTGGCCCCTTCCCCAGCTGCTGTGAGTGTTGGCTGCTATCACTTCAGAGCTGCTGCCTTCTCCAGCTCAGCCAAATGTGAGCACCTGTGAGAGGTTACGTGCTCCCCTCTAGCAGCCAGCAGTCAATGGTGACTGACATGGGGTAGAAAAGTATAGTCACTAAAGATGGGGCTGATCCTGCGATGAAAATTGAGCTTCAGAACCTTCCTGAGGAACTAGGCTGTTGCAGATCTCCAACCAAGACAACTGGTCTAGGCTGCAATTGCTCACAGGTGCCACCCTTCTTCAGAGACCTGCCCTCAGCAGATGGGCACCTCCTCACAACCCTCCTCTCTTCCTCCTCCCCACCAGGGTGGCCCACAAGCAATGACTGACTTATATGGGGCATAAAAGCCCGGCCCCTTTGCCTCAAGGGGGTGTAAGTCTGCCTTGTGGTTTATGCCCCAGTTCCCTGTGGATCAGGCCAGGGCTAGATGTGACCTGACATGTACCTTGTTTGTCTTGTTCCCTTTCCTATCTACTTCACTCTTTCCCTTGCACGTTTCCCCCAAACAGTGCTCCCTCAATAAATGCCTGTCTCAGACTTTGCTTCTAGGGAACCCAACTTCAGTCTACTGGTGTCAGTACTCTGCCGTCATCTTCCCAAATCATCTCCGGGGACCGTTCAGACCCATGGTCTGGGCTGGGTATGCCATGGTGCTGAAATTGGGCTGAGAGTGAGGAAGGAGCTACGTGAAGAACAAGTGGGCTCTACTGAAGTAGTTGTAAGGAATACCTGCTACATAGGGATGTTATGAAGGTTTTAAAAGTTAAATGAGTTAATGTCTGTAAAATGCTTAGGCCATAGCCTGACATGTAGTATCTTAAGTATTAAGTGTTTTTAAGTATTAAGGCAGGGATTTCTTTGATCTTTTTCATTTGTTTATGTATTCCAAGTGTGCCTAGATGAGTCCATGGCACATAGTAGGTGCTCAGCGTCTGAATGAGTGATTATTGAAGTTTTGCTTTGAGGGCCCAAGGTGATGTGCTGGGCTCTGGCCAGCAGAGGGCAGAACCAGTGCAGCCAAAAGAGCCTATGGGCTGAAGGAGGTAGTGGGATAGAGCTGGGGGGAGAGCCAAGGGGAGTACCTACATCATAAAATATTAGAATGTTTAAATTATACCTTAAAATCTTAGATTTTTATTTAGCCCAACCTTGAGTATACATAATGAGGTATATTGAGCCCCTACTTTGTAAATTAAGACAAATAAGTAGTTCCAGGCCCCAAGATCCCTAGAGTTGCCCCGGTAGCTCCTTTTTTTTTTTTTTTTTTTTTTTTTTTGCAGTACGCGGGCCTCTCACTGTTGTGGCCTGTCCCGTTGCGGAGCACAGGCTCCAGACGCACAGGCTCAGCGGCCATGGCTCACGGGCCCAGCTGCTCCGCGGCATGTGGGATCCTCCCGGACCGGGGCACGAACCCGTCCCCTGCATTGGCAGGCGGACTCTCAACCACTGCGCCACCAGGGAAGCCCCGGTACCTCCTCTTTTGAACTACCCCATACTCCTCTCAATAAATCCCCTTTTGTGCTTATGCTAATACACACTGGATTTCTGTAACTTACAAGCAAAAGAATTTGTATTACTCTATTTTTAAGCCCTGTGAGTATAAGGACTGTGTGAAGGGGAGTCTGCTCCGTAGATGGGGACACTGAACTCCCAGCGCAGCCACTCTGGGCTGCTTCCTGCTCCATCCACCCGCCGACCTGCTCTCTTCAGGAGGGTGGTCTTGCCACATTTCTGCCTCCAAGCTTCCCTTGTCTTGTTCCGTTCATTCTCTCCGCCCATGTAGATCTGTCCTATCTCTCAAAGCCCAGTTCAAATTTTCCCTTTCTCTGGCTCCTCTACATCCACTCAATCTCATTTCTCAAAATCCTGATAGCATCCATTACCTGACATTCATTCTTATTCTTGTTGGGATTCCATAATTTATTTGGGTGTTTGGGCTGGGCGGTCTCCAAAGTCCCATCCAGCTGTAGACTTCCGAGTCCGTTGTCCACCCATATGTCACGTCTTCTTAAGCAGGTCTCCACCTTCTCCCTCAAGAAGATATGAGGAAAGGCTTGAGAGCACACGTGGGGCTCAGCACTGATTTGCATGGAATCAATATAACTAACTGCTCATGGGAGCAAATGTGTACTGTGATCCTCCATTCAAGTAACACACAGGCGTTTATTTTCATTTTTTCAAAGTAGAAGTAGCTTCCCCCCCCTTATTATATAAGAAACATACTTACAGTCAAGTAAATCAAATATTACATACATTTTTAAAGTAGAAAGGGAAAATCACCCATAATCCTTCTCTTCAGAGATAAGTGCTCTCAAAATATGATTTCAAAGTTTTTGATATACACAAATATGTATGTTTTGATAGGGCTCTCTGGAGACCCCATGGAGATTCCTTAATAACAGAAATTAAACAGAACAGTGGGAGGTTCCATCCTGGGATTTGTAGCTGGCCACATTTCATGTATTCAGCTGAAGCATGTGAAACTACTGACATTCAGCTGTTTTTGACCTACAAGCACAGCAGTTTTATGTGGTTCAAATCAATGTATGTGAAGCCTAGAATATCAGATCTGGTAGAGCCCTTAGAGACTTTCAACGGTTTCAACTTTCTATTTCACGGTGCTGAAGAAGGACAAGAGTCAGAGAGAGAAGTGTCTAGCCAGTTTATACACCACACTGGTAGTAGAATCAGGGCTGGTTCTCTTTCCACTGAATCAGGTACCTGCCTCTTTTAATATGATAATCTTCTAGGTGTGATAATAATCTTCTAGAAGCAGATTTCAACTTGATATCAGAAAATTACTCACAGAATTCATTCAAAATGTTAGAGGCTGCCTTAGAGGTAGTGAAGTCCCCAGGGCTGGAGATGGGGCTGGGAAAGGTACTGGGATATGGGTGGAAGGGTACAGGGACCATGGAGCTAGTGAGGCTTAACAGTCAGGGCTCTGCACTTGCATGGCTCCTTCTTAAGATCTTAGGAGGGGGGCCCTAACAATGTATTAACATGGTGATACGTTTTTGTAATACTTGCAAAAACAAGATATTTTAAAATTCTTTTTCTTAAGGAGGGCCCCCCAGAATTATATAAGTTTCAGGCCTAGATCCACTCCTAGGTAGCACACAGTTTTGCAAAGCACTAGGCAAGGTGACCAGAGAACCTGGGTTCCAGTCATGGTACTGCTTTGGCCCAAATGGGCAGAATGGCACTTGCTCTGCTTCCCTCACAGGGGGTAAAATCACAAATGTTAAATGGGCTGAAAAACATAAAATGTGAAAAAATATAAATAAGTAACATAACTTAGATTTCCTGTCTGTGATATGGGATAATCATTGCTGCTTCTCATGGTCATTGAAGATAACACATCAAAAAATGTGTCCTCAGGGCATTTTCCTGTCTCATTTCCCTCTGCTACAACTTCCTCTTTTCCTTCCTCTAGCCCCTAGCCCCCAACACTCCGGCCACTAGAACACTCATTTGTCATTATATGTTGCCACTTTTATATATGTATACATTTATGTGTGTGTGTGTGTGTGTGTGTGTGTGTGTGTATATATATATACTTTTTTTTTTTTTGGCCACACTGAACGGCTCGTGGGATTTCAGTTCCCTGACCAGGGATTGAACCTAGGCCCTTGGCAGTGAGAGCATGGAGTCCTAACCACTGGACCACCAGGGAATTCCTGCCACTTTTATATACTTGTTCAAAGGGCTCCTACTGTCTATAAAGTCTATCTTTGCTGGAAAAAATCCTTATCCACAAGGCCTAGGTCTGCTAGATCCTCTCCTCCTTCCCTAATGATGACCTCCCTTAGTACTGTTTCTTGTTGATCTTACAGATTAGAACACTGAGGCCTGATGTAACACACAGCTGAGTTCTGGAGGCCCCACAAGATAATTCTCAGGAATCTTGATCTTCTGCCATCCCCGGCCTCTTAGCATTAGAGCATAGACACACGGTTCTTGATGTATACGTGATAGGGGTCACTGCGCTTATCCACTTTGCGGGAGCGGGTGTATCCCAGGATGAGGCTGCCCACAGTGGCAGCAAATAGGAACATGACGAAGAGAATGTACATGTAGGAGTTGTCATTGCGGCCAGGTAGGCTGGCCCGCCTCTCTTCAGTCAGGTTGTCTGACCCTGGCCGGCAGAGCAAGTTGCTGTGAAGAGTGGCATTTAGAGCCTTCAACACAGCGTGCAGGCTCTCATACCAGGTCTCAGTCCCATTGGTGGTCTCCATAGCAACAGGGATTCAGGTGGGGGAAGAATCGGAGGATGCTCTGGTAGTGACAGAAAAGAGAGAGGATGGCTTCTGTTACTTGTAGATTGAATGACCTTCCCACTCCTTCAGACCTCCGCTAAAATCCCAACATCACAGTTTATCTAACTACTTGTTTACTTGTCTGTCTTCTCCACTAGACTGCCAGCCCAAGGAAGGCAGGGAATATGTCTGTTTTATTCACTGCTATATATGAGCACTTACGACAGCACTCAGTAGGTGCTCAATAAATACTTGTGGAAGGAAGTCTTCCTTGACCATTGTAAGCATGCTGATCTATCCTTTCTTTGGGCTCTATAAGTCACTGAGCTTTAGGCTAGAAGGGCCTTAGGGATTATTTAATGTCATTTCTTCCATTTTACACACAGGCCCAGAGAGAATAGTTGGCTTGTCCATGATCACAGAGAATACTGGAGGTAGAGCCGAGATAGAGCCCTGCTCTTCGACGGCCAGCTCAGAGCTCCTCTGGCCTCCACACCAGCTCTGGGGAGGACTGTGTGGCACAGTTAGAAGACATTCCTCAGAACTCTCCCTCAGCACAGTTCTTTCTTATGCTCCACAGACACCATGTAGAAGATGTTTGGGGATGGCTTAGATTTCCCCCTACCTGGAGGCCAGAGGCTGGGTCATTTGACCTCTAAAGCATCCTAGGTCCCGCTCTAGATATTCCTAGCTATTGAGGAGAAATTCTGTTGGAAAGGAGGTGGCTGGGGGAGCAGGGAAAGGCTGATAACCACTGCAGGCACTGGGCCTGAGGGCTTTGGAGTGAAAGGAATACTTAGTCTGGTTTGGGGTTTTACCCACCCCAGAGAGAAAAGACACTAGCACCTCAACTATCCTGCCTTCCAAAACAACGTCACTATGTACATGGCATATAACTGGTGAGAACAGATGTTCCTTTTCCTTCCTCTCAGAGATCCTTAGTCTACAATGTAGAAAAATAGCCAAAGGCAGCCTTGTATCCTAGTCTCTGGAAAAACGTATGTCATTCCATTAAACAAGGCTCCACGCTGACTTCCTTCAGGAAGCCTTTGTGTGCTCCCAACATACTCCACAAGCTTTATCATCGCAGCCTTCCCTTTGCCCCAGCACTTACATATAAGGCAATGTGTGGCTGTCCTCTTGCTATTGATAAGGGTTATCAGCAGACCACATGCTCCTGGTCAGCAAGGCTGTGTCTCTCCTCCAAGTCTAGGGGACTACCCTAGTTCTCCTTCCCTCAGTGGTCTCCAGTAAAGATGGCCACTTTGGATTTCTCCATAGGCCAGGCACTCAGTGTTCGCTGACTGGTTCCAAAGCCCTCCTTTATCTAGGTAGAGCTGTTTAACACACTTGACTATTAACCATCACGTCTCTTCCCCGGAAAAGTTGACAGTTAGTTATGACCATGATAAATACTCATGAAGAACTCTATGAATGCAGAATTTGGGGGGAAGAATCAAAATAATACAGCAATAACCCAGGACTGGCCCACATTTTATGCAAGGCCTTGGGGCCCCCTGCCATCTAGTACTTGGGCAACCTTGTCTGGATGGAAAAGGGGAAGAGTTAAGATCCAGGAGGCATAGGTTCTCATCTACTATTCCACTTGTCAGGCAACAAATTTGTGCCTTCCTCTTTTGTCATATGGGCTAATGGAAAGTGGGAGCAGCACAATGAAATTAATGGCTCAGTGAATCACCTGGCCAGTCATCGTTTATGGAGGCCCACTCCTGGGCAGCCTTATTCTGGGAGCTCTAGGAGGCCAGTCCCTACACTCAGGGGCATATCACCAGCTCTTAATGTGGGAGACAATCTAGGAGCTACTGGGACTTAAAGGAAGAAGGGATGAATTCTGAGCAGTGCTCAGAGAGTGTTCACAGTGATGGAAGAATTTGAGTTGGACCTTGAAGGATTTTTTGGAAGTAGAGAAGGCAAGGGAAGCAAACAGATGGACTAGAAAGCACACTTTGAAGAATGGAAAGTAGCATAAAGAGTGTAAGATGCGTGAAAGGATAAGATAGGATGTGGGATGGAGACATTGGCCCAAACCAGACCATAGAGGGCCTTGAGTGCCAGGCTGAAGAGTTGGAACTTTATCCTGTAGGTGGAGAAAAACCATGGAATGATATTTTAAAAGGGGGTAAAATAATCAGATCTGTGCTTGGAAAGGACACTCTGGCTGCTATGTGGGCAGAGGGCAGGGATGGAGGCAGGGAGCCCAGTGATAAGTGAAATAGTCTGGGCTCAAGGTGCTGAGTCCTGAGCTGGGGCAGAGGGGATGACAAGGTGGGGGCGGGGACAGATAGAGGATGTGAGAGGCATTTGGGGGTGGGAATGGCTAAGGCAGTGGTTGCAGGAGGAAGGGGCCTCAGACAGTTTTATAAGCAGACAACAGACAGATGGCATAAGTGCGGGAAGAGCTCACTTTGAGGGAATTAAGTTTCTCGCCCTGTTTGCACTTCAGTTTCCTCATCTATCAAAAAAAAATATCACCAGGAGTTGTTGTTCAGTGGGTACAGAGTTTCAGTTTTGCAAGATGAAAAACATCTAGAGATCTGCTGCATAGCAATGTAAAGATAGTTAACACTACTGAGATGTACCATTAAAAATGTTAAGATGATAAATTTTATGTTGCTTTTTACCACATTAAAAATTTTTTTAATTAAAAAGAAAAAAAAAAGATTATTATCTCTGCTCTGCCCCCTGCCCCAGGCTTGCTTGAGCATATACTTTTATTATAGTGAAGAGGATTTTTAAAATACATTTTAATAAAAAACACAGTTTTCATTAAAATGAAAATCTGTTTTTCATTTTTGAGAAATACATATACACAGCAAAAAAAAAAAAGAAATTGAAGCAGTACGTACAATGAAAATGCAGTCTCTCTGTTCCCAGTGGCCCAGGTTTCTTTCCCAGGGTAGTCACTGTCACCAGTTTTCTTAGATAGCCTTGCATGGGGGTTTGAACTGACAAGGCAGACGGAGGGCCACCTCCATCTGGAAGACTCACCAAACAACAGCAAATTCACTGGCTCCTAGTCAGCTCTAGGAATCTCCCTGTGGGCGCCCTAAGGCTCCTCAGCCCCTCAGGATGTCCTGACATGTCTTCAGGATGTCCCTGGACACATCTGGGGTCTCAATATTGACTTTGGGAGCTGGGAATGCCCAGAGCTGGGTGGGGGAGGGGACAGAAAAAGAAGGAACTAGACACACAGAAAAAACTTCAGAACAAGGGTGGATCGCCCGAGGCCAAGCCCCAAAGGTTGTGCAATATCTGTGCTGTGGGTGCTGACACCCTGCAGCTTCCCCTCCCCTTCCTGCAGCAGCTGGATCAGGCCAACCTAGGGTTGCAGTCATAGGAACTGTGCCATGGCCAAGGGACATCTGATTGCTGTCCCCCGACTCCAGATTCACAATGTCTCATCTGGGTGACTTCATGAGAAACCTCAGTTCAACACATGAGCTGCTGCTCAAGGACCAGCTAACAGTGCAGTCTAAAACATCCCCTTTCCCCAGGGTACTGGCATCTTAGCAGGAGCCTCTAAAAGGCTGAAAGGGCCTGAGACCCAAGGAAATGATGTGAGTGGCAGAATGGCAGCCAGCAATTGGGTTGCTATTTTACGTAGGAACAAATGATGTTACCAGTCAACCTATTTGGATAGACTGGGTATAAACATAGGCATGGCATCAACACTATCTGTACCATAGCTTTGTTGTGAAAATTAAAGAAGAAAAGTATGCAGTGCCTGGCACTAGACACTCCACAGATGTGGTGGTGGTTTTATTTGTGCAGAGCAGAGGCTGGCAGGGCCTTCAGAGTCCATCTAATCTAACCTCCCTCATTTTACAGTGAAAGAAATGAAAACCAAAGAGCTGTCTTGGTTCAGCTGCTACTTGTGTGACTTTGGGCATGTGACTTCCCTTTTCTGGGCCCCAGCTTCTGTCTGCATCTGTAAAATGAAAGGGTTTTACTATGTAATCTTATAAGGTCCTGATCAGCTCTAACATGAAGATACCACAAAACCGTATGTGAGATTTGGGAGATTGGGTAGGCTGGTGGGAGAGGATTTGGGGGGCTCTCTAGAGTCCCTCAAATCACGAGATAGAGAAGACTGCAGATTCTTTCCTCACAGGTTAAGATGCTTCAGAGTCCCAGGACTAAGTTACACTTAGTATTCCAGCCTAGATAAACTGAAGGCCAAATTTGCTGACTTGTTCATTTTTCCTCTTTATAGCTCACCTGCCAGGGTGATCTAGCCTGGGGGAGACAGACTCTGTTAGAAAGTGGGGGTAGGGGGAAAGCGTCGGGGACAGGGTGGGCTCTGAGGTGGAGTTCAGTGAGAGGAGTAAAGGTTCACAAAACCATTCATTCCTCACACCCTCCTTCCAGTGCCTCTCTGGATAGACCTGGATGGATATTTGTAGTTCTGATGGAACGTGCAAAGGAGCCACAGTTGCATATCTTTAGAAGCTGGGTTGAGGTGGGATGGAGGACCTGTGTGCAAGGAGAGGCAGAGAGCTCATAAAGGGACAGCTTGGTTCCCTATGACCTGCCTCTGGGTCCCAAGTTGGGAATTGGCAGCTGGCGATGTGGGGAATTTTGTTCCTCTTTCTGAGCTCCTTGGCTTCCCTCTTCAAGACAGTAGCTGATTGTGAAGCTCTTTGGATGGGGAAGACAGAGCTCCTGCCTTGGAGAGTCCCTGACTTGAAACAAGAGATAATCATTTAGGAAGGGAGATGAACAGTGACTGAAAAGAGATTTTGAAGATCGTTTAGAATCTAGATTCTAGGCCAACCCCTCCATTTTGTAATTGAGAAAACTGAAGGTCAGAGAGGGGAAGTGACTAGTCCAAAATGACATGGCTAGTAAATGGCAGAGCTCTGATGAGAACCCAGGTCTTTGGTGTGCTGTTCAGGTGCTCTTTCCGCTACAAATGGCAATGTCTTCTGGCATCTGAGCTGCATATCACACCAAACACAGGCTCTTCATGTCCTGGGACATCATCTCCTCTAAGTTCACCACTACTCCTTTTTCCTGCACTACAGATTCTTGCTAATCTTTTTTTTTTTTTTTTGGCCACACCACTAGCATGTGGGATCTTAGTTCCCTGACCAGCGATCGAACCCGCACCCCCTGGATTGGAAGCGCGGAGTCTTAACCACTGGACCTCCAGGGAAGTCACTCTTGCCAATCTTAACTGAGGATCCAGTAAGGGGAGAAGTTGGTAACTTTTGGAGGAGTTAACCTTCCTTTCTAGTCTTGCTCCCCATGGCCCTTTCTGCTCCAGACCTACTCCTGCTTTTCCATACAAGCCAGGTGCACTCTCTTCCTCCACACCCCGATGTCACTCTTTCCAGCACATTAACAGGTTTGCCCAAAATGTTCTTGACTTGAGCTCGCCTGGCCTCTTACTTGGGGATGGAGGCATAAAGCTGGGACCTGGAGGATGAACTGGGTATCTTAGTAAGGTTTTCTTTCAGGTTTCTCTGGGGAAAAGTGAAACGCCACCATCGGTTCTTTTGGTTTCCCTATGCTCTGTTTCAGCTACTCTTGCAGACTGAGTGTCTGAAGTGCTTGGAAATGTAGTAGAGAGGCAGGGGGAAAAGGCCACATAAAGCAAGTGGATCCAAGGACAACTCCTGGGAATGCACAGTTTTGCCTCTGGCCCCTCTGGTGGTCTTATCACCACCATGGGCTGGTGGGAGAGGAACCTTAACTTATAGTTAGAAGGAGACACAGAAATAGAATCTGAGCTGGAAGGGATCTTAATAATCACGTCATTGGTGTAACCCCCTCATTCAACCAGTGGGAAAACCCACCCCACCCCAAGAGGAAATCACTTGCTCAAGGTCTCACAGCCTAGGAACTGGGACCAGAAATAGGTATCTCATCCACATTTCTTTCCACTATAAGTCCTCTGTTGCCTATAGGACGGTCTAACCTCCTGCGATTATCATTCAAGCTCCTTTGGATATGACCCTGCCTCCAGCCCCATCTCACCACAGCTCTCCTCACTGCCTGTGCCCCATGATACTGAGCTATAGGCCATTCCCCAAACATTCCTTGCACTTGCACACCTCTTGCCTTTGCTCATGCTGTTTTCTTAGGCAGAAATACCCTTCCTCTTTTTTATCTGCCTAGTGAACTCCTACTCATCCTTCAAGACCCAGCTCCAGTATAACCTCTGTAGACCCTCTCCTGAGACACCACCTTCCCCACTCCCTAGCCAGTTAAGTCTCTTCTTCTTGTCTGTTCCTAAAGTGCTTTTCATAAAACCCTATTAGAGCACTATGCTGTACTGAAATTGGGTGTGTATATCTGTATAAATTAGATATAGATATACTAAACTGTGTGCTGGGAGGTGTGAAGGTAGGGACCTGTGCCTCATACATTTCTTTAGAGAAGGCACTCAAGAATAGGTGGATAAATGTCTCTTCTTATTAGACTATTCCCCCCTGCACACACACATACGCATTCATGAAAACAGCTTACAGCACTTAAAAAGCAACTTCAAGGGCAGGCCAAAACAGATTCCATTTGGTCTGGGGAAGGGGAAGCTCAAAGAAAAGACACCATCTCAGTCAGGTGCGCAAGTGAGTCAGGGGAGGAGGAATTCTAAGCCGCCTTTGGAAGCCCAGATATTCCCTGCACCGGAACCCCATTCAATCCAAAGGGCAAACATTCTTGGCCCCAAAACACCAGCAGCAGCTTAGCTGTGTACCCACCCAGGGGGCAGCCACACCCACCCACCTGCTGCACACACACAGTCCAACTCCCAGTCTCCCAGCCTCTAATCTTGCCTTTCAGGTATGCCTTTCATGGTTCCAATTCTTGGCTGTATGCTTGGCTATGTGACCTTGAGCACTGCATTTATGTTCTCTGAATCTCATCTATGAGATGGGGATAATTACCCCAGTTCTGCTTGCCTCACACGGCAACTCGGGGAGACCAAGGGGGAAAGGTGTTTTAGAAATTGCAAAGTATTATGTAAACATAAGAGAGAATTATTGGGCAGCCTGGTCACCTGTTTCCTTTTCTGTTTCCCTATCTCCTCTGCCGCCCCCCAGTATTACCAAGAACAGCTATCCCTATGTCCCCTCTCCCCACCTTAGGTTCTCCTACCCTCAGAAGAAGCCAGGAGGTTCTTTATTACTTTTCTTGATTCTCAGACACACTTACCTCCTTCAGAAGCCTTCCTTGTTTCTCGTCCTCTCTGATCAGCCCTGTAATCTCTCTGCATTTAGGGGTACCATTCTGTAGTCCTGCTGGTGATAGAGAACACACCAGAGTTGGAGTCAAGAGACCTGCCCCTATTTTGTAGACATGTCTAGCCGTGTGTCTTGGTTAAGTCATTTCTCCACTCTGGGGCCTCATTCTGCCCATCAGTAAGATGGGATATCTTGTCTTGCCTCCCTCTTAGTAGGCATTTTGAGCATCCACCCATTCAGTTTATAGATAGAAATGTGTTTTGCAAAGTGTGGAGTGAGTGAGGGATGAAGGTTGTTTGTTCTCATCTTAAGGAGTCAAGAACATCTGAAAGCAGTTTCCTTGCCTCCAGCTTGGCTCTCCTCCATTCAGAGCGGGTAACTGGCTGGATGCCAGGAGATCAAGAGCAGCTAACACATTTACAATTCACTTTTGTAGCTGAAGTGGAATCAGCCCTGGGCTAGGAGTGAGGAGAATTGGGTTCTGCTTCTGTCTGGTCCCTGGTGTGACCCTGGGCGAGCCATCTCCCCCCTGGGCCTCAGATTCCCCTTATGCAAACTGCTGAGGAGTGGGGAGGGGGGATAGGAGGAGACACTCTCCAAGGGCCCTCACACAGGGCTCTGAACTCCTGTACTTTCTTTCTTTTTTTTTTTTTTTTTTTTTTTGCGGTACGCGGGCTTCTCACTGTTGTGGCCTCTCCCGTTGCGGAGCACAGGCTCCGGACGCGCAGGCCCAGCGGCCATGGCTCACGGGCCCAGTCACTCCGCGGCATGTGGGATCTTCCCGGACTGGGGCACGAACCCGTGCCCCCCGCATCGGCAGGCGGACTCTCAACCACTGCGCCACCAGGGAAGCCCTCCTGTACTTTCTAAACAAGAGACTCCCGGGTCCACTCCCCTTCCCCCACATGCCATACGGAGTACATGGGCAACAGGACCAGGAGGCTCATTTTACATTTGGTGACCCAGGAAAAGAACGCACAAAGCACAGAGCAGGTGGGCGATTGGCACAGGTTTACACAACCTGTAAACTAGAACTCAAGTCTCCTGACTCCCAGCCTAGATCTATGTTACTAGTACTAGAAGACGTCTAAGGGAGCTCCTAGGCTTTTCCCAGGACTGGGGCGCATAGGGCGAGGCGCACAATAAAGTAGCGAATGGGCAAGTCAACTCGCACGCTGAGCAAGCGGCTCCCGCCAAGCAAGAAGGCACACCGGGTCCCGGAGCGCCATTTCCGCGTGTGCTCGCGCTGCGGAGCCGCAGGTTGGTGGTTATATTGTGCGCTCGCATATCTGTGGATGTGGAAGGAGCTTGGGTGCCTCCGTCCCGGGGCCCGTGAGTGCCGACCTAAGCCCCCACGGTTTCCGGGCAAGGCGTGCCAGGAGCCCAGCTTCGCGCTCCCACGTGCGCCCCGGGATCCCTGTGGCTCTGTCCAGGGGAGGATCAGTATGTATCTGAGCCGCCCCCTACGTCGGGTCGGCGGCCTCCAGGGAGGCGGATACACCCCTCATTTCTACCCCCGGCGCCGGCTCAGCCTTCCCGAGCCGGCGGGTGCGCCTTACCTGCCGGTCGGCAAGGCTTCCAGGGGCGCCGTCTGTTCGTTGGACACCTCGCCCTGGGCTCGCGGGTGCCCTGCACTGCGCCCCAAGGCGCTCCGCCAGCCCCCCTGCTCGCAGCCCGCGGCCAGCACCGCCTGTGCCCCCTCCGCTCTGCGCTCCAACCCGCGCTCAACTGCCTTTTCCCTTCCTCGGGGCGTCCCCTCACCCGGCCCCGCCCGGCCCCTAACACACCCACTTCTCCCGGAGCTGGCTTCGGGCGCCTCCGCCCAGCTGCTTGGCCTCACCCAGCTGCTTGCCCTCACCCAGCTGTGCACTGCGACCTCTCCGTTCCCTGCAGCGCCTGCTTCCTGGACCTGAGACCGAATGTTCCTTGCTTCGCTTCAGCTTGCCCGGTCTGAGGAGGATCTCAGAAGAGCGTCGGGTGCTGGTGGAATCAGACCTTGCTCCTACGTGGTTGTATGGTGGTGGGCTGGTCACTGCTCCTCACTGGGCCATGGCTTCCTCGCTATAAAACGGGTACAGTTCCTGCATGCATTCTTCACAGGGTGATGGTTAGGGTCAGATGAGATCTTAGAATCCAAAATATTAAAGCCGGATAGTCACTGGAGAAATCATCTGATTCTAACACAAACCCTCTTTTCCAGACAGGATGCAGTTTGGGGAAGGGGCCCAGTTTGGGGAAGGGGACTTGCCCAAGCTCACTAAGGAAGTCACTGGCAGAGCTCAGACTCAGAATGCACTAGGCCACTCTCTCCCCTTAATCTCGGCCAATATTTCATCCAAGTCTCAACAGTCCCTCACATGCCCAGACAACTGGTGTCCAGCCACACCACGCTGCTCCCTGTCCCTGAATACCCTTCACTTTCTGGCCACCAGGCCCTCACTCAAGCTGTTTCTTCCTTGCTGGGGCCACTGCAGTTTCCAGAGAAGAGAAGCATCCAGGGACAGCTGGGAAATGAGAGCCAGGAGGCCATGGGCAAGGGAGTGGACAGTGGCAGGGAATAGCCTCTCAGGAACTCTGTGGGGAGTCCTTATCAGAGCCCTCTTTGCCAGCCTCCGGCCTTGGGATAGTTAATAACAAACTGAGAGGACTTCCCTGGTGGCACAGTGGTTAAGAATCTGCCTGCCAATGCAGGGGACACGGGTTCGATCCCTGGTCTGGGAAGATCCCACATGCCACGGAGCACCTAAGCCTGTGTGCCGCAACTACTGAGCCTGTGCTCTAGAGCCCGTGAGCCACAACTACTGAACCCACATGCCACAACTACTGAAGCCCTCATGCCTAGAGCCCGTGCTCCGCAACAAGAGAAGCCATGGCAATGAGAAGCCCACGCACCGCAGTGAACAGTAGCCCCCGCTTGCCACAACTGGAGAAAACCTGCGCGCAGCAATGAAGACCCAACACAGCCAAAAATAAATAAATAAAATAAGTAAATTTAAAACAAAAAACAAAAAACCGAGGCCAGCTCTGGCTCCCTTGCAAACAAAAATCTCTTCTAGGGCTTCTCTGGTGGCACAGTGGTTAAGAATCTGCCTGCCAATGCAGGGGACATGGGTTCGAGCCCTGTTCTGGGAAGATCCCACATGCCGTGGAGCAGCTAAGCCTGCACGCCACAACTACTGAGCCTGTGCTCTAGAGCCCGCGAGCTGCAACTGCTGAAGCCTGTGCGCCTAGAGCCTGTGCTCCACAACGAGAGGAGCCCCTGCAATGAGAAACCCATGCACCACAGCGAAGAGTAGCCCCCGCTCACCACAACTAGAGAAAACCCGCCCGCAACAATGAAGACCCAATGCAGCCAAAAATAAATTAATTAATTTTAAAAAAGAAAAGAATCAAAATAAAATTAAAATTTAAAAAAAATCTGTTCTAGGTAGGACATCTGAGGCATATACCCTCAATCACAGAATCTCAGATTATATCTAAGAAGTGCTATCATTTAAAAGAGACCTATCACATGGAGGGAATGTTGTACAAAATTGCTAATCTTCATCAAAACATGTTACTTCTGTCCCACTACTGGGCATATACCCTGAGAAAACCATAATTCAAAAAGAGTCATGTACCAGAATGTTCACTGCAGCTCTATTTACAATAGCCAGGACATGGAAGCAACCTAAGTGTCCATCGACAGATGAATGGATAAAGAAGATGTGGCACATATACACAATAGAATATTACTGAGCCATAAAAAGAAACAAAATTGAGTTATTTGTAGTGAGGTGGATGGACCTAGAGTCTGTCATACAGAGTGAAGTAAGTCAGAAAGAGAAAGACAAATACCATATGCTAACACATATATATGGAATTTAAGGGGAAAAAAATGTCATGAAGAACCTAGGGGTAAGATGGGAATAAAGACAAAGACCTACTAGAGAATGGACTTGAGGATATGGGGAGGGGGAAGGGTAAGCTGTGACAAAGTGAGAGAGTGGCATGGACATATATACACTGGCAAACATAAAATAGATAGCTAGTGGGAAGCAGCCGCATAGCACAGGGAGATCAGCTTGGTGCTTTGTGATCATCTAGAGGGGTGGGATAGGGAGGGTGGGAGGGAGGGAGATGCAAGAGGGAAGAGATATGGGAACATATGTATATGTATAACTGATTCACTTTGTTGTAAAGCAGAAACTAACACACATTGTAAAGCAATTATACTCCAATAAAGATGTTTAAAAAAACCCAAAACCAACCAAACAAAAAAAACATTTTACTTCTGTGTGACTTCTGTAGTTTCATATTTTGACCCAGCTACTTTTTTTTTTTTTTTTTTTCTGTCTGGATATCATATCTCAGTGGAGTCATCCTGACTCTGAGCAGGCAGTCTCAAATTACAGTCTACCTAAGAATCACCTTGGCCTTTATTTTAAGTGAAGTAGACTTTTGGGTTCCACTCCAGAGGTTCTGATTCAGGAGATCTGGACTAGAGCCCAGAAATTAGCATTCTAAAAAAAAGCTTCTGGAGAGATTGTGATGCAAGTGGTTCTTGAGACCAGCCTTGAGGAAACAGCCATGGCTCAGTAAGCATTCCTTCCCACATCCTGCCAAGCCTTGCATCTAATCTATAGGACTGTTTATTACAGTTATGAAGTCACTATTTGTCCACCTCATCTACTAGATTGTGAGTTCTCTGAAGTTAGGGATTGTCTCTTGTCCTAATAAAATTTTGGAATCACAGTCTTAGAATCATACCACGTTAGAGTTCTAGAATCATTTAGTGATAGAACCTAAGTTGGAAGGACTCTTAGAGTTATCTAGTCAAATCCCTTACCCAAGAATTCCCTATATTTCTTTGTGTGTGTGTAATAGAGGCTTTATTGCTTATTAATTGTGTCATTCCATACAATTTTAAGTAAACAAACTTAGAAAATGATGCCATCATCATTTTCTGAGCATGTTCAGCTGTTTTAATAAGGCAGTAAGAGGCACCACTGCCACCATCACCCCACCTCCAAAATTTGTACATTTCATATAAAAAGAGTAAAAATAGTTAATTGGCATTTAGCTAGCATTAGTTTTTGTAATCTATGAACCATGATAAGCCTGAACAATTTCAGAATCTTCAGAGCAAAACAAACCATTTTCTTCCACTAGCAAATGTAGCAGTTTCAATTTCTTTAAAAACACAAGCAAACAAATCAACATATTCCAATGGTCCTGAATTTTAATGTTTATATCATATTAATTCAAGAAATAAAATGTGATTCAGCATTTGAAAATGAGGCTGAACTTCTTCACCATAATTATACTTACTTCACAATTCAAATGATTTAACTGAAGCCAGGTTAGCCCAGTAAAAACCATGGTCACAACTCAACTGCTCTTTTGCTAAGGAAACTTCTTTAAAAGTTAGCTATTCTTTAAAAACTCAGACCCAAGCTGCATAACTGTGACTTGAGGAACCAACAATGAACCCTTCCAGATACCACTGCAGTAGTCCTATGTGGGGTTTTTTTGTTTTTGTTTTTATTTTTGGCTGCGTTGGGTCTTTGTTGTGGTGTGCGGGCCTCTCATTGTGGTGGCTTCTCTTGTTGCAGAGCACGGGCTCTAGGCATGCAGGCTTAGTAGTTGTGGCACACGGCTTAGTTGCTCCGCAGCATGTGGGATCTTCCCAGACCAGGGCTCAAGCCCATGTCCCCTGCATTGGCAGGCGGATTCCTAACCACTGCGCCACCAGGTAAGTCCATCCTATGTGTCCTTATAGCTGGGGAGCACATACAGAATCACTGTGAATCACACATACAGATCAATAACTTCCTGGTAAAACTACACCAATAGTTTCCTCTGTTAATGATTAAAAAAAAAAATAAGCATGTACTACAGTTCAGCAGTTGAAAGACTTCTAAGTCTATTATTTTAAAGATGCTGAGAAATACATTTGGATACTTGAAAAGAAGCAAGACTAGCATTGTGGTTTTATATTAAACCATTTAGAAGACCTCAGTTACAAACAACTAAAAATACATAAATAGGAATTTCTTTAAACCATTGTCTCTGACAATACAAAAATTAAATATTAAGTCATCCTTTACTCCCATCTATTTTGGTATATACAGCAAAGAGAAATGTTTTAAATAGAAACCAGCACTTCTATTCAAATGCTCTCTAATGTATTTGGCAGATTTGTTTTTATATTCTC
This sequence comes from Hyperoodon ampullatus, assembly GCF_949752795.1. NCBI lineage: Eukaryota > Metazoa > Chordata > Mammalia > Artiodactyla > Ziphiidae > Hyperoodon > Hyperoodon ampullatus. The sequence continues at coordinate 58,293,325 of NC_136920.1, read as the reverse complement.
CTGTTCAATGTTCCATTGAAAGCTCTTATAATTGAACATTGTGACCCAAACCAAGAGAAAAGTATAAACAGATATTCGTTTATTAAAAATAAGCAGTTCACCCTTGAAAAGTAAAAAGTAACTACAAACAATATTATGTATAAAATTCAAATACTAGTATTTAAATCTCTGAAGCAATTTATGCTTCAGTAATTAAGAGAAAGAAGAGATGAAGACTTCACTAAGATGAGAAGCCTATCGATATGGATCATGCTGTGGACTAATTGTTCACTCAGTATTCTGCCCCACTGGGATGAGAGTTTGAGAAGGGCTTCATATTCTTTTAAAAAAATTACACCGGGGGCTTCCCTGGTGGCGCAGTGGTTGAGAGTCTGCCTGCCAATGCAGGGGACACATCCGGTCCAGGAAGATCCCACATGCCGCGGAGCGGCTGGGCCCGTGAGCCATGGCTGCTGAGCCTGCGCGCCCGGAGCCTGTGCTCCACAGCAGGAGAGGCCACAACAGTGAGAGGCCCGCGTACCGCAAAAAAAAAAAAAAAATTACGCCAACTAGAATAAGATCATATGAGTTAACGTTGATTATTATTCCCCATATTTGTCCATTTACAGAACTCAATTGGCTTCATAAAGTATACTAATCAGTAACATTTTCACCTTTTATTAAGGTAAGTTTGTAAAAATAATTTAATACAACCAGATCTCCTCATGCACTTTCAGCTTAAAACATTTTTATGTAAGAAATAAATCAAAAAAATCTGTTTTATAAAAAGCCACTTCAATACCAGAAAAGAGTAATAAAAGATTTTGAACCCAGTTTATTTTTTAAAAGATGCTCTTCCCATGTCTCAAATTCCAAGTGCTATTCATCATCTTTAAAGCCAGTTTTACTTAACTTCACCACATCAACCCAGTTCCATCCTCGAGGAAGTTCTCCTTTGTGATCTGCTTTATCTACCAACTTATGCTTCTGGGCTTTTTTTTTTTTTTAATTCTCTATTTTAAAAAATATTTATTTATTTGGTTGCACTGGGTCTTAGTTGTGGCACACGGGATCTTCATTGTGGCTTGTGAACTCTTAGTTGCAGCATGCATGTGGGATCTAGTTCCCCGACCAGGGATCAAACCCGGGCGCCCTGCATTGGGAGCCCAGAGCCCTAGCCACTGGACCACCAGGGAAGTCCCCTAATTCTCTATTTTTTTAATTGAAGTATAGTTGATTTACAATGTTGTGCTAATTTCTGCTGTACAGCGAAGTGACTCAGTTATACACATATATACATTCTTTTTTAAAATATTTTTTTCCATATGGTTTATCCCAGGAGATTGGATATAGTTCCTTCTGGGCTTTTGAAAGTTGTCTTTTTTTCTCACTTGACGGGGCTGTATTAGGAATTTCAAACAAGATGATATTTCTTGTGGATGTCGTAGAATTAAGAGGGATGGTGATTCTCCATGAACTGCTGTTTATTGTCCTTCGCATATTCAAACAACATGTGGGTCATGGCGGTCCTTCCACTGCTTCCTGTAACTTGGCTGATATGCTCTGCTTTACAGCTGATGATATGGTGCTAAAAGATGCGTTCATAGATATGACTGGAGGTGTTTGAGGATATGTTTCTGTCCAGGAAATCTCTATGAAGAAGGCTTTGGGATCACCATTTTCTCCTATCTTATACTGAAATGAAACTGGACTTAATTCCTGGAAACTTTTCATCTCCTTCATAAGTAGAATGTGGTGCCTCCAGTTCCATCTCCTGGTCCTTCTTGGCGCTCAGTGCGCTGGTTGCAAGGCACCTCCCTTGGACTACATTCAAGACAGCAAGAGAAAATGAGGGCAGTGGCTCCGAGGCCCATAGTGGTGGGAGGCACACCCTTCACAGGGCAGAGGAGAGTCATGCACGCACCCCTGGCCCTTGGGCATCATGAAGCTGCTGGCTAGGGGCTGGCCTATATTTCATTTTTGACAACAGATTCATCAGCTTCTCTTGCACACCTCTAGTGAAAAGGAGCTCATTGCCACCAAGGCATCTGAGGCTCTGATTGTTAGGATGTCCTCACACTTTGATAAATACTGCCTCCTATTGACTTCTACCCTTTGGTCCTTGTGCACAATGGAGACATCAAGTACACTCCTAATCTTTGTTCCCTTTTTCAGTCCTTCAAAAACTTAAGGCCTATCTTCCATTTCCCCTTCTCTGGAGTGAAGATGGGGCAGGAACCCTGTTAGGGAAGGCAGCTGGCCAAGAGGCCAATGGAAAGTGGGCCGAACTGCCTAATTTTCCCCAGCTGTGCCTTGCAGTCTTGCTATGAGGCTTAGATGGCCCAATGTGTGTAACATGCCAAGAGTGTGATGCACATGCTTAATAAATGGCAGCTTCTAGTGTTATTAGATGAGAAAAGGAAGGATGAAACAGAACTCCTCTCCTGGGGAAACCGTAGTCTGAGAAGGACCTTCAGGGAACTCTCTAATCCAGAGAGGTTGGGGACAAGGCCCTGGACCTTGAGATGGGGGATGGGGGAGTGAAGTGGGCCAACTGAAGGAGTCTGGGGAAAACTCATCTAGAGATACACCTCCTTCAAGTTTTGCTTAAATGCCACCTTTTTTGTGAGGCCTTTCCTGACCATCCTATTTACAAATCCTAATCCCTCCCTTCTCCTGCCCTCCCTTAAAGCCCTTCCCTGCCTTGTTTTCCAATCTGATCTACTTAACTTTAAAAAATATATATATTTTGCTACTGTTGTTCTTGCTGCATCCCTCAACTGAAGCTCACAGCTCCTGTCTGTCAGCCCTATCTCAGACCTCTCTTCTCTGGATTCCTGTAACCACCCCCTTTCCTCTCCCCTTCAGGCCTGGAGAGGTAATGGTGCCCAAATGTTTCAAGATCCAGGGTACTTCACAACCCCTTGTGGTTTCCCTACTCCCTGCCCACCTCTTTGAATAGAGCCTCCTCAAATTACTGATGTAATGTGGCCATCTGCTTCCCGCTGGACCTGGCTGATGCAGAAGGCCATTCTCCTACAGCCCCTTACACTTCCCTTGAACACAGCACTTACCATTCTGTGTTATAATTGTCTACTTTATTCGTTGATTCCACACCTTAGTGCTCCTTAAGGGCACTAAGCCGGCACTAAGTCTGCACAGAGTAGACCTTACTGAGAATTTGTTGAATAAATGAATGAATGAATAAAGGTAATGAAAGGAAAGGTCACTAGGAATTACATTATCAGGGAAAGCTTCCAAGAAGAGATAGAACCTGAGAGAGCCTGATGTTCTTTCAACCCCTCGGCCAGACCTCTCTCCTCTGAGCACTAGACTCCTATATCTAACTACCTACTTGACATCTCTGTTTGGATAACATGTTGTGGCTGGAACTCGTGACTTCCTTCCCTGCTCCCTTCAGTTTTCTGTCTCTTGGTAAATGCAACCATCATCCATCCAATTCCCTGTTTGTTTTCTTCATAGGACTCAACCCCAACCCAGTCTTCTATTTATCTGTATATTGATTTGGGGTCTGCCTTTCCCATTAGACTGTAAGCGCTACAAGAAGACAGGCCAGGTGTATCTTTTTCACCATAGAATACCCAGGATGTAACTCAATGTCTGTCTAGTAGGTGGGGGAGAAGCGTTGGGAGGTAGGACGAGCATGGATGATGTCTGTCGTCAACAGTCTCAGAAGCCTGGGTTACCAAGGAAAATAGAGCATGAATCACAGAGGAAGTTTAATGATCACATCAAGTAATTTTATTCCATTACTCATCAGGAGCCTGTGTCTGTGCTTCTGCAATCTTGTCTCCTCTTGGCCTGTCAGTTTAGCCCACAGAACATTTGTCTTCTTGTTCTGAGCTTAACCATTCTCCTGCCCCTGCAGGCAGCAAAGAGCAGTGAAAAGAGCACTGGAAGACGTGCAACAAGGTGTGGTGTCAGGAGACTGAAAATCTCAGTGGCCTCTTCTTCCTCACCCTCACACATGCTGTGTCCTGGGCAGCAAGGTGGAAGAGTGCTCAAGAACACAGCTTCTGGGGTCCAACTGAGCTGGGTTTGAATCCTAGCCCTGCAATTATCAGCTGTGAGAACTTAACCTCACTGAGTCTTAGTTTCCTTATGTAGAATGGGGATTAAAAACAACTACATCTTATGGTTGTATGGATTAAAGTAAGATATTGTATTTAAAGTACTTCACCTGATACCTGGCACATAGCAAGTGTTCCATAAAGAATAGCTATTGGGAACTCCCTGGTGGTCCAGTGGTTAGGATGCCATGCTTTCACTGCCGAGGGCACAGGTTCAATCCCTAGTCGGGGAACTAAGATCACGCAAGCAGCACAACATGGGGAAAAAAAATTAATAAGGGCATGTGTGTTCATGGTTGTATAAATATGGACTTTTGAATCTTATGGTTTAAACAATAAGGGCTATGGGAATGCAGAAGAATGTGGGTTCAGTGTGGACTAGGGTTTGCAGAGATGAGGGATGTATCCATCAGGAATCTTACGAAAACCCAGCTCAAACTGACTTAAGTAGAAAAGGGAATTTCTCAGCTCATAAAATTATAAAATCCTGACATATCTAGCTTCAGGTATGGCTGGATCCAGGAGCCCAGATGATGTCTTCAGGAAGCTGTCTCTGCTTTTCTCACTGATGCTCCATGCTCAGGCAGAATCCCATGTTGCGGTAACAAAATGACTGCCTGAATTCCATGCATACACTCTATTCTATGAATGAAACCGGTAGAAAGAGCTTCTTTCCCCCACAACCCTCCTGACAGAAGTCTTGGGTCAGACTCTTATTGTCCTGAAACGGACCCAGTGCCTATCCCAGTCACAGAAGCTGGTAGGGGGTGTGTCATCTCTATTCAAACCACATACACTTGGGTGGGGGAAATGGGTGGAGGGGGCAAAAGGTACAAACTTCCAGTTATAAAATAAATAAGCCAGGAATTCCCGGACTCTGTGCTTTCCCTGCTGTGGGCCCGGGTTTGATCCTTGGTCGGGGAACTAAGATGCCAGGAGCTGTGGGGCACGGCCATAAATGAATGAATGAATGAAATAAGCCATGAGGATGTAATGTACAGCATGGTGACTATAGTTAGTAATACTGGATTGCATGTTTGAAAGTTGCTAAAAGAATAAATCTTGGGCTGTAGAGCGGCCTCCCATGCCTGTACCAACGGTGGTGGCCTGCGAGGGTCACTTTTAGCAGGGGGGTGGAGGGGGAGGCGTTCTAGCTTTGCTAATGTAACTACACATTTACAGAGCTCTAAAACAGAGATGGATAAAACTGCCCTGCCCCGGGGAACGTAGGCACCGCCTGTCTGGGAAGACCCTGTGGTGGGCAATGCAACAAGCTCCCGATGGGGACCATTCACTGTGCCCAGGGAACTATGGCGCCCGCGGAGGGGCGGGGACCGCGTTCTTCCGGGCGCTTAGAGAAAGTTCCTGCAGGAGGCGACCTGGGAGCCAAGTTTTTAGATTGACTGGGGGTTAGCTGGGAAAAAAGGAACAAGATAGAGCATTAGAAGCACTGGGATAGTCACGCGTGTAAGAAAAATTTTGTTCAGGAAAGTGGTAATGGCTTATTCTGGCGAGTGTGGCAAAGTGCTTGGGATGGTGGAGGTGTCCTGGTCACTGCCCGCCCTATGCTTTCCACTCTGCCAACCCCTGAAGAGTGAAGGCAGCTTAACGCCTAACTCTGGAAATGGGATAATGACCCCGATGAGCTGACGTCCAACTCTGAGTTTGGAAGGAAAAGTAGGTGTTAGTGATGGGGCAAAGAGACCTTTAAGTGCAAAGGTTGGAAAGTATGACAGGGTTAGAGGTGTCCGGAAGAGGGACAGGTGGGAAAAGATTGAGGCCACATTGGGGAAAGATATGCTGAGTCATTGATACAAAATTTACACACAGCAATTGGAAACAATAATGCCTGAGCAATCAGTCACAAAGCCGACCTAACTTGTTCAGTGGATCATAAGGACAAGAAGGAACCGATCAAGGGCAGAATGTGTGCTGAAGCTGGAGTGATCTGAGAAAACTCTACAAAAAGGTGGCATCTGTGTGTGACCGGGAAAATCAGCTAGGAGGGACTATGATCTTATAAATAAACAGATGAGATGAGTCTTTCTCAGGGTGATATCATGCCAAAAGACACATCCAGGCTAAAAACCCTGGAGAACCCTACTGCTGGATTACATCATCTCCTCAGTCTTCATGTTTAGGAAATAACCTTTTTGGCTTGCAGACCTGGCAAGATTAAAGCTGCAGGAGAATGGACAGTGAGGTACAGAGAGATGGAAGGATCTTGGATTTGATTGATGATGCTTGGTGAGAAGACAAGCTGCCTTATGAGGATGTTGCAATACCACTGAATGAGCTTCCTGAACCTGAACAGGACAATGGCGGCACCACAGAATGTTAAAAAACAAGAAATGAAGCGGACTGACTTACCCTTACAGTACCTCCATGAGAACATTCCCCCCATAGGAAACTGACACCTGGCTCCTTGTTCATTGACAGATTTTTTAAAATACACAGATACAAAATGTTTTCTTTCAGTCCCCTAATTTGAATCTTTGAGTGATAGATCAACACTCAAAAATGTACCACTAATTTTGTGGCCGCAAAATGCAAGGTGAAAATATTTAACCAGAATGAGAAGCTGATGGCGATTTCTTGGGAATGCAGAATATCTGGCCCTTTGAACCTAAAGTGCTTCATTGACTAGCTTGTGTTTGAACATGATTCATTAAACATTTGCCTTTAACTCTGATTTTGCTTTACTGTTAGAGTTTAACACTTCCCAACTACTTATATGTGTCCTGTGACACAGGTGATTGAAGATATGAGAGGGAAAGATGAAGAACCACAAAGCCAGGCATGAGAATTAACTTCTCATATACCCCTATTCTGAGAATCATCTGAGTGGGTGTGTGTGTAGTCTGTAGATGTAGTGGACATATAGGTAGGCCATTCACTGACTAGTGGGATTCCTAAGAATCCCCATGATATTTTCAAACTTTGGATAAATTTACAAATTAAAAGCTATCTTGACAGTTAACCTCTGCTCTCCCTACAACTTCCTTTGGTGCTGCTGGAAAGGTGAGATGGACCACTAGTTTTATCCAGTAACAGGACTTCTTATTTTCTCAAAGCCCTTTCAGATATAACTGAAGCACCATGGAGTCAGTATTTAGTTACACGTTTGTGTAAGAACTTGTATTTTGAAAAACACATTGAGGGACATTTATCTCCTAGAATTATTTGCCTCTGTTATGTGGTATCTCTCTTGTTCTCTCCCCAGATTGTAAACTCTGTGGGAAGAGGCCCTGACTTTTCCATCTGTATCCCTTATTGAAAAACTGGAAACACTGAATAACTGAAACCTCCCTTCAAAAAACAAAAAAGAATAAATCTTAAAAATTCTCATCACAAGAAAAAAAATTTTATAACAGTGTAAGGGGATGAATGTTAACTAGACTTATTGTGGTCATCATTCCACAATGTATACAAATATCAAATCATTATGTTGTATACCTGAAACTAATATAATGTTACATGCCAATTATACTTCAATGGAAAGAAACAAACAAACAAATACACACACATAAAACTGGTCGGGGGTGATTCCCGAAGGAAAATCTGGATGCTACTATCAGAGGTAGTCTAAATGGCTATACAGGCTGAAGCAACAAGTATCCTCTATAGTAGGCCTTGGAAAACAGATATGATTTGGGCAGATAGGAGATTCACAGTTGAGCAGAAATGAGAAATGAGAAGAGGGGAGTAAGTGTGCCATGAGCACAACTCACATACCTGGGCAGAGGGAGCAGGCATGTTCTGTGGAGTCCTAGAGAGAAGACCTGAGACCAAGCGGGCTTGTGGGAGAGTCACAGGATCCAGATCTCTGCTCACTGGGAGTGTGGGACAGGCTGCCTCTGATGGGAATGGGCTTCTTATCTTGGAGGTGAGCAAGTAGAGCTTCCTTGTCAGAGTGGCTATCAGAGGAGCCTTCTAGATGGGCTCTGAAATCCCTTGCATCCCTCACGTCTGAAATTCTGTAGTCCAGAAATCATCAACTTCCCCCATCCTGATCCCCACCCCTTCTCTCTCTTCTAAACTTCTCTCTAAGGGGAGTGCTATATCCTTCTCCCTGATATATTTATGGGGTGTCTGAAGACATTCTAAATTCTAATTCTGGCTCCTACTGCAAGTGTAGGACCTTGGGGGAACCACTTATCTTCTCTGGGGCTGTTTCTCCCTTAGCACAGGAAGGGGTGAGGCTGTCTGATCTCTGGGGCCTCTGCCAGCCCTGACCTTCTTGAGTGCCTGTCAAAGACTCAGCCTGACCCTGGGGAGCAACAGGACACACCACAGCTCTCAGGCCAACCAGGTGTGTTGGCTCTTCAGGGTCTCAAAAGCACTTTCACACTCATTGTCTCCTTTGGTCCTTTCACCTTCCTGTGTGGAGGGCAGAGTGGGAGTCAACAGGAGTGCTGTTTAATGTACAGCCTTTGGAGTCCAGACTTGAGTTCAAATCATGGATCTGCCTCTAACTAACTATATGAACTTGGGCAAATCTTCATCTGAGCCGGTTTCCTCTTCTCAGAATACAGTCAGCAATACAACCTTGTGGGTTTGTTATTTACTGTGATGATTAAATAATGCCTGTAAAGTGCTTAGAACAGCCCTGGGCCCACGTGGGTTGGGCTGGAGAGGGGTGAGTGTGGTGGAATTCAGCTGAGCTGAGCTGAACAACAAAAACTCCTTGAAGGCACCCAGCATCTCACAAGGCATAGCATGTCCCCAGTCCAGCCTCTGACTGCAAATCAGGGTCATATCAGTCAGGGTTCTGGCAGGAAACAGATGGCACCCTGAAACTAGATACTTTGAAGAGAGCATGAAGGAGAGTTTAGGAAACTGACAAGGAATGGTGCAGCATGTCTGGCTAGCAACAGTGAGGAGGGAAAGCATTGCCAGGCTTGGAGGGCAAGGGTGGGATGGGTTTATTGGAGCCCAAGGAGGGCAGCCAGGCTGGGACTGTGACTTCATGTAGAGACTGCAACCAACCCATGCTGACCTAGCAGAGACAGAGCTGGGAAATGAATCCCTTCCTTTCCCTCCACTCCCTCCCCTCCCACCCTATGGTCTTCTACTGCTGACTCTTTTTGTACCAATCCAGATGGAAGCTCAAGAGCAAGGAGTCCCATGGTGGGTGGAGAAGGGTGGTGAGCATACAGAGGGGCAGATGGGAGGATCAAGCAGAGGCAGTGGCAAGTCAGTCAGATGGGTGAGGTCCTCCGCATTCATTTTCAGGCTGCTCCGGGCAAGGGGTGGTAGGGAGGAGCAGGAGAAGTAAGGAATGTGGGAGGAGGCTGTGAGCCCAGGCTGTTCGCCCTAGAAAGGGGTAGGAGGACAATCTGCTGTTCTTCCAATACCCACCTGCTCTCTTTCACCTCCAGGCCTTCGCCTATGCTGCTCTCTCTGCCTGGAACACCCTTCCTCCTGGGGCTGGCTAACTCACCCTGAGATGTTGCCTGCTCCTGGATCAATCTGTGCCTAAAGTCTATCCCCAGACTTCTTAGTTACGAGATCTAAGATACTGCTTTTCATTGCGTTTGAGCCAGGTTTTCTCTTTCTTACAACTTAGAAGTCACTTGAGCCTTTTCTGCCCCTCTTCCCTTTTAAGATTAGTCACTTCTGTGTTCCCATAGTACCTATACAGACTTCTCTCATGGTACTTATAACAGGTTACTGTGAACAGTTTTTACTGGTGTGTCTCCTCCACCAAGCTGTGAGCTCCCTGAAGACAGGGACCAAGTCTGACCCATCTCTGTGTTCCCAGGGCCCAGCACAGGCTGACACACCTTGCACTGGCTGTTTTGCCAAAAGTCTGCTTTTGGTTTTAAGGTTCGTTGGATTCGCTGGCAAAATAACCACTCGTCTCACGCAAATAAACAGCTTCAATCAAATCTTTAATAGAAGGTGATTTAACTTAATTTCAATATACAACCATTAAAAGGAAAGGAATAAGAATATTAACAGAGTATATAACAGAGCATACATCACCGAATTGGGCCGACACCTACTTCCAGATCCAAGCAGCAGCTGGGAAGTCCCTTGCACAGCAATCTGGAGTCCCAGTTGGGAAGGTCCCAGGCGGTGTGTTCACCCCACGGGTGAGACTGCAGAGTGCCGCCCAAAGGAGTCCTGCTTTTAACGCCAAGCTGCAAACTGATGATCATCAGCTTGCATGAAGATATGCAGCTCTGGCTGTTATTGCAAATGCTTTGATACTTTAGTTGTAAGTCTCAGAATGTTCGCTGATCCCCGAGAACTGGCCAGATTCCCAAGATTTGCTAGCACCGTTTCTGCTGACCTGCATGTAGTCTAGCAGTTCGGCATGTAGCTCTTCCAGCGTCTTTTTTAGTCAAAGGCCTATTGTTGCCTCTGAAGCCTGGACTATTTCACTAGCTTCCCCAACACTGGCTGGACCACACCAGGCATGTTATCTTCAAGCAATACAGGTTAAGGCCATGTTAGCCAATTGGAACCTGTTGAGATGAGGGCAGTGGGGGCAGAGTCTGGAAGCCACATTTTATGAAGAACAGAAGAATCAGGAAAGTTTAACTTGAAGAAGAGCCTGCTCCTAGGATAGAATTCATTTGCTGACTCAACAGGCCATTTCTGGGCACCTCTGTGTGAGGCCCTGGGCTGGTCCTGAGAGGGCCATGGGTGATACAGCTATAGTCCCTGCCTGGGGAGCTCACAGCCTGGACGGGGTCAGACATGGAAATAAGTAACTACATCATAGGGGCCACTGCCACCCGAGGGGGATGCACGGTGTGGCGAGGGAAGACCTCTCAGAGGAGGACTTGCAGGAGGGCAGAATTATGACACTGTTGAGGGCAGGTTTCAGTTTGGGATGAGGAACAACTTTCTAACAATCAGAATTATGAAGAATGCTCCACATCTGGAGCTGTGTGAGCAGGGCTGGGATGACCACTTCACAGACTGGATACTGATGTCTGTCAACAAAAGGACCAAAGTAGAGGCTACAGGGAATTCCTCCTAACAGTCATTGAACCACTGTTTCCTTTCACATGCTAGGATACAAACAAACAAAACCAAGAAACAGTCTCTGGCTTAGAAAAGCTCACAGTTTAGGTAAATTGAAAAAATGTAACACTATAGCCTTATACCAGTGTCTCTTGAACTTGAATGATGTATGAACCCCTTTTAAAGGAAAAAAATCATTGAGGTACTCAGTGCTGATAATCTAAATATGTTCAAATTTAAACTCAGTTTAAACTCCAATGCAACTGTAAAAGCAAATCTTTTACATAGTATTTATTCAATACAAATTTTAATGAAAATGAACAAAACTAAAAAACTAATAAAATGCTAATAACACTAATGCTACCGGACATGTTGAGTTCTTTTGCACTCAGCCTGCCAGGTCTACAGACGTATTCCAGCTGGTAAGTGAAGAAGGAATGATAGAATCTGAGTATCACATCTTTCAAACCCCTAATAAAATAATGAATCTAGGGCATAGTCATCACAAAAAAAAAAAGAGGAAAAAATAAAACCCCAAAACAGATACTACGGGCTTCCCTGGTGGCGCAGTGGTTGAGAGTCCGCCTGCCGATGCAGGGGACACGGGTTCGTGCCCCGGTCTGGGAAGATCCCACATGCCGCGGAGCGGCTGGGCCCGTGAGCCATGGCCACTGAGCCTGTGCTCCGGAGCCTGTGCTCCGCAAGGGGAGAGGCCACAACAGTGAGAGGCCCGCCTACCGCAAAAAAAAAAAAAAAAAAAAAAAAAAAAAAAAAAAAAAAAAAAACAGATACTACATGCTACTTGATGTAAGAACACACCATCACCTACAAAGCAGATGTGCTAAAAAAAATCATACCTGAATCATGTCAATTGTCAGAATCTACTTTTTAACCTTCAGGAAACACAGGAGAAAAAGATAAAAAAGATGGCGGGGGAACCATAGGTGAAAAGAGACATTTATGAGACATATGAACCAAATTCAGTGTGTAGACCTTGTTTGAATCCTGGTTTGAACAAACCAACTACAGGAAGGAAGGAGGGACGGAGGGAGGGAGGGAGCGGGGGAGGAGGGAGAAAGAAAGAAATCTGAATATTAACTGAATATTTGTTGATATTGAATAAGTATTTATATGTTAATGATATACTGTGGTTATGTTTTTTTTTAAAGAGTCCTTATCTTTTGGGAATACATACTGAAATATTTATGCATGAAATAATATGGTACCTGTGATTTGCTTCACAACAATCCAGGGAGGAGGCAGGAAATGGGCACTGGTTTAGATAAACTAAGAATGGCCATGAGTTGATTGTTTTACCTGCGTGATGGGTACATGGGGTTCATGGGGTTTGTTGTATGTTTGAAAGATTTTATAATAAAAAGCTTTAAAGATGAAGAAAAATCTAAGATGCTACAACATTTAAAATTCAGGCATTGTGCATTGCCGATAGGAATATAAATCGGTATGTTTTATGAAAGGCAATATGACAACATCTATTAAAATAAAAATGCACATATCCTTTGACTCAGAAAATCACTTCTAGAAACGCAAACTCTGTGCTCACCATGTGTGATACAATATGCAGACACAGACACACATGCACATTTATACAGGGATCATCATTGCAGCCCTATTTGTAAAAGAAAAAGATTAGTAATAACCTAAACATCCTCCATAGGGGGCTAGCTAAATAAGTCATGGTAAATCCACTGAATGGAACACTCCACAGCTGTTTCGAAAAATGAGGATGATTCCATAGCCGTTTTTAAAAATGAGATGTTCTTTATATACTGACCTGAAACAATCTTACAAAGTGCAGGGATGTTTGTATAGTATGCTACTATATGAAAAAGAATGTACACATATAAGCATGTATGCTTATATATATATATATATAATATCTATGAAGAATATAAATAAGACATTTACCATCATTTAGGCCTCCAGGAAAGGGACTGGGTTTACAGGGGAAAGGGATAGGAATAAGCCTTACATTTCAATGGTAGCATTTTGTACCTTTTAAATTTTTTTCCATGTATATGCATTGCCTATATTTTTTTAAAAGATCTAAGTTTTAAAAGAAAAAAACAAGATTAAGGGCTTCCCTGGTGGCGCAGTGGTTGAGAGTCCGCCTGCCGATGCAGGGGACAAGGGTTCGTGCCCCGGTCCGGGAGGATCCCACGTGCCACGGAGCAGCTGGGCCCGTGAGCCATGGCCGCTGGGCCTGTGCGTCTGGAGCCTGTGCTCCACAACGGGAGAGGCCACAGCAGTGAGAGGCCCACGTACCGAAAAAAACAAACAAACAAACAAACAAAAATCAAGATTAAGATGTTAAAAATATAAAGACTATCTAGCAATGTGGGAAAATCTTTGTAATACTATGGTTTAAAATAGTATACATTTTATCCACATAATAATTCATAATAGAATTATAAAACAGAATAGAATAATAAAAGATGTCTGCTCATAATCAAGTGCTGGAAACACACAAATGAATTTTTTTTAGGTGGGAGTGCAAGTTTTGTTGTTTGTTAAAACTTTATAGTTATTATAATATGGTATGATAATAGGTAAGGTAAATTATGATTTAGTGAAAAAATTAGATTTTGATTGCAAATATCTGATTTCCATGAAGGTTTTCAGTCAGAGGCTTTTTTCATGAAGCGAGGTGTACCTGGTCACACTGCCAGAGCAGGTTCTGTTTGGTTTCCTGCCAGCCTTGTTGAGGAACAAGATGCTGGGCCAGTCACTGCAGTTGGTCACGTCCTCACACTTAGCACTCATTCACCAGACCTTGGACAATTTGTTTATTTATGAGGAAAAGACTTCTCATAAACAAGAAGAGGCTTTCTGGAGGTGGAAAAGCCAGCGTGTTAACTATCCTCCTTCGTACACTCAGCTTCCTTCCTTGAGGAAGGGCCCCAGTGGGAAAGCGTAGGTGGGCTCTGTCCAGAAAGGAAGGAGAGTCAGGAACCCACAGCAGTGGCCTGAGCCAATTCCACACGTCCGGCCTCAGCCTAACTCTGGCCTTCTGCCCTGTGTCCTCCTCAGCTGTCGACCCACCTGTTCTTGGAGGCATGTCTCCTCCAGGATACCTGCCCTGCTCACTCTTCAGAGGCAGCTGTGGAAGAGTGGAAAAGAGCCCAGATTAGGAGCCAGGGACTGACTCTGCCCCTAACTAAGTGCATGACCTCAAATAAGTCACTTAGCCTCCCAAGCCTCAGTTTTTTCATCCATAAAATAAGCCTACCTATCTTGCTGTGCTGCCAGAAGAGTGAATGAGATCGTCGTGTTGTCTCATTCTGGGTCCCACACTATGTCTCTGCCTAGACTGCTTCTCAGTCTCCTTGGCCTGCTCCTCCTTGGCCCGTGCCTCACATTTATCAGTCCTCTGCCCTCCCCTTCTCTTTGGGCTCCCAGACCTAAACCATCGCTCATCACAGCCATGCTCCAGATCCAAACACCCAACTGGTCCTCTCCACCTACATCTTCCACAAGTATCTCAAACCTGATTTACCTAAAACTGAACTCATTATCATTCTCTCCAAACTTGGTCATTATCCGGAGTTCTCTATCCCAGCAATACCTCTAGCATCCACCCACTTGCTCAAGCCAGAAACCTGGGGATTTTCCTTGACTGTCCTCCAACATTCATGGATAACAGCAGCAGTAGCCATCTTCCACTACATGGCCTGGGAAACAGAGAAAGCTGGACTGAAGTAAGATAGAATGAAGCAAACACACCAAGAATCACGGCAGAGAACAGGAGAGAAAAGACCATGTGGGTTCCTAAAGGGCTACATGCTCTGTTCTGGAGCCCAGCTGCAGCCCCACCCTTGGATTTTATGAGACCCCCCTCAGTACCTTTTCCAATAACCCTCCCATTGTGGGGTTTGCTTGTTTGTTTTTGCTTTAGTTTGAGTTGGGTTTCTACACTTGCAAATACAAGAGTCCTAATTAATATAAACATATTTTATCCGTCAGCATAGGCTAGTTATGCTGTGGTAATGAACAACCCTCACATCTTGGTGGCTGAACTCCACCACATGTCCATCAGCAGCAGGGAGCTCTGCTCATTGCAGTCCCTCAGGAAGCAACCACCATCTTGAATGTTGTCGGTTACTGTTCCACAGAGCCAGGACTGGAACTAGAGTTGCCTGACTTCTCATTCAAGGCTCTTTCTACTCTAACTGCCTGTGGTAGTCAGTCTCCAAGATGGCCCTTAATGATCCTCACCTCCTATCACCCTCGTGCAGTCCCTTCCATACTGAATAGGGCTCACATATTAAGAGACTGCAGAAATGACTGTGTGACTTCCAATGCTGGGTCATAAAAGACATTGTGGCTTCCACCTTGTCTCTTTCTGGCATCACTTGCTCTGGGGGAAGCCAGTTGCCAGGTCATGAGAACATTCAAGCAGCCCTGTGGAATGATGAGGAACTAAAGTGAGGAATTAAGGCCTCCTTTTAACAACTACTACCAACCAAGCATGTGAGTGAATCATCTTGGAAGCTGATTCTCCAGCCCCAGTCAAACCTTCAGATGAGAGCTGCCCCAGCTGACATCTTGATTGCACCTGAGAGACCCTGACCAGAACCACCCAACTAAGCTTCTCCCGAATTCCTGACCCACAATATACGAGATAATAAATGTTTATTCTTTTAAGTCATTAAGTTTTGGGGTGATTTGTTACACAGCAATAGATAATTACTATAGAACCTTACAAACAGAGATCTCATATAAGAAAAACTTACTTCTATCTTTGGCATTTGTACAGTGTGAGAAATTATTCTTCTCTTTCCCCTAGCCTCTGGCCTAGCTCAGGTTACCTAACTAAAAATAGCTATCAGGCTTGAGGAATCCAACCCAGGAACACATAATCCCATTTTATTCTTTAAAGACACCTTTCCCTTTCCCTTTTATTGCAGAAAGTACCCAGGTCTCTTGAGAATGAAAAAGCACCACATCACATCACCTTCACCTGGATGATCCAGAGAAATGATTCTTACAAAAATCAAAGGAACTGGAGCCTAGGCTTCCCCAGTTAAATACAGTATTGAGGAAATAATAAATATTTGAGAAATGACACTCTGAGTTTTTCTAAGCTGAGAAAATGGTGTCAACAGTAGTGCTAATGCCTTATATTTATACAACATGCTTTTCATAATGTTTTCACATCTATATCTGAGGTAGGTGGGGAAGATATAAATAAACCAGGATACATATGGAACCAATGGCTCAGAGCTCATGATTTGCCCATAGTCTCATGGCGTGTGAATGACAGGGCTGGGTCTAGAATCTGGGTTTCAGTGACTCCAAGTCAGGTGTGGTGCTTTCCAAGGCAGGACCTCCAGGCTGTGATAATATAAATGCCCTTCAGCTGGGGCTGTCCTCTGAGATCAATGTGCACTTGTAGGTCTCTTTAAAGGCCTCAAGGAAACGTGGTATTACTTCATCCACAGTGACATGCCTCTGGAGCTCCTTACTCAGGGAAGTGACACCTGTCCCAACCAGCCCACAGGGCACAATGTGCTCAAACCACGTAAGGTCCGTAGAACAGTTCAGCGCCAGGCCGTGAGATGTAATGTGCTTTCCACAGCGGACTCCTGCAAGGCAAACCAATGGGTCTTAGAATAGGTACCCTCCCTCCCCAGGCTTCATGATCCCCCTCAGTGTGATGAGGAAACTGTACTAGACCACTGACTTTCCAACTTCGTTTCTAGAGCACCCAAGGGGCTGTGCACAGATCAGGGGAGGGGGACAAAATGGGAGGAGAGGTGTGTTGCTCCACAGTAGCTGCACTTATTATGGAGATTACAGAAAATGTCCTTTAACAAAAGGATTCCTCCGTTGCTTAAAAAAAAGTTCGAAAACACTATTTCACCCTTATTGTCCTGATACTGTGAAGTACCCTGGCAATTCACTTCCCGTGTGTCTCCACTGGTAAAAATGAGTGTTGAACGAGTTGGCCCTTCTGGTTCTGAATATTTCAGTGAAGAGGGTTAAAAACTTTGTTTTGTTTGTTGTTTATTTGTTTTTACATGTAATGAGATATTAATTAAGCCTTAAAAAGGAAGAAAATCCTGACACACACTACAACATAGATGAACCTTGAGAACATTATGCTAAGTGAAATAATCCAGTCACAAAAAGACAACTACTGTATGATTCCACTTAAATGAGTTACCTAGAGAAGTCAAATTCATACATATAAAAGTAGAATGGAGGTTGTCAGGGGCTAGGGGGAAGGTGAAATGGGGAGTTGTTTAAAAGTGGAGTTTAAATTTTGAGAGATGAAAAGAGTTCTGGAGACTGGTTGCATAACAATGTGGAAGCACTTAACACTACTGAACTGTACACTTTAAAATGGTTAAGATGGTACATTTTATATTATGTGTATTTTACCACAATTTTTTTTAAAAAAGGGGGGAAAATCATTCAGAGGAAGAAAGATACATTACATCCAGGACTAGTTCTAATTCAAAGCCCGCGCTAGATACACCTCCTCCCAGCCGGAGCTCTGCCCTCACCACCATTGGTCCGGCCCCGCCAGGCCCCGCCCCGAGGCGCTCACCGATTGCGCAGATCTTGCGCTCGCCCAGCCAGACGCCGGTGTAGGGTGGGGGCCGCGCGCGGGCTCCTGGTAGGCCCTGGAGCTCGCACAGGCGCACGGCGCACGCCTCCAGCGCCGCCACGTGGGCGCGCAGGCGTAGGCCAAGGGGTCGCAGGTCGAGTACGGGGTGGCAGAGCAGCTGGCCCGGGCCGTGGAAGGTGGCTAGGCCGCCGCGGCCAGTGGCGCGCACCTCGGCACCCAAGGCCCGCAGCCGCGTCGCCTCCTCGGACGTCAGGCCGCCGCGCAGCCCGGCGGTGTACACGGGCCTCGCGGGCTCGCAGAGCAGGAGCGCGCCCGCCTCGGTCCCTGGCTCGGCCTGCAGCCGCCGCAGCCAGCGCTCCTGCAGCGCCAGCAGCTCAGCATACGGCACCTGACTCAGCCGCAGCAGCCGTACCGCCGGTTGCCGCATTGCGCGGGCCGCGGCGTCTGCGGGGCCCCGCCTCCTGCCTGGGCCTGGGGGCGTGCTGGGAGGGGCGGGGACTCGGGGACTTGTCCGGAGTCTCCGCCCCCAAATGCTTGTTACTGGCTGTTGAGAGACGACAATACCTAGGGCGAGGTGTGTCTCTTTTCATTCGTTCATTCCAACAACCAGTATTTAGGGCCTGCTTGTGTTCTGCAGGCGCTGCCCTAGGTGCTTGATACAGTAGTGTACATTGTATGGAAAAAGAAAAAGGTCTGTGTCCTGGGAAGCTTACATTCTTACAGCAGGCAATAAGCAAGTATTAAAGCATTAAATAAATAAGGTTATTTCAAATATTGATAACTGCTATGAAAAGAAAAGTAAAATAGGGTAATACGTGTCCTGAGTGGAGTTCCCCGAGGAAGAGGGAGATTAACATGCAGAAGCTTTATTGGGGTGGGGATGGGGTGAAGGTACTTTCAAGGCCAAGCCTGTAAGGTAGTGATGGAAGCAGGATTAGGCAGGAGGAGAGGTTGAATTGTGAAACTATCTAAGCAGAAGCCTCAGCCAATCCCAAAGAATGCTCTGAGCCTGGGATGACCTTTCAGAATTATTCCAAATTAAAGAAGGGGGCCAGAAATTTATGTCCTTGCATTGACCAGTGATGGAGGCTGTATGTGGACAGGTCCTGTAACTTTTTTTTTTTTTTTTTTTGCGGTACGCGGGCCTCTCACTGTTGTGTCCTCTCCTGTTGCGGAGCACAGGCTCCGGACGCGCAGGCTCAGCGGCCATGGCTCACGGGCCCAGCCGCTCTGCCACATGTGGGATCTTCCCGGACTGGGGCACGAACCCGTGTCCCCTGCATCGGCAGGCGGACTCTCAACCACTGCGCCACCAGGGAAGCCCCAGGTCCTGTAACTTTTGGCAAGGCTGTTTCCTTTGGAGGAGGGCAATTCCCAGAGAGAAATTGAGTCATGAGCAACCTACTCCCAGAAGCTGGGGGAATGACTGACTAGATCCTGAGGATGGATCTGGATCACAGCATCCATTATGTTGTATTGGAGTGTGATTTAAACAAATTAAATTCATTTAATAAACTTTTACTGAGTACCAACTATGTGTTTGGCCCATTGCTATGTGAAGAGGTTACACAAGACTATCCTACCCCTGTATTCCTAATAGCACACAGAACCCAGTTTTTCTGTCCTCAATCTATCCTCTGAATGTGTCTTCTAAGCTGCAACCAAGGATTGTTTAATTGAAAAGAAGAAAGCAGAGACGTATAGAGAATAATGTAACAAATTACCGTTTACCCACCATCCAGGCTTATCAAATTTTAATATTTTATTACTTTTGCTCAGGTCTTTTTTTCATTTTAGAGACTAATAACATTGATCACTCCCATAGGTACCTGAAAGACATTTCATAAATGTAGACATAAAATCCTAAGCAAATATTAGCAAATTTATCCAGCAATAAAGTATTGCTTATCCCAGGAATGCAAAATTGGCTTAACATTCTAAAGTCAAACAATATAATTTTCACCAAAAAGGACAAAAACCATGAGATTATTTTCAATAAATGCATAAAAAGCAGTTGGTAAAAATCAACACCTACTCTAACTAAAATTCTCACCAAACTAGGAAGAGAAGAGAAATTCTCCAATCTGATGAAGTGTATTGCATCAATCAAGATTTAGATGACAGAGAAACCACACAGGTAATATTTTAATTAAATTTTTTATTTTGAGAAAATGGTAGACTCACATGCAATTGTAAAGAATAATACAGAGAGATCCTGTGTACCCTTTACCCAGATTCCCTCAAAGGTAATGTCTTGCCAATGTCACGGTTGAGATATGGACATCGATACAGTCAAGATACAGAACATTTCGATCACCATGAGGATCTCTTATGTTGCTCTCTTATATCTACACCACTACTTAACTCCCAGCAAACAATTATCTGTGTTATGAATGGGAGAAAATATTTGCAAATGAAGCAACTGACAAAGGATTAATCTCCAAAATTTATAAACAGCTCATGCAGCTCAATAGCAAAAAAACAAACAACCCAATCCAAAAATGGGCAGAAGACTTAAATAGGCATTTCTCCAAAGAAGATATACAGACTGCCAACAAACACATGAAAGAATGCTCAACATCATTAATCATTAGAGAAATGCAAATCAAAACTACAATGAGATATCATCTCACACCAGTCAGAATGGCCATCATCAAGAAATCTAGAAACAATAAATGCTGGAGAGGGTGTGGAGAAAAGGGAACACTCTTGCACTGCTGGTGGGAATGTGAATTGGTACAGCCACTATGGAGAACAGTATGGAGGTTCCTTAAAAAACTAAAAATAGAACTACCATATGACCCAGCAATCCCACTACTAGGCATATACCCTGAGAAAACCATAATTCAAAAAGAGACATGTACCAAAATGTTCATTGCAGCTCTATTCACAATAGCCCGGAGCTGGAAACAACCTAAGTGTCCATCATCGGATGAATGGATAAAGAAGATGTGGCACATATATACAATGGAATATTACTCAGCCATAAAAAGAAACGAAACTGAGCTATTTGTAATGAGGTGGATAGACCTAGAGTCTGTCATACAGAGTGAAGTAAGTCAGAAAGAGAAAGACAAATACCGTATGCTAACACATATATATGGAATTAAAAAAAAAAAAATGTCATGAAGAACCTAGGGGTAAAACGGGAATAAAGACACAGACCTACTAGAGAATGGACTTGAGGATATGGGGAAGGGGAAGGGTAAGCTGTGACAAAGGGAAAGAGAGGCATGGACATATATACACTACCAAACGTAAGGTAGATAGATAGTGGGAAGCAGCCGCAGAGCACAGGGAGATCAGCTCGGTGCTTTGTGACCGCCTGGAGGGGTGGGATGGGGAGGGTGGGAGGGAGGGAGATGCATGAGGGAGGGGATGTGGGAACAGATGTATATGTATGACTGATTCACTTTGTTATAAAGCAGAAACTAATAAAAATAAAAAAAAAGGAAAAACAACAACAACAAAAAACAAAAAACAAAACAATTATCTGTGTTATATAAATAGCATCGTACGGTATGTAAACTTTGGGAACTGGCTTTTTTTTTCCACTCAGCATAATTTTCTAGAGACTCATCTGGGTTGTTGCATGTATCAATATTCATTTCTTTTTATTGATGAGTAGTATTCCATGATATGGATGTACCATAGCTTGTTTTACCACTCATCCATTGAAGAATAACTAGGTTATTTCCAGTTTTCAGATATTCTGAATAAAGCTGCTACAAATATTCATGTAAAAGTTTTTAATGTGAACATAAGTTTTCATTTCTCTGGAATAAGTGCCCAAGAGTGTAATTACTGGATCACATGGTAGCTGCATGTTTAGTTTTTCAAGAAACTGCCAAACTGCTCTCCAGAGTAGCTGTACCATTTTACATTCTCACCAGCAATATATATATGAATGATGTAGTTTCTCTGCATCCTTGCCAACATGTGCATTACCACTATTTTTTATTTTAGACATTCTGATAGGTGTATAGTGGTATTTCATTGTGATTTTAATTTGTATTTCCCTAAAGGCTAATGGTGTTGAACATCTTATCATGTGCTTGTTTTCCATCTGTATATCCTCTTTAATGAAATATCTGTTCATGCTTTATGCCCATTTTCTAATTGATTGTCTTTTTTTTTTTTTTTTTTTTTTTGCGGTATGCGGGCCTCTCACTGTTGTGGCCTCTCCCGTTGCAGAGCACAGGCTCCAGACGCGCAGGCTCAGCGGCCATGGCTCACGGGCCCAGCCGCTCCACAGCATGTGGGATCCTCCCGGACCGGGGCATGAACCCGTGTCCCCTGCATCGGCAGGCAGACTCCCAACCACTGCGCCACCAGGGGAAGCCCCTCTGTCTTTTAATTAGTGTATTTAGACCATTTAGGTTAAGGTAATTATTGATATATTAAGGCTGAAGCCTGAACCTTTTTTTGTTTTTGTTTGATCTCTCTGTTTATTATTTCTGTTTTCTTTTTCCCATCTTCCTGTGCTTAATATCATTAATCATATGGAAATGTAAATTAAAACCACAATGAAATGTCATTACACAATCACAAGAATGGCTAAAAATTAAGAAGACTGAATACATCAAGTGTTGGCAAGGTTGCAGAGCAACCAGAACTCTCACATATTGCTGTTTGTAGTGTTAAATGGCATAAACACTTTTGACAAAGGACTGGCATTTTTCATGATATTAAATATACACCTATCCTATGACCCAGTTTTAATCCTAAGAATTTATCCATGATAAATGGAAACATTTATACCACAAAAAGATTTGTACAACAAAGTCCACTGCAACTTTATTTACAATACTTCCAAATTGGAAACAGCCCAGGTGCCTATCAGTAAGAGAACTGATATACCGTGATATATTCATACAATGGAATACTGCTCAGCAATTAAATGGACAAACTATCTTCCATGAGTAGCGTAGGGTGCGGCTCACAGGAGTCTCAAGTACTATGACTATGCTAAGTGCTTCATGCAGTTTATCTTATTTAATCCTTCCAGCCCTAAAGGGTAATCATCATTATTATTGCTAAGTGCCTTGCATATATTTTCTTATTTGATCCTGTACAACCCTATGAGGCAGTATTCTGACACTAGCAGCTGATATACTGAAATACAATTTAATTCCAATGCTAACCACCCAGAGTTAGCAGCAGACTCCACAGGTTCAAGAGCATACTTCCCGGGACTTCTCTGATGGCGCAGTGGTTAAGAATCCACCTGCCAATACAGGGGACACAGGTTTGAGCCCTGGTCTGGGAAGATCCTACATGCTGAGGCACAACTAAGCCCGTGCGCCACAACTACTGAGCCTGTGCTCTAGAGCCCACATGCCACAACTACTGAAGCCCGCTTGTGTAGAGGCTGTGCTCCACAGCAAGAGAAGCCACCGCAATGAGAAGCCCGTGCACCACAACGAAGAGTAGCCCCCGCTCTCGGCAACTAGAGAAAGCCCATGCACAGCAACAAAGACCCAAAGCAGCCAAAAATAACTAAATAAATAATTAATTAATTTTAAAAAAAGAGCATACTTCCCAACAAGACTGTCCTCACTTCAGATGCCAGTTGCACTTTCGAGGGTTCCCCAGCCACCAGCATTTCTGACCAAATGGCTACAATTTCTGGGGTTCCCGTGACCCCCTTGGGTTCAATGATTTGCTGGAACAACTCACAGAACTCAGAAAAGCATTATACTTATGATTACAGTTTTATTATAAAGGATACAAATCAGTTTCAGTTAAATGAAGAGACACAGGGTGGGGTCTGTGAGAGTTCTGTATGTAGAGCTTTCATGACCTCTCCTCATGGAATCAGGATATGTCACCCTCCAGGAACACTGATGTATTCATCATCTAGGAAGCTCTACTGGGCTATGGTGTCCAGAGTTTTTATTGGATTTTCATTACAAAGGTATGATTGATTGAAGCATTGGTCACATGCTTGAACTCAATCTCCAGTTCTTCCCCTTGTCCCTAGAGATCAGGTTGGCTCAGAGTCCCAACCCTCTAACCACATCATTGGTCTTTATGATGACCAGCCCCCATACTGAGTCATCCCATCTCTTAGCAGAAACTCAGATTTATGATCCAAAGAGCTCATGATAACAAAGATACTCCTATTACTTTGGAAATTCCAAGGGTTGAAATTCACCTTCCCAGTAATCAGGGACAGAGGCCAGTCAAATTCTTTATTACATAAGAGATGGGCATTATTATTGCCCCCATTTTACAGATAAGTAGAGACCTACAGAGGTTGCTCAAAGTCACACACCTAGTAAGTAGCAAAACCAGGACTCAAACCTAGGTATGTCTGACCACAATCTTGATACTCCTCCACTATATATATTGTCTGAAAGTAAATGCTCACTATTTCCTGAATGAATAAATTACTAGGAAAATATCAAAAATGATTCTGAAATTTCTAGCTTGGGGGACTGAAAATGATCAAGGCCTTTCTAAGAACTTCATTGGTCTTCCATACACATATTTTTTAGGTCCTATCCTATATTAAAATGTTTATATATCCCATGTAAAATATTGTTTCTTTGCTGAAAATATTTTAAAGGATTTTTTAAATTTTACTTTGAATCATTTGCTATGTCTACTTAAATTATGACAAGATTTGATTTCTTGTCAGTCACAGCCCATACATGGAATGTTTGCAAAGTGAGAAAATCAAACTTAGAAATTTTGTTTTGTTTTGTTGTTTGTTTTTTATTTTTGGCCGTGCCACGCGGCTTGCAGGATCTTAGTTCCCTGACCAGGGATCCAACCCACACCCTCGGGAGTGAAAGCGCGGAGTCCTAACCACTGGACCGCCAGGGAATTCCCTACAAATTATTTTTAAATGTAATCAAATGTTTATGAATACCAACTCCAGCTCTTGCCTGAAGGTCTGCATCTCAGCCAGGGGCAGGGCCGCTGCATTGCACAATGGCAGGGAGCATTCTCATAGACTGCAATGCAAATGTGCCCCCTGGAGTTGTCCAATGCAATAACCCTGGCCAGTGAGTCGGGAAAGATGAAGAGCCCCCATCCACTGCACAACCAGAAGTAGCAGGTATCAAGTGTACTCACTACTTCTCATGTCCAGAATTTAGTCACATGACCACATCCGGCTTCAAGAGATGCTGGGAAGTGTATCTTGCTGGGTGATCTTGTGCCTGGTTAAAATTCAGGTGATCTATTAATAAAGGAGGGAGGGCATATGTGGCAGTCACTATCACAATTAAATTGAACAGCTAATGAAGCTGATATAAATTTACATTGGTAGACGTTTGTCTAAATATTTATTGATTTTGATTTTATCATTTTCTTTTGGTATTCTGGATTCTGTAAAAAAAAAAAAAAAAAAAAAAAGGGAGGAGGTAGTCTGAAACTTTTCTCTAGGCCCTTGAAAATCTTGTCAGTATCAGATGCTGAGCCTGTGAGGCCCAGTGGATACAAGGTCTATGAGGATGATGAGTCCACTAACCAAAAGAGGGAACCCAGAGGGGGTGTGATCTCTCTCGGCTCCAGCGCCCCCCTAGACAAGAAGGTAGCCCCTCAAAGGGTGTGTGCCCAGATTCCGTATGCAGTTTGTGCGGCTAACGGAGTACAGACATTTAAACATTAAATATCAACTAATCCTTATGTAGTTGATTAGTCCACAACTAATCCTTATGTAGGGGAATAGTCCACAGAGGTGGGGAAGGAGGAAGTGAGAACTGGAGTGGGGACAGGAAATAACAATCAAAATGAGGCTCAGGGCCAAGAAATTAGGAAGGAGACAAAATAGCTGGACAGACTGGGTTTCAGAGCAGATTACAAAAGTCGCTGTGAGTCATCAATGGCAGTGCTGTTGTTTAAAAATAAACATAACATTTAGATAGCTCCAGGCTCTGAGGGAAAAACAGAGGTTGGATTGCTTAAGGCCCTGTCCCAGGGTGCCTACAGTCTATAAGTAAATATGTATGAGGTGGGATCCCTGGATCCCACCTAGCCTAGAGCCTGGCACAAAGTAAGTTCTTAGTAAATATTTGTAGAATGAATGAATGATTTGTTAAATAAATAACTAGCTGTGTGTCCTTGAACTGGGACCTTTTACCAGGGGTCTCAACCATAAAAGGAAACACTGGGTCACTGTGGCCTTCAGGTCCCTAGTGACCCCAAATTTTCTGGACAGGAGGACTGATATTTGGCTACCATCACCTGAAAAAGTGTGCATCCCATAGCATGCTGCATCAAATCTAAACTCAACCCACAAGGTTCAGCTCAAAGACTGCCTCCTCCACAATGCCCCCCTACCCCTTCCCTCAACAAATTGTACCTCTTCTAGTACATAGTCTACCCAGGTTACTGTGTGTTGGGTTCATCATCCCCCCCACTTGACCTGTGACCTGAGAATACAGAGTAAAGCTAATACTTATGTTGTACTTACCATGTGTCAGGCACTCTGAAAGCTTTAAAATCATCAATGTGCTTAATATCTTAACAACCATGAAGTAGGTACTATTTTTCCCTCAGTTCACAGATGAAAACTAGAGGCACAGAGTGAGTAATTTGTTTACCATTAGGCTGCTAGTAAGTGTCAGAGACAGGATTCAAATCTGGGTAGTCAGGGTCCAGAATCCTTGTCCTTAACCAGCACTCGGTCTTATTCCTCTTTAAACACCCCATAGCAAAAATCTCAGTTTGGCACATAGTAGGTACTCAGTAAAAATGTCTATTGAATAAATAAATAAAAGCAGTAAACTGAGAAGCTGGGTATTAGAAGGGTATGCGGTTCCCCTGAGTATCTGCTTACTGAGCCCCAGTCTTTCTCCAACATATGGGCTTAGTATGTGGTTCAGTCCAACCACCTATCCACTTATCATTCATCCATCCATCCATCCATCCACCCATTCACCCATCTCTCCATCCATTCAATGAATAGTTACTGTCCTACCCCACCCCACAATGGGGGCCAGTGATACGAAAATGAATTGGCACAGTAGTGACAAATATGTCCATAGACAGTGGCAGTACAGCATGACAGGAGCTACACAAAAGAGGGCGCCACTAATTCTGCCTGGATGGAGTCAGGGACTTACGGACTTACTGAAGGGCATTTAGGGAAAGAAACATGACTGGAGCTCAGGGCTTCTGACTACCAGCCTGTGTGCTTTCCTTTACACTAGGGGCTCTGAAGTCCATTTTTAGTAATGGAAACTTTCCAAAAATCGTATACAGATTCCCATTACATAAAGCAGAAAGCCTCTGCTTCTTGGTTTCTCCCTCGCTGTCTCAGCCTTTAAGTCACTTTTTTTTTTTTTTAAATCACTAGCTCTCAACAGTGGAAGTTGGTCCAGTGAGATCTTAAGCCCATGCATAGATGGCAGCTGCTTCCCTCTAGCCTGTTTCCACCTATTTCACCTTCCACACTGCAGCCAGAGACCTTTCAAAAACGCAGACCCATCTGTGCCACCCTTCAGTTTAAAAACATCCATTCGTCTGTTTGGCCAACAATACTTACTAAGTGCTTTCACTGTACAAGGTAAGAATGCCAAGAACAGAACAGATAGTCCTTGCCTGCTTTCGGGGGGTGGGGGTGGGTGAGGGAGACAAGAAACCTGTGGGCAATTACTCAAATCGCTAAATAGGATGTGCTGATCAAGAATAAATCCGGCGGCTTCCCTGGTGGCACAGTGGTTGAGAGTCCGCCTGCCGATGCAGGGGACACGGGTTCGTGCCCCGGCCCGGGAAGATCCCACATGCCGCTGAGCGGCTGGGCCCGTGAGCCATGGCCGCTGAGCCTGGTCCGGAGCCTGTGCTCCGCAAGAGGAGAGGCCACAACAGTGAGAGGCCCGTGTACCGCAAAAAAAATTAATAATAATGCCACTGAACTGGTTACTTTTAAAAATGGCTAAAATGATACATTTTATGTTATGTATACTTTACAGTAAAAATAAATAAATAAATAATATCCCGAGTAAAAGAAGCCAGACACACACAAAGAGCATGGTCTCAGGTACCCAGTGGGTGATCTGTGTGTCTGAGCTTCTTTCTTCCTTCCTTCTGGATTTCTTTTCACCTGGGTTCCAGGGCCACGGCCAAGAGGCAGGATGAGGGAGTGCATGACGGGAGGGAGGGAGGAAGTGATTAAACGTTGAACGCGGATCTGGTGGTTGTGAGGTCAAAGCCAGGACGGCCCATTGGGAAGGCCAGGCATGAGGAGGTGGGGTGCCTCCCTGCCTGGAAGGAAGAGGGTATCCGGAGGTCAGGGATGACACTAGTGTTTTTGGCCGTGGGAGAAAAGTGAGATATCTAAATTAAGGAGGAAAGGCGGGTGGGAATTGCAGGATGTCCATATTGGCCTATGTGGCAAAAATAAATGCTTTTGGAAGTAAATACGTACGTAAACAAAAGAGTACAGATTTTTTTTAAGCCTCCAAATCCACCTTCTTGCTCCACTTTACCAAGGACAAGGGCAGCATAATAAGCTGAGAAGGGAAACAAAGATATTTCTAGATTCCGGCTGCTATGGGGAAATTACAAATGAGGTCTGACGCTATGTTTGTTTCTTTTTCATTAGGAAAAAATACCTTGCCTAACATGGGCACCCTGCCACCGTTGGGAGAACCGTGAGAATCCAGTTTGTTCCCAAAACACTGCCACTGGGAGGTGAGGTCACAAGGTAATATGGTTTTCCCCCATGGCAGCCCAAACCAAAAATAAATCAATGAATAAATGATAAATAAATAATGTCCTGGGAGAAACACTGAAATAGGAATCAGAGCACATGGCCTCTGGTCTGATGCTTTCATATCCTAGCTGGGTGCCCTGGGGCAAATCATTTCCCCTCTCTGCACTTCAGTTGTAGGGCACGTCTATCGCTAATATTCTATGGGTCTAGAATATACTTTTTTCACGTCCTTAAAGAGAACAATGATAACAGTTGGAGAGAGGAAAAAATGCTGAGCTGAATGGTGGAGCTGAATATCCCAGAGCTAGAAGAGAGTTCGCCTAGCTCATTCATTCATCCACTCATTCATTCATTCATCCACTCATTCATTCATTCATTCATCCATTCATATTCCTACCTGAGCAAATACCCTGTTCCTGGCCCCTGGTAGGGAAGTAAAGACCAGAAATGGATCAGACTGAGCTTTCAGTCTAAGAGATAGAAGAGATGATGTGGGGCAAAGCAAAAGGGTAAATAAATGATTATACCACCAGGGGCTATGAGCCTGGGGACTGACTGTGGAGGGTATGGTAGGAGTGCAGAGTGGGCCAGACTCACTCAGCTTGCAGAAGCCAGGAAGGGCTTCCAGAGGAAGAATCTGCTCAAGGGAGAAGTAGAAGGTCACCAGGCAGATAAAGGGGGAAACAGCAGACTAGCATACGCACACGTGTGTGACCCAGTCATTCCAATCCCGGGAGACCAATGTTCTGCGTTATAGCTCTTCAGGAAAAGACATCCCAGAGTTGTGGAAATGATTAGACCAGAGTTTCTCAGACCTGAGTCTGTAGACCCCTTGAGGCCAATAGATGTATTTTTAGGAGCCTGAGATGTGTCTCTGAGATCTTCTAAATGTTATATTTCATTTTGGTGATAATCCAGACAAGTTAAAACAAACATGTTCTGAACTGGTTGAAAGACCACCGCCTGCCTTGCCACTTTGGCATTCACTTTGTGTTTGTGATCGCTCTAGTGCCCAATAGTGCTATGTTAATTGTAGCCTGATCAGGAAAATAGGGAGGTGGTGTAAATGATGTTCCTGTGCATAGTGAAAGTCAAATGGGGTCTTGGTGCGCTGTCACAATGAAGATTTTCCAGGAGTTTGACCAGGGAAGCATGATGGGAGCTGCTGTAGTACACAGTGCGATGGGTGCCAGACTCAAAAGAACCGTGTGTGTCACGGTCAGGTTTCAAATAGCAGTCTAATTTCATCAAAACAACATCTTCTGTCACATTAAATTGAAGTGTTTATTTGAATTTCGTAGGTTTTATAGTTTTATTTTCCATGTGTCTTGGTTTAGAGTTGTAGAAGAGCTATAAGCACAAGGAATATATATACTGAGTGCTACGTTTATAAATATGTAAGTGGTATTAAAATTAAAATAATTTAAGTCAACTTTGGGGTGAGTCTGTGAGAGTTTTTTTTTTTTTTTTTTTTGGTAAGCGGGCCTCTCACTGTTGTGGCCTCTCCGTTTGCGGAGCACAGGCTCCGGACGCGCAGGCTCAGCGGCCATGGCTCACGGGCCCAGCCGCTCCGCAGCATGTGGGATCCTCCCGGACCGGGGCACAAACCCGCGTCCCCTGCATCGGCAGGCGGACTCTCAACCACTGAGCCACCAGGGAAGCCCTCTGTGAGCGTTTTAAACAGGGGCCCATCCATCACTTGAGTTTGAAAAACATTCTGTTAGCTGCTTACTGAACATTCTCATCCTTAAGAATTTTATTTGAGTCTAATGGGAGTCTTTCCTGCTGCCACCTAAGGCCAAAATGACCTCCAAAAAGATGAACCACAACATATTATCATGTAGTTCCAAGAAAAGGTGTACAGGGCCTCTTGGATGTAACTGTGTCTTCCAGGATTAGGCACATCTGACATTTCCTTTACCATTTTCCGCTGCCCCCAACGTGTACCTTCTGCTGCAGCCATGCTGCGGAGGTTGATACCTTTGCAGTGTTTCCTGAGCAATTTGGGTAAAGTCCTTAACTTCTCCAAGCTTAAGGTCCCTAATCTGTAAAGCAGTCAGCCTAATAAAACTTTACCTCTCAGGGCTATTGTGAGGATTAATTGGGCAAGTGCTTGGAATGCAGTAATAGCTGTTCTAATAGTCACCATTAATGCTAAACACGTTTCCTCCTTTATTTAATTCAATCTTCCCAATAAGTCTGCATGGAGATGGTTTATCTCAGTCTTATAGTTCAAGAAACAGGCTCACAGAGGTGAAGGGAATTTGCTCAAATGGCTGAACTGGGGTTCACACCTAACTCTCAAACATGCAAAGAGTCTGCTTGTGACCATTGCCCAAATCACACCCTGCCAGGTTCAAATGGAAATCCTGCCTGCCTTTAAAAAATTCTTGCCAGAGTTAAGTTCTCTTCCTGTGTGCTCATACTTTTAGCTTGGCCTCATGGATTGCAGGAATTTAATCTAATTTTGTATTATACAGGGTCAGTTTACCCAGGACAACCCGCTGGGGTTGGGAGATGGGGACAGATTATTTGGGGTCTGGCAACAATCAAATGTTCTCTGGCTCTGAGCCCCGACCTAGTGAAGTCACGTACACACAGAGCCCCTTCCCAGAAAACCCTCACCACTCCTTTCCCTTGGCTGGGCTCCCAGGGGCTCACTTGGTGTTTGTTATACTGAATGGAATTGACTTGAGCCAGGACACTTGGGCTCTAGTCCCTGCCCTGTGACTACAGTGTTTAATTTGGACAAATCATTTGAACTGTCTGCGCCTCACACTCTGTATAATGAGGGTAGGGGAATGTCTGTGGGAAATGACTGCTTGATGAAGTCCTACCTAGCTTCAACACTTGATGATTTCTAAAGTTGTAGCCACAGAATCAATATGAGACCTGTGGCCAGGTTAAGTTTCTTGGAGCAGGGCATTTCCTGTGATAACATTTATCATAGTATATCTTCGTGAATTGTAGCAAGAAGGGGAAAAAATGGATATTGAAAACAAAACTTGGCATAGCCTTGTTTGCCTTCCAGGGAATACCATATTCATCAGTAGAGAAAAGATTTTATTTGTTTAGAAAAATACCATAATCAGTCTTTTTGGATATGAAAAGTGGGTCTTTCTCCCACACCCCTTGGATAGGGTCTGATCTGGAAGGGGAGGGCAAAACAAAGAAAGATATAAATTGCACTGTGTAAGAGAATAATGAGAGTTTAGGTATCGTTCATGGACAGCTTGAGAGACTAGAAAGTAAGAAGTTTAAGAGTAGAAAGAGGAGAAGAGAGGGAGAAAGAGCATACAGAAAGATGCAGCCAGTGGGGGGAAAAAACTGTGATAGGGGATGGATAATAAACCTTTAGGGAAGCAATATTTGACATTCGATTTCTTTCTTGCCTGTGATGTAATTACTCTCCATCACCTGTTTAGTCTTCAGTAATAGCCATGTGTTAGTGCCACTTTGGGAGAAAAAAGGACAGTGGGGCAGGGGGGTTAGTGGCCAGCGTAGGGCAAAGGGGATCAGCCACAGAGTACAGGAAGGACCAAGGACAATGGTCAGAAGCAGGATACAGCAGAGCTGCTGAAACAATGCAGCGCAACAACCTGGACTGACTGAGAAGAAGGTAAGACACCTTTCCAAACCCTTGGAGATGTGGAGGAGGGATCTGAATTTCTGCAGTATATGGCATGAAGAATTGGTACATTTCACTTTTGATTCTTTAACACTTTGTTGAGGTATAATTGACATACAATAAACTACACATACTTAAAGTTTATAATTTGATAAGTTTTGACATATGACATATCTGTTTTGAGACCATCATCATAATAATGAACATTTCCATCACTTTCCAAAATTTCCTCATGCCCCTTGGCAATCTGATCCCTTCATCCATTCCCAGGCAACTACTAATCTGCTCTCTGAAACTATAGATAAGGTTGTATTTTCAGTGTCTATTTCTTCTTGAGTGAAGCTTGGCAGTTTGTGCCTTCAAGGAAATCGTCCATTTCATCCAAGTTGTTGAATATGTTGACATAAAGTTGTTCATTCTTTTATTGTCCTTTTAATATCTGTAGAATCTATAAGGATGTCACAGGTCTCATTCCTGATATTGGTAATTTTGTCATATTTCTTTTTTCCTCATCAGTGTGTCTAGAGGTTTATCAATTTTATTGATCTCAAAGAACTTTCTTTTGATTTCGTTGACCTCTATTTTTCTGGTTTTGACTTCATTGATTTCTGCTCTTAATTTTTTTCACTTTCTTTGGGTTTAATTTGCTCTTCTTTTTCTTGCTTTTAGGGGGAAACTGACATAATTCTTTTGAGACCTCTGTTCTTTTTCTAATATATATATATACATATACATATATATATATATAATACAGTTCTCCCTAAGTATTGCTTTAGTGATATCCCACAAATCTTGATATTTTGTGTTTTCCTTTTCATTCAGTTCAAAATACTTTCTAGGGCCTCCCTGGTAGCGCAGTGGTTGAGAATCCGCCTGCCAATGCAGGGGACATGGGTTTGATCCCTGGTCCTGGAAGATCCCACATGCCGTGGAGCAGCTAAGCCTGTGAGCCACAACTACTGAGCCCATGTGCCACAGCTACTGAAGCCCACGTGCCTAGAGCCCGTGCTCCACAACGAGAGACGCCACCGCAGTGAGAAGCCCGCGCACTGCAACGAAGAGTAGCCCCCACTCACCGCAACTAGAGAAAGCCCGCGCACAGCAACGAAGACCCAACACAGCCAAAAATAAATAAATAAAATAAATGAATTTATTTTAAAAAAATTCTCACTTCCCTTTTGACTTCTGTTTTGACCCATGGGTTATTTAGAAGTGTATTTGGTTTTCAAATACTTGGGAGATTTTCCAGAGATCTTTCTATTATTGATTTTCAATTTAATTGCACTGCATTCAGAGAACACTCTTTTTATGATCTCAATAGTTTAGTTTTAAATTTATTGAAACTTGTTTTATGGCCCCAAATGCAATCTATCTTGGCAAATATTCCATGTGAACTTGAACTGAATGGATATTCTGCTGTTCGGGATACAATGTACTACAAATATCAATTAGGTGTTTAACATTATTGTTTAAATCTATATCCTTAATGATCTTTTGTCTATTCTTTTTAAAATTATTTAGAGAGAGAGAGAGAGTGAAATCCAATTACAATTGTGGGTTTATTTCTCTTTGTAGGCATATCCATTTTTGCTTCATATTTTTAAACTTTATTAGGTGTCAGTGTTTAGGATTGTTATGTCCTCTAGATGAACTAACTCCCTTATCATTATTAAGTGATCCTCTTTGTACTTATATTATTCTTTGCTCTAAGTATTCCACTTACCCATCTGTTCTTTGTTTCCTCTTGCTCTTCTGCCTTCTTTTTGTCTAATTAAATTATTTAAAATAATTCTGTTTTATCTGCTTTGTTAGCTAATAAGCTATAACTCTGTTTTGTATTTTAGTGATTGCTTTAGGGTTTAGACTATACATCTTTAGATATTTCAGTCCACCTTTTTTTTTTTTTTTTTTTTTGCGGTACGCGGGCCTCTCACTGTTGTGGCCTCTCCCGTTGCGGAGCACAGGCTCCGGACGCGTAGGCTAAGCGGCCATGGCTCACAGGCCCAGCCGCTCCGCGGCATGTGGGATCTTCCCGGACCGGAGCACGAACCCGTGTCCCCTGCATCGGCAAGCGGACTCTCAACCACTGCGCCACCAGGGAAGCCCTCAGTCTACCTTTAAGTGATATTATGCCACTTCACATATTGTCTATGTGAGATAATAGAAACTATATGTTGGTCTCTGCCCCCAGTTCCTGGCACAGAACTCCTAACACCCTTATAACTTCCTAAGTGATGAGAACACTGGGAGCATCTCTTGTTCTAATATTGGTCTTTGACCTCTGTTCCTGACCAGAGTTCCTGAAATCCCTGTAATTTCTTGGGTGATAGGAGTGTCTTTTGTTCTAATGATGTAACTCTGGGTGGGCTCCTGGATGGCTCCTGGATGAGGGCTGGTCACCAGAAAGACCAAGCCATGATTAGAAGCTTGGAATTTTCAGTCCCATCCTCTATTCTCTTGATAAGGGGGAAGGGCTGAAAATGGAGTTAATGATCAATCATGCCTTTATGATGAAGCCTCCGTAAAATCCCAAAAGTATGGGGTTCGGAGAGCTTCCAGGTTTTTGAACACATGGAGGTTCTGGGAGAGTGGTGCACCCAGAGAGGGCATGGAAACTCCATGCCCCTTCCCACATACCTCATCCTATGCATCTCTTCCATTTGGGTGTTCACCTGTATCCTTTATCATATCCTTTAATAAAATGTTAAATGTAACTAAGTTTCCCTGAGTTCTGTGAACTGCTCTAGCAAATTAATTGAACCTGAGGAGGGGGCCAAGGGAACCTCTGATATACAGCCAGCTGGTCAGAAGCCCGGGTGACAATCTGGGCTTTGGCCTGACATCCGAAGTGTGTGTGGGGGGCAGGGGGCAGTATTGTGGGACCCTCCTGGTGTTCGAGAATTGCTTGCTGGTGTGAGGGAAAACCTCCACACATTTAGTGACCAGAAATGTCAGAAGTGAAGTGCTGTTCTGTGTGAAATAGAAAATACAAGAAGAGAAACACAGTAAGGAAGAACTAGGTTTTCTCCTACACAGAAGAAGAGAAACTGAGTTTTTTCTAGTGCAATATAAGAATTGTAAAATAGTATACTTTCATTTCCC
Organism: Hyperoodon ampullatus; assembly: GCF_949752795.1. NCBI lineage: Eukaryota > Metazoa > Chordata > Mammalia > Artiodactyla > Ziphiidae > Hyperoodon > Hyperoodon ampullatus. The sequence continues at coordinate 58,258,283 of NC_136920.1, read as the reverse complement.
TTCTCCTGCCCTTAGTGCTATTGCTGTCATACATTTTATTTTTACATATGTTGTAAACTCTACCTTGTTCTTATTGTTAAACAGTTAATTTTCTTTTAAAGAGATACAAATAATGAGAATTCTTATATATTTTCCCGTGCAGATACCCCTCCCTGTGCTCTTTATTCCTCTGTGTATATTCATATTTTCATCTGGTATTTTCCTTCTTGATGAAAAAATTCCTTTAGCATTTCTTTCAGTGTTTGTCTCCTGGTGATGAATTCTTACAGTTTTTCTATGTCTGAAGATATCTTTATTTTGATTTTTTAAAATGATGTTTTCACTGGGTATGGAATTCTAGGTTCACAATTTTTTTTCAGTACTTTAAAGATTTTGCTGCACCATATTCTCACTTGAATTGTTTCCAGTAAGAAAACTGTTGTCATCTTTATCTTTATTCTTTTGTATATAACTTGGCTTTTTCTCTGGCTGCTTTCAATATTTTCTCTTTATCACTGATTTTGAACAATTAGGGTATGATGTGCCTTGTAGTTTTCTCCATGTTTCTTGAGTTTTTTTTTTTTTTTTTGGTAATGACAACTTTTTTGAGATATAATTCATGTGTAATAAAAATTCACCTTTTTGAGGCAGGAATGTACAGTGGAGAAAGGACAGCCTCTTCAATAAGTGGTGCTGGGAAAACTGGACAGGGACATGTAAAAGTATGAGATTAGATCATTCCCTGACACCATACACAAAAAATAAGCTCAAAATGGATTAAAGACCTAAATGTAAGGCCAGACACTATCAAACTCTTAGAGGAAAACATAGGCAGAACACTCTATGACATAAATCACAGCAAGATCCTTTTGGACCCACCTCCTAGAGAAATGGAAATAAAAACAAAGATAAACAAATGGGACCTCATGAAACTTCAAAGCTTTTGCACAGCAAAGGAAACCATAAACAAGACCAAAAGACAACCCTCAGAATGGGAGAAAATATTTGCAAATGAAGCAACTGACAAAGGATTAATCTCCAAAATTTATAAGCAGCTCATGCAGCTCAATAGCAAAAAAACAACCCAATCCAAAAATGGGCAGAAGACTTAAATAGGCATTTCTCCAAAGAAGATATACAGACTGCCAACAAACACATGAAAGAATGCTCAACATCATTAATCATTAGAGAAATGCAAATCAAAACTACAATGAGATATCATCTCACACCAGTCAGAATGGCCATCATCAAGAAATCTAGAAACAATAAATGCTGGAGAGGGTGTGGAGAAAAGGGAACACTCTTGCACTGCTGGTGGGAATGTGAATTGGTACAGCCACTATGGAGAACAGTATGGAGGTTCCTTAAAAAACTAAAAATAGAACTACCATATGACCCAGCAATCCCACTACTAGGCATATACCCTGAGAAAACCATAATTCAAAAAGAGACATGTACCAAAATGTTCATAGCAGCTCTATTCACAATAGCCCGGAGCTGGAAACAACCTAAGTGTCCATCATCGGATGAATGGATAAAGAAGATGTGGCACATATATACAATGGAATATTACTCAGCCATAAAAAGAAACGAAACTGAGCTATTTGTAATGAGGTGGATAGACCTAGAGTCTGTCATACAGAGTGAAGTAAGTCAGAAAGAGAAAGACAAATACCGTATGCTAACACATATATATGGAATTTAAGAAAAGAAAAATGTCATGAAGAACCTAGGGGTAAAACAGGAATAAAGACACAGACCTACTTGAGAATGGACTTGAGGATATGGGGAGGGGAAGGGTAAGCTGTGACAAAGCGAAAGAGAGGCATGGACATATATACACTACCAAACGTAAGGTAGATAGATAGTGGGAAGCGGCCGCATAGCACAGGGAGGTCGGCTTGGTGCTTTGTGACCGCCTGGAGGGGTGGGATGGGGAGGGTGGGAGGGAGGGAGACGCAGGAGGGAAGGGATGTGGGAACAGATGTATATGTATGACTGATTCACTTTGTTATAAAGCAGAAACTAATTTAAAAAAATCTAAAAAAAAAAATTCACCTTTTTAAAATTGACATATAGTTGATTTACAATGTTGTGTTAGTTTCAGGTGTACAGCACAAGTGATTCAGATATATATATATATATATATATATATATATATATATATATGTTCTTTTTCAGATTCTTTTTCCTTATAGGTTATTACAAAATATTGAGCAGAGTTCCCTGTGCTATACAGTAGGTTCTGTTGGTTATCAATTTTATATGTAATAGTGTGTATATGTTAATCCCAAACTCCAAATTTATCCCTCCATTGAACTTTATGTTCTATGAGTTTACAGTTTCAATCAAATTTGAAAAAAATTCAGCTGTTGTTTTTTTTTCAAATATTTGTTTCTGTTCTCCTCTTTGTTCTATTCTTTGGGAACTGCTATTACATGTATATTAGACTGATTGAGGTTGTCCCACAGCTCACTCATGTTCTTTTCATTATTCTTAACTCATTTTTTTTTTTTTTTTTTTTTTTTTTTTGTGGTACGTGGGCCTCTCGCTGTTGTGGCCTCTCCCGTTGCGGAGCACAGGCTCCGGACGTGCAGGCTCAGCGGCCATGGCTCACGGGCCTAGCAGCTCCGCGGCATGTGGGATCTTCCTGGACCGGTGCACGAACCCGTATCCCCTGCGTCGGCAGGCGGACTCTCAACCACTGCGCCACCAGGGAAGCCCTTAACTCATTTTTATCTCTGTATTTCATTTGTATAGTTTATATTGCTATGCCTTTAAATTCACTAATATTTTCTTCTGCTCTGTCTAACCTACTGTTAATTCCATCCAATGTATTTGTCATCACAGACATTTGAGGTTTTCATCTCTAAAGATTTTATTTGTGTCTTTTTATTTCTTCCATGGCTCTACTTTCTGAACATATGGAATAAAGTCATAACAACTGTTTTAATGTTCTGCTCTGCTAGTTCAAACATCTTTGTCAGTTCTGGGTGTTTCAGTGGGTTGATATTCTTCTCACCATAAGTCACATTTTCCTGCCTCTTTGCATGCCACTACTGAGCCAAGATCTTCCTGATTGCTTCTTCCAATGCCCCATTAAATATGAGTTTTACTAGTCTGGCTGGTGGGAAGAGACACTTCCTGGACAGTACTGGCCACTGTCACCTCTAGTCTGTTCAGGTGGTTCTTTCCCTGGCCCTGGTAGTTTCCTCACATGCATGTGCTGATTATTACTCAGCTGAAAGACTCAAGTAAGATATTCTGGAGTTCTCTCTGTGTGAAGTTCTCACCTCTCTGTACAGTGCCTTTTGAACTCTAGCTATTCCTCCCTGTTGAAAATTTGAAAAACCACTGCATGTTATAACCAATGAATATATTAATAAGAATATTAATTAATATTTATTGAACAGTTACAATTTCTGAATGAAGAAACTGAGCTTAGGAAAGTAAAGTAATTTATCACAGGTCATTAAAACAGAGGTAATCTCTCTCTAGCACTCACAATTTAAACCATCAATTTGTACTGCCTTACCATACATTTTATGTTATTATTTCCTTATTTTTATGATGAGTTGCTATTAAATCTAAGGTGTGGTCTATAATCAGTGGCAGTTTAGAATAGAGGAAATTTAAGAATTAAAAAAACTGAAGATATAGACTAAGGAATGTGAGGTCATATGAATTGCCTGATAACCATAAGTATTGCTAACATTTACCAAGCACTTTTTGCAGTCCAGACATTTGGTTGAATGCTCTGAATACATTACCTATTTTATTCTCACATTCTATTCAGCAAATATTATCTCTATTTTATAGATAAAGAAATTGAGGCTGAGAAAGATTTAAGTAGGTTGTTGCCTATAATCCTACAGTAAGATGGCAGACCTAAACTATACCTAGGTCTGTCTGACTACTAAACCCATTATATTTACCACTCCATTAATTGCCTGTTTTTGGAGAATATGGAATGACAAAAAAGATAACGCAGGATCTCTGCCCTCTCAGGGTTTATAGTTCAACAGAGGAGATAGGTATTAGTTGCATTATACTGTTCTTTTCGTTAGGACCTTCTTGATTGCAAGTGACAGAATTCCAATTTGACCTAGCACAGTAAAAAGAGAAAAAATTTTCCTAGGTAGTCATGATGAGCAGGGCAAGAAATCAGCTGGGCCCTTAGGAGAACTGGACCCAGAGGCTGGAATCTCCCCAGGACTCTCTCACTCTTTGACCCTTGTTTATTTCTTACCCCCTCCTTCAATAATTTACTATAAAAAATTTCATATACAGAAAAGTTGAAAGATTTGTACATATATATACCACAACTTAAATTTTACAACTGTTACCATTTTGCTATATTTAATTTATCACATATCTGTCCATCCATTTCTGTTTTATTTTGCATTTATTTTCTCAGATTAACTTCCCCCCGATGGCTTAAATCTCCATCTCATACCTTACAGTCTTAATTCTCCAGCTCCGGTTCAAAAACTCTTATGATCAGACTCAAATTCATCTAACTTGGGTTGTGCATCTGCCCCCTGGACTAACTAAGGGGAAGGTATACTGTAATAGGCAGCTCCTGATAGGACTACATGGTGGGCATGGAGGAAGAGGCAGGAAATGGAGGCAAGCAAACAAAACAATATATATGAGATAAGTCCTGTGACCACTGGAACAGCAGGGGAGTGTGGGAATGCAAAGGGAGGTACCTAATCCAGTGGAGGTAGTCAAAACATGGCCTCTTTCAAAGGAGGTGATTCCTGAACTGAGGAAGTTAAAAGACATGGGAAGTTAAGCATTGGGAAAAGGTTAGATGCTAAAGAGATCATGGAACTCAAAGTCCAAAGCAGTGAGAGAGTCTGGGGAGGTATAAACTAAGAAAAGAAAAATAATGAGGCCACACAGGTGTGCTCCAGTGTTGAAATACTTTATGGTGCAGGCAATAGTGAATTGGCTTTCAAAGCTGATTGTATGCACGTTAGCAGTTTGAAATTGGCCATTGTACGAGTACTTATACCAAGGAAATCAGCAAATCTACAAATGCGGGCTTTCTTTTTTCTTAGACTAAACATTTACCGGCACCACTGGTCCCAGGCTATAAAGACCTGAAGATGACTATTATATCTTCTCCTGATATCCTCTGGTGTAGGCTTAAATATATCTATTATAAAAGTTTCTGCTGAAGATTCTGTTTCTGGCCTGTAATTCTTTTCCCTTGATGTTTCTTTCATTCATTCATTTCACAAACCTGCCTACATGGTGCCATACCTGTGCTCAGTGCTGCAGATAAGTGGGTAGGTGCTGACACCACCAAGAAGTCATGGCACCTGCTCTTAAATACTCCCAGGATCCTAGGGCCAGTGCCCTTATTCCTGTCTGGACTAGGAAGAGCATTTTATCAGGAACTAAAGTAGACAGATTGCTATCAAGAAAGAAAGATTTCTTAGCTTGTGGGATTTTAAAAAAATTATCCATTAACATTAATGGAGTCCTAGTTGGCTCCAGGGTACCTCCTCTCTGGATCCCACAGGAGATTACAGTAGGGGTTGGCCAACTTTCCCAAGTACTCTACCAAGTCCACATGTAACCATTCTCCTATTCAAAATTTTCTTTCTCTGCAGTGGTAAGTTTAGACTACCTTCACTATCAACAATTATTTTTTTTTTTTTTTTTTTTTGCATTACATGGGCTTCTCACTGCTGTGGCCTCTCCCGTTGCGGAGCACAGGCTCTGGACGCGCAGGCCCAGCAGCCATGGCTCACGGGCCTAGCCGCTCCGCGGCATGTGGGATCTTCCCAGACCGGGGCACGAACCCGTGTCCCCTGCATCGGCAGGCGGACTCTCAACCACTGCGCCACCAGGGAAGCCCAACAATTATTTATCAAAGTACTCACTGAACTGTGCTAAATGACACTTCCTACCCTTACGGAGAATCAGGACCCATTTTAAAATATATAAAGAAAAATAAAAGCAAAAGTAAATAAAAATAGTACTTAGAGAATCATAAGAGTGAAAGGAACTATTGTGCCTCCATTCTGTGTGCTGTGTTTTCATTTTCTTAATGATGTACTTTGAAGCACAGAAGTTTTAAATTTTGATGCTGTCAAGTTTATTTTTTCTTTGTTGTTTTAGTTTTTAATGTCATATTCAAAAAGTATATATATTGCTTTATACAATTGCTTTTATTTTTTTTTTTAATTTTTAAAATTTATTTATTTTTGGCTGTGTTGGGTCTTTGTTGCTGCACGCGGGCTTTCTCTAGTTGCGGCAAGCAGGGGCTACTCTTCACTGCAGTGTGTGGGCTTCTTATCGCGGTGGCTTCTCTTGTTGCGGAACATGGGCTCTAGGCACATGGGCTTCAGTAGTTGCAGCATGTGGGCTCAGTAGTTGTGGCTCGCGGGCTCTAGAGCACAGGCTCAGTAGTTGTAGCACAAGGGCTTAGTTGCTCCACAGCATGTGGGATATTCCTGGACCAGGGATTGAACCTGTGTCTGCTGTATTGGCAGGCGGATTCTTAACCACTGCAACACCAGGGGAGTCCCTACAATTGCTTTTAAAATCAGTTAATAGAATAAAGGAGAAAAAAAATGTGTTTATTTGTCTTTTATAATTATAAAGGTAACGTAATTACCTTTACTAGGCTCTTTGTGTTTTTACGTGGATTTGAATTACCATGTGGGTTGAGTTGCTTTCAGGCTGAAGAATTCCTTTAGCATTTCCTGTAAGGTGGGTCTGCTAACAAAAAAATTCTCTCAGCTTTTATTGGTCTGGGAATGTCTTTATTTCACCTTCATTTTTTTTTTTTTTTTTTTTTTTTTTTTTTTTGTGGTACGCGGGCCTCTCACTGTTGTGGCCTCTCCTGTTGCAGAGCACAGGCTCCGGACGCACAGGCTCAGCGGCCATGGCTCACGGGCCCAGCCGCTCCGCGGCATGTGGGATCTTCCCAGACCGGGGCACGAACCCGTATCCCCTGCATCAGCAGGCGGACTCTCAACCACTGCACCACCAGGGAAGCCCTCACCTTCATTTTTGAAAGATAGTTTCACCGCTGGATGTAATTTTTTTATTTTCAGCACTTTGAATATGTCATCCCACTGCCTTCTGGCTCCCACTATTTCATACAAGGAATCAACTGTTAATCTTACTGGGGTTCTCTTGTGTATGACAAGCCTCTTGTGCTTGCTGCTTTCAAAATTCTCTCTTTGTCTTTCAGCATTTTTTCTGTAATATATCTGAGTGTGGATCTCTTTGTGTTTATCCTACTTGAACTTCATTGAACTACTTGGATGTGTATATCAGTGGTTTTCATCAAATTGGGGATGTTTTCAGCCATTATATCTTCAAGTATTTTTTCTGCTCCTTTCTTTCTCTCCTCTTCTCTGGTACTTCCTTTACACAAATGTTGGTGTACTTAATGGTGTCCCACAAGCTCTGTTCATTTTTCCTTATTCTTTTTTTCTGTCTGTTCTTTAATTTGCATAATCCCTATCAATCTATCTTCAAGTTTACCAATTCTTCTGCCAGTTCAAATCTACTGTTGAGCCACTCTCTCTACTGAATTTTTAATTTTACTTATTGTACTTTTCAACTCCAGAATTTCCATTTGGTTATTTTTAATAATTTCTATCTCTTTGTTAACATTTTCAATTTGATGAGACATTGTCAGTGTATCTTCCTTTGCTTCTTTAAACATGTTTCTTTGAACTCTGAATGCTGGACATTGAATGTATGAAACACAATGGCTGCTTTGAAGTCTTTGTTCAATCTGACATCTATGCCTCCTCATAAGCAGTTTCTGTTGCCTGCTTTAAGGAAAAGAAAAAAACAACAGTGTATCTGCCACACTTTCCTGTTTCTTTGCATGTCTCATAATTTTTTGTTGAAAACTGGATACTTTAGGTAATATATTGTAGCCACTTTGGATCCTAATTCCCTTCTCTCCTCTCTGAGGCTTGTTTTTGTTGATTTTTGCTTATTCATTTGTTTAAGAACTTGGCTGCACTATTTTAGTAATGTCTATTTCCCCCACAGTGTGAAGCCTCTGATGTCACTCCTCAGATGACACAGCCTTAAGTATGTGTGCAGTCACCCTGGGTTTACAGTGGTTCTATCAGGGCTCTTTTTGTCTTTCCCTGATTTCTCTGTTAAGCTGTCTACCTCACTGGTATCACACCAAGATGTTAGGCTCCACTAATTGCTGGCTGATTGCTCTATTGTTCTCATCAATGCCCTGGGGCATAAACTGCCTTGAAGCCTAATTTAACATTAGAGATATGCTGCCTCAGATCTCACTTCAAGGAGAATTTGTGTTTTTTTTGTTTTTTAAAAAAATATTTGTATTTACTTATTTATTTGGTTGCACTGGGTCTTAGTGGTGGCAGGCAGGATCCTTGGTTGTGGCACGTGAACTCGTAGTTGCGGCATGCATGTGGGATCTAGTTCCCTGACCAGGGATTGAACCTAGGCCCCCTGCATTGGGAGCGCAGTCTTATCCACTGTACCACCAGGGAAGTCCCCAAGGAGAATTTGTTGCCCCCATTGCTAGGAGTGCTGCTCCAAGACAACCTCCAGCTGTCAGTTCATTCAGGATTTGCCTCAGCTATCTAGAGACCTACCTTACGCAAGGTCTTGTCCTTCCTGGGGCAGCCCATGCTAGGTGATGGAGTGAGGCAGGGATATAAAGGCTTGGCCGTTTTGGCCCACCATGGGACAACTCTGATGGGTTATAAATGTTTCAGAGATCTCATGGGTTGGCTGAAGCTTTGTCAGACCTGCATGGCATTTGGGCTTTTCCCTCTGCCCAGTTTTGTTTTGTTTTCCTTTCCCTCCTTTGCACAGATATGGATCCCTGATAAATATTCTGCAGGCTGAACTCCTACAGTTATCAGCATCTGCATCTGGAGAATGCAACCTGTGGAAATTTGTGCCAGGAGAGGTCCAAAAAAGCAGTTGGTAAGATGAGATTTTAAAGCTAGATCACTAACCACCTGGTTGGCAATGAGGAGCTCATCACTGGTAATAGGTAGAGCATAAAAGGTTGTGATCCATTTCTCACTGGTGATGAATTAGGGTGGTATGTCCGTGGAGAGGAATGCACTAGCTGGTGCGATGTACTAAGCATTTGAGAAATATAGGAGAAATGGTAACTATAAGGGTAATAGACTTGCGTGATGATTGCAAAGTCCATGGATATTCTAGAAAAAGATAATAACAAGCTGCAGGCCATTAACAGGCAATGAAAGCCAAGTGAGAAAGCTTACAAAGAGATTCTCATCTCCTGCAGCAGGAGGGCAGAGAAAGCTGAAGACCTGGACTGGGACTTAATAAAGTAGTCAAGTTCCAGAGATGGTAAATGACTAACCATGGCAGGTCTGATATACCAAGGTTAATGGGACTCTGACACTTAGGATGGGGATGTCTGTGTATATTTTGAACTCCCAGACTCCTCTAAATCCTCTGAGCATGCAGAAGTACCCCTCTTCTCCTTTTAAGAGTTAGCACACCCTGCTTGTTTGAAGGCAATGCAGAGAACTCAGACCCTTAAGACAAAGTGTGCCTCCCTCAGGAACTGCCCCCACCTATACCCCTGGCCACTAGGCCTACACTTAGGGTTAAGTCATAGCATAATCCAGCTGGGGATGTCCTGGGCCTATTAAAGGAAGAAAAGGACTATTCACCAAAGGAGCTGCAAAGGAACGACAAGGCCCAGCCATCATTTACTAGCGTGAGCCAGGGTGTACACATGAGACTGGACTCTGAGGAGGCTTGGTCAAGGGAACCAGAACATAAGACTGGATAGAGGAGAGTCTGATTTAGTAGATAGACAAACTTGCTATTAAGATGGCTCCTGGAAGCATGGGAAAAGTGATGGCTCACACTAAGTGAAGTTAAAATGTCACAAGGGCCAGTGCAGCTGGTGGAGGAAAGGATTAAAAGGTTCAGGGAAGTGGATACACTGTGTAAGGCCAGAAGACTCATAGATAACTATGCTCCAAAGGAACTTTACTCCATTTACCAAAGCTACCAGCAATGTGCTGCTAAGAGGGGCCCCAGCATTACTGAAAAATTCAGCAGTGGCTCTCCTGCATACACCAGCGCTGGTAGTAGGAGAAACTGTTATAGAACTAGGCACACTAAACAGCAATGAGGATGGTAGAACCGCAAAATGATAGAAGCCAGGTGGCAGTGCTTAACCACTGGATTACAGAGGTAACTAGAAACCAGGTAGATACAGTTATGCTAATGAGCCATTGAAAGTTATGGCCCCAATTAAAATTTGATGATCCTGAGCCACTTCTCAGACCAGAACCCACTGAATGAAGAGGCTAGGTCCCCAGAATGAAAAACTCTATGACATTCTAGCAAGTATACACGGTAATGATTTCCCTCTCAGTCCTCCCACTACCGTGGAAATGAGAATACCAAAATATTTTGGTGAGTGTTGATTATAGGGTCCTGACTTCCAAAATACATTCCTAGCATGCAGCACATAGCACTACAAGTACAGAGTTGGGATGGGACGGTTAATCTACCCTTTCCGTCTGATCATCCATCTCCAAGCACTATTTGTTACATTACATAAGTACCTAATAAAACTCCACCCAGAATTTCTATTTGGTAGGTCAGTGTTAATTTTCTTATTTTTCTTCACTGCCTCTACCACATTTAATGTCTTTTTGAGCCAATTATCAAGTTTCCTTGCCCTATTAGTAGCCAGTGGGTTTTTCCCCCCTCTTTTAAAATAAATGATGTATATATGGAATTCAAGAGAACTCAGCTCGTTTCCTTTGAGAAGCCTCCTTACCCTTGTACCACCAACCAACAAACCAGTACAGTGCACCCAGTCAATTTCACTTCAGAACAAAAAGTTGGTATGTTACTCAAGTATTGAACCCTTGCTTTCTCATCTTATTAGTTAATTATTCTTACAGTTATGGCTTCCTCAGGAGTTGAAGTGGTATTTTATCTTTCTTCTGGATCTCCATTGTAGAACTTGGCCCATAATGGGCCCTTAATAAATCTTAATTGATGTTTGATAACTAGATTGATCCAAAATATCAAACTCTTTAATGCCAAGGTGCAGTTTTAACCTAAATGTAATAATAATAAACCCCAAACTTAGCCTCAGAGTCATCAAAAATCTAGCATTTTTGAAAACCCATTTTTAGTTTATTAATCTTAAAAAAAAATAAAAAATAGAGCCATGACTCATTTTGTTCATAGCTAGGCAAAATTATAGAATGCTGGAATTGTGAGGAATTTTAGGGATGATGTAGCCTAAAATTCTTGTTTTATACCAGAGGAAACTAAGGACCCAAAGACATAAAATGACCTGCTGGTGATCTGACCTAGAGTAAGGGGCAGGCAGCTGCTCCAGTTTATAAGACTCCAGAGGTGGAGGTGCCCAAACATCTCTGGGTACCAAAACACTGCAGGAAATTTAACAAGGTAGGAAAATTTGTGTATGTATATGAGAGCCCTTCTGGGGCAGTGAACTCCAGTTGTTGTAAGAGAGACTTTGATTAGTAATTTAAGGTGAGAATGAATAACAATGAACTCTCACTCAACAGCTTCCTAAGGAGTCTGGAATGGACAAACAAAGGGCTTTTGTTTTGTGGAATGGAGTAAGCAAATTTGGCTCACAGCTGGATTGCCCTGGAAAATAAAGGTGAGGATTAGCCTCCCACCTCTGGTCCTCCTTTCTACCCTTCCTCTATCTAACTGTAGAACAAAAGTTAAAGAAACGTGGTTTGAAGAAAGTGTGCTAGTAGCTCTTAGCCTCCAATCTACCCTTCCAAACCCTGAGCTGGGTGGGGCTCTGCAAACCACATTTTTCCTTTGCCTGCCTGGTCCTCTGTTAAGCTCTCCCTGCAAAGGGCACTGGAGGAAGACTGGAACACTGCAGGAGGCAGATGGGACTTGGTTCTTTCGGTCTATTTCCTGTTCCTGTCAGTGTCACCCTAGCAAAGGCCATTGACCTTGACAGCAGCAGTTGGTGCCAGTTTCCAGATTTGGGGGTGGTGAGGAGGTGCCCTCTCAGAACAAGCCTGAACTCCAAACTTCTAGATTTTGATAACCCCATCCTATTCCCTCTCTATTCCCCCAGGCCTGGGGGAGGTCGCCACTAATGCAATTATTCTCTCTTCTCTGCTTTTTCTCTTCTTTCAGTCCTCTAACGCCCATTTAACTAAGTCTCTGTATTAAAATTCTACTAACATGACTAGTGTGAATTTTGTTTTCCTGAAGGGATAAAACTGCTGAAAGCTGCCAGAGCATTAACCTGCTCAGAGTTCCTATAAGTCAATCCAATCTTGAGTGGGCCTAATTATAGCTACAGTTTATTAAAATACCTGCTATGGGGACTTCCCTGGTGTTCCAGTGGGTAAGACTCCATGCTCCCAATGCAGGGGGCCCAAGTTTGATCCCTGGTTGGGGAACTAATGCCCACATGCATGCCACAACTAAGAGTTTGCATGCCACAACTAAGAAGCCTGCATGCCGCAGCTATGAGCCTACATGCCACAACTAAAAGATCTCTCGTGCTGCAACTAAGACCTGGCACAGCCTAAATAAATAAATAAATATTTAAAATGACTGCTATGTACTCAGCACTTAAATACATGATCTCTTTTAATTCTCACAACTCTAGGGGCTGGGTATCATGCCCATCTTAACAGATAAGAAGACAGAGGCTCAGAGAGGTTTGAGTAAGTTGTTCATGGTTACCCAGCTAGTGAAAGATAGAATTTGGATTCAAACTTAGGTTTTTTGAACTGCCAAACCTATGCTTTTACTCTCTTTTCTTTTAATTTTTTTTAAAGATTTTTTTGATGTAGACCATTTTCAAAGCCTTTGTGGAATTTGTTACAATATTGCTTCTGTTTTATGTTTTGATTTTTTTAGCCACAAGGCACGTGGGATCTTAGCTCCCCAACCAGGGATCAAACCCACACCTCCTGCACCGGAAGGAGAAGTTTCAACCACTGGACCTCCAGGGAAGTCCCTCTTTTCTTCTAATTTTTAAACATGCTTTTTTTAAAAATTAGAGTAATGCATATACTTTATAGTAGGTCAAACAGTGGAAAAATTAACATATAAAAGCACATATTAATAATTTCCCGTTTCTTCCCTCTAATGCCTTCACCACTCCCTTACCACCATCCTCCACCCCACCTCAATCAACCAACATTAACACTGTGTTGTGTAACTTCCCATGACTTCCTTTTTGCTGATACAAATATATAAACATAAAAAGTGGGTGCTTTTCTCCTTTTTTTTCCTTAACAAAAATAGGGACATGCAACACACATTACTGTGCAACTTGTTTTTTCACTTAACAATATTTCATACTCATTCCTCCTGGTTGGTACAGATAGATTTAACTCATGTTTTTAATAGCTAGATCATATTCCATAATATAACGTAAATGCATAAAAATGTATTCAGTTATTTCTCTCCTGTTGGACATTCAGGTTACTTCCAGTTTTCTTTTTTTTTTCTTTTTTTGCCACTATAAGCAATGTACCCATAAATATTCTTGCACATATATCATTAGGTACTGATACTTTTACTCTAATAGCATAGAGTCTTACAAGAGATTTCTGGACCAAAGGGTATCTACATTTTAAATTTTAATAGATTCTTCCAGAATATTTTCCAAACAGATTATGGTACAGTGTTATACCTCTACCAGCAATGTGAAATGTGTCCGTTTCCTTACTCTTTAACAGGGGCTGGATGTTCTCAATCTTTTATTTTTTTGTTAGACATATTGTTGAAAAGCTATATTCTGTTTTTTTACATGTGCACTTCCCTGACAAATAGTAGGTTTGAGTATCCTTTCATATGTTTATTGTCCATTTCATTTCCTCTTCTATTAATTGCCTGTTCATATTATAATCATTTGTCTGTTCTTCTCTGTGGATTGTCTTGTATACATTCCCCACGTGCAACTTAAGTGGTCAGTGAAAGAATCAGGACTACAGTCCAATCTCTCAGCTTCCAGTCTGGGAATTTCTCCACTTGGGCCACTTCCTGAAGCATTATGTGTTTGTGTTGCTATGCTGTGTATTTGTTTTACTGTATTTATGCCTCTTCCTTTATAAGTGTAACTAGTTTGTTGAACAAACTGGACTCATACTGCTGCAGGTAGAATACCTTATTTTTTCCCACCAGTTTCCCTAAAATTCAGTTTACTATATAGGTCTTTCCTTGCTGCTTGATGAAATTCATAGGTAGTTTTTGGTCCTTGGGTAATGAAATTTCTCCAATTCCTTTTAAGTATTGACATTAGAAAGAAGATGAAGTCAGAGGGATGTACTCTGTCTGGTCTGGAAAGCAAACATCTGTGTCGTGATCTGCATTGGGTGGGGGTGGGGAGGCATGTATTAGTCAGCTCAGGCTGCCTTAACAAAATACCACAGAATGAGTGGCTTAAACAACAGATTTATTTCCTCATAGATCTGAAGGCTGGAAGTCTGAGATCAGGGTGTCAGCATGGTCAGTTTCTGGTGAGAGCTTTCTTCATGGCTCGTAGATGGCCGCTTTCTCTATAGGTGCTCACATGGCACACAGAGCCTGCTCCTATGTCTCTTCTTGAAAGGACACTAATCCTGTCGGATACCTCACTTAACCTTAATTTTAACTTCCAAAGGTCCCATTTCCAAATACCATTCACACTGGGGTTTAGGGCTTCAACGTACGAATTTGGGGAAGAGGGAACACAAACTTCTCAGTTCATAACAAGGGGCCACATGGCAAGGTATTGGGAGTGGACTATAGGAGCTGACAGTGATCCCCAGCTGATAGCCAGTAGGGAAATAGGGATCTCAGTCCTACAACCATAAGGAACTGAATTCTGCCAATAACCAGTGAGCTTCAAAGAGGACCCTGAGCCCCAGACCTGACCAATACCTTGTTCAGCCTGGTGAGACCCTGAGCAGAGAATTGATTCATACATGCATGCTATGCCCAGACTTCCAGCATATAGAAGGGAGATAATAAATTTATGTTGCTTTAAGTTGCTAAGTTTGTGGTAGTGTGTTACACATCAACAGAAAACTAATACACTCTTGAAGAGAAAGAATAAACATTATAAATATAAAGTTTATGGGCCTAAGGGGGCCCATGCAAGTGAGAGGCCCTGAAATATAAGCTTTGTTAGTTTCAAAGAACATCATCTCTGCCTCCAAGGAAGAGAGAATTTGAGGAACACAGGGCACCAATTGCAATATGATGCTGCTGTCTGGAGAGGGTCAGATGTCCAAAACCAATTTTTTCTCTTTAGAAGGCTTTAGAAGTTCCTTTGGACATCCTACCCTGGAGCTCCACCTGCACTTCCCTTGATAAGGCAAGACCTCTCCTCCAGGTTAGCTCCTGGGCTTCTAGCAGTCCATCCTCTTTGTTGGGGTCACAGTGCCCTCCATGCAATTGTTTTGAGGGCAAGTCATTTTTAAGAAGATCCAGGTAATCTCCCTTCTTCTAGGTCCACATCAGTCCCCAGGATACACCTCTCTTTGCCCCATGGCCAATGAGAGGACAGTCGCTGTCAGCATAACCACCTCTCTCCTTGTCCTACAAGTTCATCAGTCTCTCATCTTTAGGTTTTTCAAGCCTGTGTCAAACTCTGTGTCTTATGATCACTGAACTTTAGGGTTACATCAAGCTCTCTGAGCAGTTTTCTTGAAATCCCCTGTCTTCCTCAACGTAGAGAAGGAGGAGAAAACCCCTCCCCTCCTCTATGCACTAATTGTCACCCAATAGAAAGAACGTTGGTCTGGGATTCAGGAATTCTGAGCTCTAGTCTGGGTTCTGATACTAACTCACTGTGTGTCCTTGGGAAACTTTCTTTTCCATTCTGGGCCTTGCTTCTCTGGGTCAGTTAAAGAAAGATGTTGGACTAGATTCACTCATTTATGCAGGAAATGCCAGCTGAACCCCTATTGTGTGCCAGGAACTGTCTGGGTACTGGGAGTCAGCAGAGAACAGACTAGATGACCTCTGGAGGCCCTTTCAGCCCTCACATTCTCTGATGATCCCCCCAACCCAGTTTCCATACACCCCCAACCCCCACTGTAGGCAGTCAGCCCTGGCCTTTCCCATGACCACGTTTTCTACCCCAGCAGTGCGTAGCCCCCTCTTGCTGGGACCTTTGATGGAACTAGGAGTGAGTTTCCTCTGCAGGCAGCATTGCTGTCTCCCTCTGTAATTGCCCATCAACCTGATCTGTCTGGCCTGGAAGTACTGCCTGGCCAACCACAACGGAAAGGTTTATTTGTAGAGGTCAGGAAGTCCCCCACGACCCCTCTCCATCCACCTCTGGGACAGGAAGCCCCAGGAGGAAAAAACAAAAGATGAAACGCTGGCTGACTTCCCAGCTTCCAACTGTTCAACAATACTTTGGTCTGGAGGATCCCTTCTGCCCAAAGCACAGTGACCTCCCATAGCTACTCCTTCCTTGTCATTGGGCCCCAGGACCTCAGTTCCTTTCCAGGGGGTCCAGAAGGACTTAGGTGACGTAAAAGAGGTAAAAGAAATGAAGATTGACTCTCTGGGAAAGGATGCATGTTGTCTTATCCTAAGCTAAGCCTCCGTGTCTGGGAGGGAAGGAGGCCGAATTCACAGAGTGGGAAAAACATTCCCAGTGGTTAAGGAAGCAAGTGACTCACGTGCTCTGACCTTCATCTATGCCTTCCCATGGCCAGGGTGGCTTCAGGGAGGGGGTGGGGATGGAAGAGATCTCCTAGCCTCAGTTTTTGCTTCCTGAGTCACTTGGGGACCCTTACTTATGACATCCCCTTCCATCCATCACTCTTCTCCCAATATCTTAGCTAACCTGCCTGGAAGAAAGTTAATATCAAGAGGATATGACTGTGTAGATGCCCAGGGCCCTGTGCTTAGAAGGACCTTGTACTTGGTTTAATGCTCTGTTCTTGCCATCTTGAAATTCTTGATAATTTTTGAATAAGAACCCCACATTTTCTTTTTACCCTAGGACCTGCAAATTACACAGCTTGTGCTGATTTAGATGTCCCATATATTTCGTTCTAAGCCAGGTACCTGACGTACTCCTTCCATTCCAGTCTCTAACTATGCTGAGTTAGGGACTGTTAGCTCCTTGTCACCACTGATGAAATTCAGGCTTAGGTAAATAACTTGCTTAAGGTCACATAGCAATTACAGGGTGGAGCCAGGATTCAAGCCCAAGTCTAACTCCAGCATTAGTGCTCATTCCTGTCCACAATGCTGTCTCATGAAGAGAAATGCTTTTACTTCCCACTTTATGGGAGAGCTGAGTCTGGAAAAGCAATTCAGGAGAGTCAGGCAGGGGTGGGTGAAGGGCTTTCACCAGATCTGGAAGTTCATGCAAGCCCCGAGTATATCTTTTTTGAGAATGATCTGCATGCACACTCACACACTCACACTCAAACATTCATGCACACACACTTGCACACATTCACATCCACCCACACACACCACCTAGCCCAGAACCTTCCTTCAGAAGCAATTCACCTGGGGAAAAGCAAGATTCAAGTGTACATTCCCTAGCAGTGGTTCAATAACTAATTTTAAAACTGGATCCAGCCCAAAGTTTATCTTTTCTAAATTCTTTCCTTGATATATATATTTTTTCATTTCTAGCATTTATAATTTTATTAGATTGAGCTGTTTTTTTCATATCTACCTATTTTTGTTCCATAATCCCCTATGTTTTGTAATTGAAACATTTTCTTCTTTTATCAGTTTGAAGATATTAAAATGCTTATTAAAAAAAAAAAGCAGTTCAGTTACGTGAACCATTATAGTATCCTAAAGTGTCAACACCACAGGGACCCTATAGGGAAGCACCTAATCTGATCATCAGATTCCTTTGTTTGACGGATGAGAAAACTGAGTCTCCGAGAGGAAAGAGAGTCGTCTAGGGCACACACTTTACTAGCGGCAGAGCTAGGGGCCACATGCCAGCCTCCGGACTCTCAGTTCAACAGTACAGAATGAGGGTGAATTGACAAGAGGTAAGATGGGGCCACTACAGGTGTATCTGAACAGAAAGGAAGCTTGATCTAGAGGTTAACCAGACTTTCTTTCTCTCCTGACCACCCTTCCTCTGCACCCTGAGCAAAACTTACCCATCAGCATCTGAGAAATGCTTTGCTTCTGACATTGTCTGGGCACAGAATCCCTTTACCTCTGTATACATATTTATAGTAATGCTGTAGCTCAAGACCCCAAACACCTGCTTTAAGGGGTTAAGCAGTTTGGATTAGGAAGGTTGAATTGTTCTTTCATTCATAAGCAAAACAAAAGACAAAGGCAAAATATAAACAGGATGAGGCATGAGGGTTTAATTACCCTACAGAAACAGGAGAGTTTCTATGAAGTAAAAAACAAAACAAAGTACCATGATCTGCCAGGAACTGCCCTGGGGGAGCAGATAACCTGGGGCTGGGCCCAGTTTATGACCTTCTCTAAACAGTTTCCCAGCACCAGCCCCTGGGGCCAAACTGGGCTAGAGTCATATGGTTAAAAATGCAGGGCTTTGATACCTTCCATCTTTCATTCTAAAAAGGCTTCTCCTTTTATATTTCCTCTTTGATAGCTCTGGGTTTAAGTTTTGACTCTGTCACTTAATAAATGTGATTTTAGGCATGTTGCATAATCTCGCTAAGCCTCAGTTTTCTCATCTGTAAAATGGGCATGATCCTCAACCCTATGTTCAGATCTCAGGGGATTCCCAGAATGTGTGACTTTCAGGGGAGTCCTGGCGAACTGGGAAGGTTGTTCACCTTAGTCTATTAGGAAGTTCATTTTAGTAAAGCACTCATCATGGTGGCTGGCACACAGTACTAGCTTTAAAAAAAAAATTTTTTTTCTTCTTACTTCAGATATTTAAAAAGCACCTCTGCCTGCCACACTGTGTGCTTGGCCCTGTTAGAGTAAATTACAAACATTTGTAGAGCTCACTTTATAATTTACAAAGTATTTTTGTACCTATTATTTCATTTAATCTTTACAATAGCCCTATGAAGGAGGTAAAACTCAACATCCCCATTTTACAGGTAAGATAGCTGGAATTCAGAAAGATGAATGACTTGTTCAAAGTCACTCAGTGAATAGGTTGCTAGGACTAAATGGCCACCTCCAGCCATTCATATGTTGAAGTCCTAATCCCAATTGCGATGATATTTGGAGGTGGGGCCTTTGGGAAGTAATTCAGTTTAGAGGAGAGCGTAAAGATGGAGCCCCTTATAAAGGACTGGTGCCCCTATAAGAAGAAGAGACCAGAGCAACTCTTTCTCTCTGCCATGTGAGGATACCGCAAGAGGGTGACACTGCAAACCAGGAAGAGGGCTCTTACCAGGAGCTGAATCGGCTGGCACTTGATTTTGGACTTCTCAGCCTTTAGAACCATAAGGAGTAGATTTCTGCTGTTTAACCCACCTAGTCCATGGTATTTTATTATAGCAACCTGAGCCAACTAGACATAGGTGAAGGGCTAGGATATGAACATGAGTCTCTTTGCTCCAGAGCTTAATAACTTTCACATCATACTGCGTTCTCTCTCTTGCTACCCTTCTCCCTTCTAGTCCACTAAAGCTGCTGGTAGCTCCTGTTCCATTTCCCCTTTATCAAGCAAGAGTCCTTGCTGCAAGCAGGGGACATATTTGGCTTATATAAGCAGAAGAGCAATTATTGAAAGGATATTAGGTAGCTCACAGAATCTCCTGGAGGGTGGAGAGCTGGGCTTGGACCTTTCCCCCAGGATCAACTCCCAAATTCACCATGTAGAGCTGGCCCAGTGAACACAATGACATTCACTGTTCTGGGGATTGGGACTACTCAAGTACGATCAACATGACCACTCGAAGATCCTGGAGTCTGCCACTACAGCTGCTGCCAGCCATGGCTCACACTGATTCTGTACACCCCTGCTTCTTTGCCTCACTAGCTTCCAATTCAAAGTCTGTCTAAGGCAGGTGTATCTGATTGGCAGGGCCTAGGTCATGTGCCTTGTCTTAGTTGCAGGGGATGCTGGGAAAGTGAGTTGGCATTCTCAGTTTCTGTAATGGGAAGCCAGCTCTGCCCGTCTCATAAGATGAGGAACTCTCCAAACACGAAAAGGTCCTAAAGCTTGGCAGCCCCAAGTAATTACAGTTGACATAGGTCTGAACTTTGTGAGTTCACTTATATGCAGATATTTTTCAACAGTAAATACTACAGGACAACACCATCTGTGGTTGGGTGAATCCGTGGATGTGAAACTGTGGATAGCAAAGAACCCTGGATAAGAAAGAACTGTGGGTATAGAAGGCCAACTGTAAAGTTATACTTGAATTTTTGACTGTGCAGGGTTGGCATCCCTAACTCTTGCATTGTCCAAGGGTCAAATGTACAACTATTTGCTCTCTCCTACCTTCTCCATTCTCTCTACACCTCTAGGCCATCTACCTCCAAACTTCAGATTTTATTTTGTCTGATTATATTAGGTTGGCCAAAAAGTTTGTTTGGGTTTTTATAAGATCTTACAGAAAAACCCGAGCGAACTTTTTGGCCAAGCCAATACTTTACTAAAAGTATCTCAGGTCTTGTGAATTAGTCCGCAGTAAAGTCCGAAGTCCTTAAATAATGTATACTTTTACACAGGTATGTTACTCTGGGTCCTTCTAGAAGCAAAGTCAAGCAAGCTTTAAGCGTGCAAGATTTTACAAAAATTGGAAAGGAGAGTTTGGTTGAACGATAAATCCTCCATTCAAGTCTGACCCTGAGTAAGCAGAAGGGAAAGGAGGGTTGGGTGGAAGTGTCCGATTCTGCTGTATGGTCCAAGGAAGGTTGGGTTATCCTGAAGCCACAAAGTTGGCTGTCAGAGGTCAGAGGAATCCCTTGCCTCTCAGGAATACACCTGCCTTAATCTCCCTGCTGTGCCCAGTTCTCAGCTGACAGCAGCTCATGGGAGGTTATGTCTCAGCGCAGACTGGATGCTGGACTCGAGAGAGCAGCGTCTGGGGCCTTTGGTCTATTTCACTCCTATAAGTTGGCGGACTGAAAGATACCGTTTCATGGCCACATAACATGCTCTTCTCTCTGACCCCAGTGCCTCCTTCCCAGCATTTTCTTCTTGACCAATTCCTCTTGATCTTTTTTTTTTTTTTTTTGCAGTACGTGGGCCTCTCACTGTTGCAGCCTCTCCCGTTGCGGAGCACAGGCTCCAGACGCGCAGGCTCAGTGGCCATGGCTCACGGGCGTAGCCGCTCCGCGGCATGTGGGATCTTTCCCGGACTGGGGCACGAACCCACGTCCCCTGCATCGGCAGGCGGACTCTCAACCACTGCGCCAGCAGGGAAGCCCCCCTCTTGATCTTTTAAAACAGGTCTCCAATCTTCTCTGTGAAGTCCTCCTTGAACTCCCCAGTTAAAGTGCTCCCACAGCCCCCTCCATCCAGCAGTCTCCTAGCAGCCATCGTACTCTTTATAACTGTTTAGATGCCTGTCTCCTCTCCAGTCACGGCTCCTCTAAGGTGGGAACAATTTCTGTATCCCCAGCACTTACACATTAGTAAGTGTTGGGGCAGGAGTGAGTGAGTGTATAGATGGGAGAGATGGGTGAATGTTTTGATACCATGTTATCAGTGTCCTGCTCGCCCTTAAGCAGTTCTGACAAGATAAGGTGAACAAAATTTTTCCTTATGTATTATCTCATATCCATCTCTGTCCCTCTCATTGCCACTGCTACCACCCTGGTCCAGATCCTCTTCTGCCATCTAATGTCTGGACTATGGCAGCAGCCCACTACATGACCTCTTTGCCCGATCTCTCCTCCAGTTCATCCTCTACACAACATCAAAACAACGTTTTGACATGGAGGGGAGGGATAAATCAGGAGCTTGAGATGAACATACACACACTACTATATGAAAGGTAGATAAACAACAAGGACCTACTGTACAGCACAGGGAACTCTAATCAGTATTCTGTGATAACCTATATGAGAAAAGAATTTAAAACAGAATGATTGTATGTACATGTATAACTGAATCACTTTGCTGTACACCTGAAACTAACACAACATTGTAAATCAACTGTACTCCAATAAAATTTTTAAAAATATATATATTTTTAAAATATTTATTTATTTATTTATTTGGCTGTGCTGGGTCTTAGTTGCGGCACATAGGACCTTTTAGTTGCGGCATGTGGGATCTAGTTCCCTGGCCAGGGATCGAACCCAGACCCCCTGCACTGGGAGCGTGGAGTCTTAGGCACTGGACCACCAAGGAAGTCCCTAAAATATTTTTAAAAAATTATGTTTTGAAAACAAAATATCCTTCAATAGCTCCCTGTTGAAAAGAGGGAAGACCAAACTATTTAGTCTGAGCTTTATGACCCCTTATGATCTGTCTCCAGTGACCTCTCCAGCCCCTCTTGCTATGCCCCGTGTCACACCCCAAGCTTCTAGCACAGTGTTTCTCCCTGTCTCCCCCCTGCACTTGGCTGCTCCAGGCCCCTATTTCCTCCCTTCTGCCTAGCAAGGCACCAACCCACCTTTTAAGAGTCTCCTCAAAGTCATCTGGGCATTCTAACCTTCTCCTCAAGGAGAGCTGATCAGTCCCTCTTTGAGCCCCCGTTTTACTCCGTGTACTTTTTAGCCTGCAACCCGTAACACTCCATTTTTCCTCCTGCTCACTGGGATCGCCTTGAGGGCCAGGTTTATTTGTTTCTGATTCTGTGGGGCTTAGCATAGAGCCAGCAAAGAGTTTTTAGGTACTTCGTAAAGGCTCATGGTGATTGCAGGCATACATGAATGAATGAGCGTTTAAAGGACAGGTGAATCTGGAATATTTGCATTTTAACTGGGGTTGTATATATGTATAGAGGTCAGGATGTTTGTTTTTGTTTGTTGTTTGGTTGGTTTGCTCATTTGTCCAACATTGAAACCCCTTTCGTATATCTGGAGAATTCTCTACCATATGCATCTTGCAGGGGGTCAGATCTTATCTCCCATTATAGAAGTGATGATAGCCAGATATTTGCTTTCCCAATCCCCCCTTTCAGCTAGGGTATGCACATATGATCCAGACTCAATCAATCAGGTACATTCTCCCAGAACTTAGAATAAGACATTTGGGTTGAAAGGAAGCAGGGACAATGGAGAATTCATTTTGGTAGTGTTGGGGGCATTGGCCTTAACATCTAGATTTTGGGGTAGGAATGCCAGCAGAGCAAGTAGTGGCCTCTGGGTCCAGTGTTCAGGGCAGGGGTAGGGGTGGAAGAGGTGTTCTTATTGAATTGCTTCTGTAGCATGATTTGGGCTGAGGTTGTACCTGTCTTGGCTCCCTTTGTTTTTGCCAATGTTTTAATAGCTTTATTGAGGTATAATCCACATACCACACAATTCAGCCATTTAAACTATACAGTTCACTTTTTAATATATGCATAAGTATGTGCAATCATCGCCACAGTCTAGTTTAGAATATTTCTATCTTCTCAAAAAGGAACATTATACCAGGGACTTCCCTGGTGGCACAGTGGTTAAGAATCCACCTGCCAGGGCAGGGGACATGGGTTCGATCCCTGGTCTGGGAAGATCCCAAGTGCCACGGAGCGACTAAGCCCATGTGCCACAATTACTGAAGCCCGCGTGCCTGGAGCCCGTGCTCCACAACAAGAGAAGCCACCTCAGTGAGAAGCCCGCGCACCACAACGAAGAGTAGCCCCGGCTCACCGCAACAAGAGAAAGCCCGCGCGCAGCAATGAAGACCAAACCCAGCCAAAAATAAATAAATAAATTTATATATAAAAAAAGAAAGAAACGCTATACCATGTAACTATCACTCCCCTACTCCTTGTCCCTCCCCCGTCCACAGAAACCCCTAATCTACTTTCTGTCTCTAGATTTCCCTATTCTGGGCTTTCATACTAGTCATATGGTATGTAGTCATTTGTGACTGGCTTTCTTCATTTAGCGTAATGTTTTCAAGGTTCATCCATGCTGTAGCATGTATCACTACTTCATTCCACTTTTACAGCCGAATAATATTCTACTGTATACCAGATTTTATTTATCCATTTGTCTGTGAATGGACATTTGGGTCTGTTAAAAAGAAATAAGCCCAAAATGGAGTCACTTCTAAACCTCACCAAGACTTAATACCTAACCTAAATGCAGTTTCAGCCACTCCCAGGAGTGGAACTGTAAACCGATCAGTCTGGAATTTCCTGTCAGCACTAGTGAGGTAATAAGCGAGATAAGACCCCCCCACCCCCACCCCCCGTTTGCTGCTTACTTAGGGAAGGTGACCTAGCCTGAAACAATTCTTTCTTTTCTTTTGCAAATAACTTCCTTGTCCTGCCCCGTTTTCTGCCTATAAAAACCTTCCGTTTTGTACAACTCCTTGGAGTGCCTCCCATCTGTAAATACATTATTTACTAGATGGGATGCTGTCGGTTTCATGAATCATTGAATAAAGCCAATTCGATCTTCAAATTTACTCTGTTGAATTTTGTTTCTTAAAGGTCTTTTCCATAGTTTGGCCATTATGAACAAAGCTGCTATAGACATTTGTATACAGGTGTCTGTGTGTATATATGCTTTCATTTTCCTCCCCCCTTTTTTGTTTTGTTTTTGGTTTTTTTGCGGTACGAGGGCCTCTCACTGTTGTGGCCTCTCCCGTTGCGGAGCACAGGCTCCGGATGTGCAGGTTCAGCGGCCACGGCTCATGGGCCCAGCCGCTCCGTGGTATGTGGGATCTTCCCGGACCGGGGCACCAACCCGTGTCCCCTGCATCGGCAGGCGGACTCCCAACCACTGCGCCACCAGGGAAGCCCTTCTGCCCATTTTTTGAGCCTAATTCTCCAGGCTTTCTGGTAACTCCACGAGCTATAGAAGATTATCTTAATAAATTTATTTCTCATTCTAATCAGTCAGAGTTGATTTCTTCTCTTTAAGTGAGGTCTTTACTCCTTTCCCTTGGGGCTAAATTCTTAGCGCCAGGACAAAAAGGCTATAATTGGCTAATATGACACACTTCCCAACTAACTTTCAAAGTCTTGAGTTTAGCTTTCTCTGTACTTTGATGTGGAGAATAAGGTCCAGGGAGGGAAAGTGACTTGCCCAAGGTCACACAGTCAGTCATTGGTATAGCTAGGACTAGAATCTAGGGCTCTCCATCCCGATTTAATGTTCTTTCCACTACACTATGCTGCCCTTCATCAACCCAACAAATGTTGTCAAGCTCTGTGGCCATAAAATATATGGAAGAAGCAGAGGGTATAGAGTCCAAAGATGTGATTCCTATCCCTGGCTTTGCCACTTCCTAGCTTAGTGACCTTGGACAAGTTACAGTTTCTCTGGGCCTCAGCTATCTTATCCATAAAAGCTGGGGACTGTGGGGAGGGGTTGGGTTAGAGGGTGCAATCTCAAATGCCTACAGCCTCCTGTGGGTGTTACTGTTTCACTTATTGAATTATATTTTATACACTTATAATTTATACCCTTAATTCCATTTGATAGCAGAAACATTTATTTGCATTCAAAAGAATAAAATTTGTTGAAATTTGAGTCCTTTCTTCCATGGTTGCTTTTTCATCTCACATCTTTTCTATATTCCTTTTGGTTCTTATTGTGCTTTATTTTTAAGCTTTATTTATTTTTTATAAATTTATTTATTTATTTTATTTTTGGCTGTGTTGGGTCTTTGTTGCTGCGCATGGGCTTTCTCTTGTTGTGGTGAGCCGGGGCTACTCTTCGTTGCGGTGCGTGGGTTTCTCATTGCAGTGCTCTAGGCACCCAGGCTTCAGTAGTTGTGGCATGTGGGCTCAGTAGTTGTGGCTTGCGGGCTCTAGAGTGCAGGCTCAGTAGTTGTGGCGCAGGGACTTAGTTGCTCCATGGCGTGTGGGATCTTCCCGGACCAGGGCTCAAACTTGTGTCCCCTGCATTGGCAAGAGAATTCTTAACCACTGCACCACCAGGGAAGTCCCGTTATTGTGCTTTATTTTTGTAATGTCACCTTAAGTTGTGTTATTTCAACACAGACATACTGCTTACTTCATTTTCACAAAGAAATGGGTTCTTCCCTTCCCCCATTTTTTGGAACTTGTGGTTCTCTTAATCTAGGTCTTATTTTCTTCCTTTTGTTGAAGACATGGTTAAGAAAGATTTCACTTATAAGAAAAAGGTTTAAGAAAAATGACAATACAAGTACTTTGATCAATGGCAAAAGACATTTGGCCTAAATGTTGGGAAGATCATAGGGAGTGGCAAGGACCAAGGCCCACGGGTGAGCACAGCCTGGACAAAGGATGGCAGCCAGATGTTTGGATTAATAATTAAAGCCTGAAATCCTATTTTAATATAAAATCCCCTATTCTTTCAATTCAGGCAATTAATTCAATTAAAGTCTGGCCCACAGAGCGTTTTCTAATTGATTGTTGAGGTCCTATCTTCATTGTTATTCTTCCTGTGTGAAGGAGCACCAGCAGCTCCTGATGGGAGATGACAAAGGAGGAGCTGGTGCTGCCCTCTGCTGCTCAGTGACGGTACGTACCTGCCAGTTCTTTATTAGGGTTTGGGCACTGCCTGCAGAACTGATCAGATCTGGAAGGCCCTCCCGTGGGCCCTTCGTTCTATGGATGGGATGTCTGAGGCACTTGGAGGTCTTTCATTTCAGGACCTGGAAGCCACCTAGCCAGCCCCTAGGTAAAACCCACAAGCAGAATCTCTCCTCTGGTGAGCATCAGGGATGTGCTGGCACAGAGCACAAAGTGTAGAAGTTGCAGGGAGAGGAGAAAGGATTAGAACAGGAGACACCAAAGGAAGCTGGAAGCTCCAGAAAGGGGCACAGTTTAAGGAAAGAAAATGGAGAGAAAAGAGTGGATTTGAGAAACAGTACAAACAGAAAACCAGACCTGGGGAGACATGGGATCCCAAGAATAAAGGGGTAGGACTACCAATGCCTCCCAATGACTTGTACTTTGTGCTACCAAATTAATCTTCATAAAAGTTCAGTTTGATCATTCATTAACTTTAGCCTATTTTGGCTTTCATACTGCAAGGCAATCTGCAAAGTGGACAATGAATGCTCCTACTCACCCCAATCAATCTCCCCCACGAAATTGAATGAATCTGTCATGAATCCTAAAGTTGGTGGGGGGTCAAGAAGTCCCAGTGTGAGTGCCAAGTTCAGTCGCTTTCTGGCTGTGTGATCTTGGAGAAAGACACTAAACATCTGGGAGTTTAGTCTTCTCATCTTTAGTTTACTCATCTGAACAATGGCTCCCTCTATTAGGCAGTTATGTCGAGCCCAGTGGCACATGAGATAATGTCTGACATCTATCATCTTATTGAATCTTCACAACGCCAGGGAATGGGCACTACCATTATCCCCTTTGTTCGGATGAGGACACTGAAGCTCAGAAAGGTGGAGTAGCTTGCCCACGGCTACAATGCTAGTAAGTGACGGAGCTAGAATTCAAACCCAGGCTGCTTAGCTCTAAAGCTTTATTGCACTGAATCTCTGTATTGGTTAGCTTTTGCTATAAAATGACTCACCCTGAAACACAGTGGCTTAAAACAATGATCACTTTATTTAACTCGTATTCTATAGGTCACCTGGTCTTGGGCAGCTCAGCAGATCTATGCTGGGCTCCCCCTCGGGTCTGTAGTCAACTGGCAAGTGGGGTGGTGGCCGCACTCACATATTGGGAGCACCTTTTTTCTCCTCCAATGTGGCCTCTTGTCCTCCAGCAGCCCAGCCTAGGCTCATTCACATGGTGGTCTCTCGACTTCATGTGTGACAAGAGAAGGGAAGCCCCTGTACTCAAGCACGTTTCTAGTCAAAGTGAACAACAAAGCCAAACCAGAGTCAGTGTGGAAGGACACTTTTAAAAGATGTAGATAGAAGTGAATAATTCCTGGCCATTTTTACAATCTGCCATAGCTGCTAAACTATAATCCTTATGTGACAGAGTTGATCAAAGGAGATAAAGGATATGAATAAGCTTTGTAAATTTTTATAAAGCACTGTCTAGATGAGAGGTACTGTCTATTAGATTATATTCCACTAACATCTGAGACTCAATATGTCTGATTATTATCTCCATTTTACAGATGAGGAAACGAAAGTCCAGAGAGGACACAGCGTATGTAAAGACTTGTAAGTGAGAAATAGCATAGTATATGCAGTCTACTTATGAGCAATCTCTGGTGCTGAAGCAAAGGTAAGAAGCAATAAAGGGTGAGAAGTGAGGTTGAAGAAGTAAGAAACTTAAACTTGATTTTAAAAGCTCTGGGATCTACCCAAGAGAAATGAAAACGTATGTTCATGTGAAGACTTATATGAAAATTTTTTAGCAGGAGTTTTAGCACCAAAACTGGAAACAATCCAAATGTCTATCAACTGGTGAATAAATAAACAAAATATGGTACATCCATGGAATACTACCGGCAACAAAAAGTAAAGAACTACTAATATTTACAATATTATGAAAGAATCTCAAAAACATCATGCTACATGAAAGAAGCTATATTAGTTTGCTAGGGCTACCATAAGAAAGTACCACAAACTGGGTGGCTTAAACAATAGAAATTTATTTTTTCACGATTCTGGAGGCTAGAAGTCTGAGATCAAGGTGTTATCAGGGTTGACTTCTTCTGAGGCCTCTCTCCTTGGCTTGTCGATGGCCCTCTTCTCCCTGTGTCTTCACATGGTCTTCCATCTGCAGTGTACACGTGTCTTAATTTCCTCTTCTTATATGGACACTAGTCATATTAGATTAGGGCCCACCCCAATAACCTCATTTTAACTTAATTATCTCTTTAAAGACCCTATCTCCAAATATAGTCACATTCTGAGCTACTGGGGGTTAGAATTTCAACGATGAATTTGGGGTGGGGACACAATTCAGCCCATAACAGAAGCCTAACCAAGGAAATTTGATAAGGAGGGTCTGAAATAAGGCAGGTCCAGGGAGATCAGAAGGGTGATGGAGGTATTTCATTGTCAGACAGAGAAAGGGGAAATGAGGAGAATTAGTTTGGGGGGAGTCTACCATCTGATTTTGTCTCTTACTCTATAGAGTCTTGGAAGAAAATATTGAAAGGTAAGATACTTCAAATTAGTCACCCCAAAATGTATGGAGTGTTTACTAGATAAAATCCTGTCTATAAAGATTGTACATATAGGAATGCATGGAGCCTCCCTTCGGGGTCTTCAGCAGCAGTGCTCTTTGCAGCTCTCAAGCTTGTTTAGGATCTAGACTTGGTCCTGACTTTTGTCCATAAAAGGTCACTCCTCTCCCCCTATTTCTGATCACTGGCCTTTGAAGGCAGCTGAATCTCCCCAGTTAACTTATCAGTAAAGCTCCCCATGATAACAAGACTATGTAACAATTTCAGTGGTGGAGGGAAAGGAAAGACAACACCTTCCACAAACAATGTTCTGTAAATCAACAAAAGGGATTATAGAGCAGAACAATATTTAATTCAATTCCATTCAGCCATCCATCTACTTATTCTGCCGTTCAGTTATCAGTCAACAAATATTTGCTAACGGCCTACACCATGCCAGCTATGACCACGCTGGGTGCTGGGAATGCAGGGATGAAAAGACTTGAAAAATTCCCATTCCACGGGAACCGAGGATCTACCACATGCTCCCCTCCTGCAGATTCAGACCTGCAGTTTCTGAGGCACCCCTGACTGAGGACCTTCTACATAGAAAAGACCCCAGAATGCCTATCGTACTTCCTTCTCAGCCAAACACCCATCACCACCTCCCAGCCCTGTAGCTTAGGCAGACGTGTTGTGAAATTCATGACCACCCTCACCCCCACCCACCTCTCTGTTTCACAGAGTTAGTTGGCCAACGTTGTCACTACCCTGTATCTTCAGTTCCTTTTTTCACTCTTTCTCACTCCTTAACTCACTGTAATCTGGCTTTTGCGCTGCTCACTCCTCTGGCCAATGTCACCAGAGGCCCCCTAATTGCCAAATCCAATGCCTTCCTCTCAATCCCTACCTAGCACTACTTTGGGGAAGCGTTTGACACCGTCAAAAATTCCTCCTTCAAACTCACTTCTCCTCTTGTTTCCACTTTGAACCCTCTAAGTGCTCCTTCTCCCTCTCAGTCTCTTTTTAGGCCTTTTCTCCTTCGCGTGTCCCTTAACTGCTGATGTTCCCTGGGGTTCTGCCTTTGGCTCTGTCCCTGGTTCATCTGATCCCCTCCAGTGGCTTCAGGTGTGGATCCCCACTCTGATTCTGCATCTGGGCACAGGCATACCCCACAGTCTACTGGACATCTCTGATGGGTGCACAGTGTTTGTTTCCTCTCATAACATGATCTCGTAACTTATTGTTAACTTCTCTGTTTCCATCCAGGGCCACGTGTCTCTTGTATTCTATCGTATCTCGCAGACATAGTCAGCTCATAGAAGGAACTCAATCAACAATTGGAGAATGAATGAAGAAGCAATTATCCCAGAGGAATCTTTCCACTGTCTGCTCAGTATCCTGAGAAAGATATTGCTCATCTGAGATTTAAAAGAAACAAAAGCCTGAGATAAGCTAAGCATATCAGGTTCAACAATTTAGGAATTACATAATGGGGAATTGTTGAGAAAATCTGTAGTGACGGACAAAAACTGGAGACCGTGGGAGAGAGGAGCCATGGCAACCTATGGCTGTGTTTAAACGGAAATTCTGAGGAAGTAGAGACAGTGGTTAAGCCAAAGAAGAAAACAGAATAGCCATAGAGAGAGAAGCAGTGATGCCAGGAGACAGACTGAGCAAAGAGAGCAGCCCACTCCATCAGGACTGTGTCTAGAATGGCCTCTGCCCCATGTTCACCGGAAACTAAAGCTGAAGCCACACAGCGTTTCCTCAGGAAGTATTCCCACCCAGCAGGGTTTGGGAGCCAGAGAGCAATGGTCTGTAAGAGAAGGATCATATGCTTCTTTTCAGCCCTGAAAGCCAATGCCCCCTGCCCCCAATTTTAATAATTCAGAAATGATATGCTTGAGATAAAACTTCTCATAGCCAATTTCCAATTAACTTTCACCTTCAGCATCCCCTCCACCCCCAGCCCCCTTCCAGCCCCCAAGGGAATGGACAAAGGAAAACAATGTACAAAGCAACTGCAAGATGGAGCGGGGGTGAGGTCCTCCTGCTCTTCTTCTGAATGTCTGCGGCAATAAAGATGACACGGTGAGCCTCCAGTGGCTGAGCTGAGGGATGAATGGGTTGGGGTGTGAGAGTGGGCTGGGGGGAGGTGTGGTTCGGTGCTGAGGGTATGAAACAAGGGAACCAGTGTCTGAGTGTTCTCTTGCCTCATCCACCTTGTTTTGATAACTGAGGGGTTTTACATTGATTTTTACAGAACTGATAAAGTGTTTTAAAACAGCACCTGGAGCCTTATCTCACCATCCCCTGGGCTCCTGCCTCCCCAGCTGTCAGGAAGGTTGATGTGTCCTGGCCTTGGTGGCTGTACATTCCACAGGACAGTCTGCACAAGGTATATGTATTCTCATAAAACAGCTTTTTTTTAAGAGGAAATACAGGTGTGTTTTGTGTTGTTAAAAACTATAAAAATGGCAGCACCCTGAGTTCATTTCTTTTATATTTTGCCTAAAGTGAGAGGAGGGATTACACGTCTAATCCTGGAAACCCAAGTCCACTTTTCCCCTCATTTCTTCTGATCCTCAGGCTGTGTTGGTTGCCTCCTGTGGGTTCGCATGGCACCCTGTGCTTCCCTTGCACTGTATTGCTGTTTATTCCCCCCCAATTCTAAAATCCCCAGGGATGAAGACCATGCTGTGTTCCCATTGGTCACACAGGGTCTAGTAGGTAGGAGACCTTTAGTAACGTTTGATGAATGAATGTACAAATGATCTAATGCTAAATACCTTGGTGTTAATAAGTCCTGGGCCTCTGGGACTCTGGAATGGCCCTTGGACAGTTATGTGGCCTCCGAGTCATAATTCTTTTTTTTTTTTTTTTTTAATTTTTATTTATTTATTTATTTATTTTTTATTAGTTTCTGCTTTATAACAAAGTGAATCAGTCATACATACACATCTGTTCCCACATCCCTTCCCTATTACGTCTCCCTCCCTCCCACCCTCCCTATCCCACCCCTCCAGGCGGTCACAAAGCACCGAGCTGATCTCCCTGTGCTCTGCGGCTGCTTCCCACTATCTATCTACCTTACGTTTGGTAGTGTATATATGTCCATGCCTCTCTTTCGCTTTGTCACAGCTTACCCTTCACCCTCCCCATATCCTCAAGTTCATTCTCAAGTAGGTCTGTGTCTTTATTCCCGTTTTACCCCTAGGTTCTTCATGACATTTTTTTTTTTAAATTCCATATATATGTGTTAGCATACGGTATTTGTCTTTCTCTTTCTGACTTACTTCACTCTGTATGAGAGACTCTAGGTCTATCCACCTCATTACAAATAGCTCAGTTTCGTTTCTTTTTATGGCTGAGTAATATTCCATTGTATATATGTGCCACATCTTCTTTATCCATTCATCCGATGATGGACACTTAGGTTGTTTCCAGCTCCGGGCTATTGTGAATAGAGCTGCAATGAACATTTTGGTACATGTCTCTTTTTGAATTATGGTTTTCTCAGGGTATATGCCTAGTAGTGGGATTGCTGGGTCATATGGTAGTTCTATTTTTAGTTTTTTAAGGAACCTCCATACTGTTCTCCATAGAGGCTGTACCAATTCACATTCCCACCAGCAGTGCAAGAGTGTTCCCTTTTCTCCACACCCTCTCCAGCATTTATTGTTTCTAGATTTCTTGATGATGGCCATTCTGCGAGTCATAATTCTTAATCTTATACTCCTTTGTTCTAACCCGTTACCCTGACTGGAATGCTATCCCCCAGAGACCTATGGCAGCCCTGAAGCCCAGCCAGCTGGTGGGGCTCCTGAGTTGCTCTTACAGGCCCTCTTCCCCTGCTTGCCGTCTGGGGATCCTGCCCACATACAGGTTGACAGCTCCTCATTCCCTCCCAGTACTGAGCCCCGCCTAGATTTCCCACCCCATGCCCTGTCAGACATTAGACTCTCCGAAGCCAATCATTTCTGGGGTAAAGTGGGATGAAGAGGAGGAAAGAGGAGGGTCAGCCTTCTATTTCTAACGTCAACCTTAGGTTCTGTTTTGAGGCATGGAGCCTTGATGCTATGGCTCCCACTGCTGGTATCACCAGACACTGCCATCTCCAGAACTGCTCGTGTTTTTAAAACTAATCTTAAGCCTCATCCTTAAGGAATAGGGAGTGAGTTGTCTTATTTAAAGAAGCAGTATTTGAGGTGAAGGAAGGAATGGTGGTACTTTTCCTTTTTGGAGATTTGCCTTTTACATTTCAAATCGGGAAAACACCATGCCTGGAGTAGGAAGATGAGTTAATTTTACGTTGCTAAATGTACTTTTTCTTCAAAATGAAAATATGTTCATTTTTTTTCTAACAATAAAAATGATACTTGTAAAATGACTTGTAAAAATTCAAAGATGCACAAAAAACAATAAAATAAGGAAAAGAATAAAAATCAGTCCAATGCTCTTCTCCAAAGACAACCACAGTGTTTGAGCATGGGCTCTGGGCACACCTGGGTGGAAACCTATCTCCACCACTTACTACCTGGATGGTTTGGGGCAAGTTACTTAACCTCTCTGAGCTCCAGTTTCTTCATCTGAAAAACAGGGATAATAGTAGGTAAGTAATAATATTTATTTACTTTATAGAATTATTTTGAAGATTAAATGAGAATATTAAAGTAAAAGGCCTAGCATGGTGCCTGTACACTTTCCACACTCTCAGAATGATAAGTAAGAGTGAACACTGTCTCAGATCACCTTGTTTCTTTTTTAAAAATTTTTTTTATTAGTTTCTGCTTTATAACAAAGTGAATCAGTCATACATATACATCTGTTCCCACATCCCTTCCCTCCTGTGTCTCCCTCCCTCCCACCCTCCCCCACCTTGTTTCTTAATCCAGTGTTTTTCCCCTTCAAATCTCACTTCCTTCAGTGTAATTGAATTTAAGTCAATAAACGTCACTGAGAAGCTATTAGATGCTAGTGAGGTTGTTGTTATTATATTAGAAGGAGGCCAATTCTAAAATCCTACTTAGTTATTAGTTTAAGCAAAACTTGTCTTGGAACTTATATGAAATCATTTCCCATTCATTCTTCCTGCCAACAACATAAAATTGATTTCAAATTTGGGTTCTTTTTTGGTGAAGGGATAATCGAATTTAACAGGGTTGTTTGAGGATTAAATGAGTCACTCTCTGCAAGGTCCCCACAGCATGGTAGGTGCTCAATAAATGATAGTTATTAACATTCCAGTGATGCACATGAGCTGAAGGAGTTTCATACCTATGATTTATGGGCGTGAAAGTGCAGAGCACTCCTTTCTTTTCTGATTTAGTTTCGACCCCAGAACTAAGCTTTCAGGCATTAGTTAGAAAAACACTAATCTCCTGGCCACAGTCCTAGGCTTGTACACTGGCATTTGTTAGCTGTGGTCTCCTCCATAAACCTAATCAAAGATCCATTCCTCCCACCACCAACTTTCCTCCCTCAACCTTGTTCCCCCCCTGCAACAATTGCCTTGAAAACTTCTAAGATTAACTCCTGTTTACCTGGACTCTATATTCCCACATCCTTTAGATACTCAACATATATCATTTGTTACTTGGCTTCCACTGAAAGCAATTCTCACTTGACTGATGTGCACAGGGATTCCATAATTCTGCAATAAAGTGTGTTAGACTTTCACAGAACTTATTATTTTCCTATATGCAGTTGTAAACTAATAATGAGGCAGCAAAATACAATGTTTAAGATCATGGATGTTGGAGCCAGACTACCTGGGTTATAATTCTGGCTTTGCCACTTACTCTGTGATCTTGGGCGAGTTACTTAACCTCTCTGTGCCAATGTTTACTTATCTGGAAAAAGGGGCTAATAACACACCTTACTTTCTAGGACTTTTATGGAGGTTAGATGAGTTACTATTTGTGAAGCACTTGTAACAGAGTCTGGCATATAGTTAGTTGTATGCAAGTCTTAGTTATATAATAATAGTTACCATTTTTAGAGCACTTAGCTATCTGCCAGGCACAGACCATGTTTCCTTCAATCCCCTCAATCATGCAAGTTAAATTATATTTATAGTAGTGTGCTGGAGCTGGCCCGTACTTGCTTATGAGAGCTGAATGTTAAAGTTTCAGAAAGTTTGCAAGTCACTTGTTAAACAGAGCTGTTACTAAAAATTAAATTACATAACTTACTATTAAATAAATTATATTAAAAACAAAGATAATATTCAAATCTTATTTCTCAATTATATTACTAAATTTTACTATCAACTATGCTCTTGAGGTTATTTGCTTATTGTGTCTGTACAGTGGCTATATTGGTGTGATAGTGTGCATCTCTTCCTGACTGCATTCTGTGACGTCACTATCTGTAGTTTGGAATCTGCTATGGTGGGAATATTTACACCACAGAAGCTGGCAATGACTACAAATCAGGGCTTTTTTTATTTGGTAAATTGGTTCTTAAAATCATTTATCAGAACATCACTGCGTATCATTGTCCCTTCTTCTTTTTTTTTTTTTTTTTTTTGCGGTACGCGGGCCTCTCACTGTTGTGGCCTCTCCCGCTGCGGAGCACAGGCTCTGGACGCGCAGGCTCAGTGGCCATGGCTCACGGGCCCAGCCGCTCCGTGGCATGTGGGATCTTCCCGGACCGGGGCACGAACCTGTGTCCCCTGCATCGGCAGGCGGACTCTCAACCACTGCGCCACCAGGGAAGCCCTGTCCCTTCTTTAAAGATGATGAAAATGAGGCCTAGAGAGGTTAAATGATTTGCCCAAGGCCACACAGCTAGGAAGTGGTGAAGCTGGGATTCAAGCCTAGGTTTTTGTTTGTTTGCTTTGCTTGCTTTTTAAAAGAAAAATGTACTTCCAAAGCCCACATGCTTTCCAGTCAGCTACGCTCCCCTGAGGTAGGAATGTTCAAGGCTGGGTAGGCCTCAGACATAAGCAGAAGAGCTTTCCCTTCCGCCTCCAGCTCCCTGCCCTTAATGTACAAGCCCAACTCCCAACCTGCCACCTCCCGGGCATAGCGGTGGTCATTCCATTCTAGTCTCATTATTCCAACCCAGTCTTGGAGATGCCTTTGATCATTTATCTTAACTTGATAAGTCCATTACTGTCTTGCCTGGGGTCCATTTGTCCATTATCCCTTCTTCCCAGAATCTCTTTTCTTTTTTCCAAGGTTAAGACTAAACCTATCCTTTCCAATACCCATCCTTACCTGTACCTATTTTCTGTTTTACTGATTTGAGAAGACCTGGCACAGTAGTTAAAGATTTCCTGAATAATCATGTAAACTTTTTATAGATGTAAACATACATATAGAAAACCATATGTATCAAAAGTGTACAGTTCAAATTTTCACAGACTTGACACACCCATGGGATTAGCACACAGATCCAGAACCAGAACATTACCTTTTTCTCAGAAGCCTCCTCCTACTCCCTTTCATTTTCTATCTTCCCAAAGACAAACATGAATCTGGCTTCTAAAAGACATGCAACTCTTTTAATATTGGCAGATCTAGGACCATGTTGGGCCAGGTGGTCTATAAGTATTATCATCTGCTCCCTTTAGGCGGGGAGGTAGTATCAAGACTCTTCTTTGGTCAATTTTGACTTCTTTTCCCATCCTGTGGAGCAATGACTAGAAACGAGTTCCAGTTCCAGTACTACCACTTAACCCTGTGACCTGGAAAATCCGTGTCTCCTCCCTTGAGCCTCAGCAATCTAGTCTATAAAATATGGACAAACACAATCCATCTGCAGGGATCCTATGAGAATCAAATGAAATCTCACTCTCAAAGCCTGGTACAGTGTGCCTGGTATATAGTAATGTAATAACTGTTTTGTTGTTGTTGTTGTTGTTTTCTAACTTTAGTCATTTTATTATTTGCCAATGCCAAGTACAGATACGAATTGTTGATTTCATTGTGTGCAGGCATGGCATGAGGGGTATATGTATATTATCCCGTTTATAACTCTGGCCAAATAAAATTCTTAAATTTTCTCATCTGCTCCTTCTCTCAGTCTTCATATCTCAGTAGTCAAAGGCATCACCATTAACCTAAAGATTTAGGTTCCAAATCTAGGCATTTTCCTTGATTACTGTCTTTCTCATACTCCACTCATCTAATTCATTAGCAGTTTTTGCTGACTCAAAGAAAATCCAAGTTAGTTCTCAATTTCCAGTACGTACGATCCTATTTTAAGCTGCTACGGTCCCTCACTTAAAAATCTCCAAGAAAGGGCTTCCCTGGTGGCGCAGTGGTTGAGAGTCCGCCTGCCGATGCAGGGGACACGGGTTCGTGCCCCGGTCCGGGAGGATCCCACGTGCCGCGGAGCAGCTGGGCCCGTGAGCCGTGGCCGCTGAGCCTGCGCGTCCGGAGCCTGTGCTCCGCAGCGGGAGAGGCCACAACAGTGAGAGGCCACAACAGTGAGAGGCCCGCGTACTGCAAAAAAAAAAAAAAAAAAAAAAAAAAATCTCCAAGAAAATGTCAGCTACATGTGAATAAGCTCTGTGTGTTATTGATCACAGCTGTATTCCCCAGGGCCCCAGTACCCAGAACAGTGCCTGGCCCTTAGTAGGCTTTTGCTAACTATGTCTTGAATGAATGCATGTTGCAACAAACATTTGAAATGGGTGCTATTGCTACTTCCATCTTTTTTTTTTTTTTTTTAAATGTTTTGGCCGGGCCTTGCAGCATGTGGGATCTTAGTTCCCTGACCAGAGATTGAACCGTGCCCCCTGCACTGGAAGGGCAGAGTCTTAACCACTGGATTGCCAGGGAAGTCCCACTATTTCCATTTTGTAGGTGGGGAAACAGGCTTGCAGTGTTTAAATAACTTACCTAAGTTCACACACAAATATCAAAACCAGGATTCAAATCCAGGGTCTAACTCTAGAGCCTGCTCCATTATCCACTATGCTGCCCTACTGAAATACACTGGCTTCTGCTGAATGGTTTTTTAGCTGATGTTAGGAGAAATTTTAGTTGAAATTCCCCAATTCGAAAACTTTTCTTGAGAATAAAGTGCACGTGCCCCTTCACACAACCTTGCAGGCATAGCATGATTTGGCTTCTTCGGTCTCATCCCTCCTCATCGTCCTTTTCTCCCGGCATTCCAACCATAATGAAAACTATTCTCTTCCCAGCAAATACTCCCCCTCTCTCATCCTCTCTGGAAAACTTTCCCTGATTTCTCAATTCTGAGAGATTATAACAGGCAGTACTTTATCCCAGCTGGCAGGACTTTACTAAAATACTTGTTTATTTCTGTCTTTATTGTTCACTGCTATGTCCCAGTGCCTAAGAAGTGCCT
This sequence comes from Hyperoodon ampullatus, assembly GCF_949752795.1. NCBI lineage: Eukaryota > Metazoa > Chordata > Mammalia > Artiodactyla > Ziphiidae > Hyperoodon > Hyperoodon ampullatus. The sequence goes on along the minus strand of NC_136920.1, from coordinate 58,219,874 downwards.
GGAATAGACTGGGTACTTAATAAATATTTGTTGAATAAATGTATGAAAAGGTAAGGATTATTTTATCAATTTAGAGTTGGAAAGACTGTGGTTCCTAGAGGTGAGGTATTTTGCCCTGGGTCAGTCACTAAGAGGCAGAGCTGGGATTTGAAACTAGGGCTCTACAGTCAGCCCCTGCAGAGCACGCCTGCGCTGCTAGGACCTCACTTCCGTCCGCTCCTCTTAGCTCCTCTTCGTTCAGCCTGCGCCGTCTCCGAGACTAGTTTGACCCATGGGCGGCCGCCGTAGTGCGTCGCCTCCGTTGCTGTGGGAAACGACCCGGGACCTGCGAGGAAGGAAAGACGTTTCCCGCCGGCGGGAGCTGCAGTTGTAGTGGCCAGGGGAGCTCGGAGGCGAAGGGGCCCGGCGCAGGCACCATGGCGGACCAGTTTTATCTGGAAAATATAGACGAGTTCGTCACGGACCAGAACAAGATCGTGAGGAGCTAGGATTTGGGGAATGCAGGCGTGCGACTGGGGTCCTGGGCCCAGCGAGGGTGGCGGGGGCCTTGATGCCTCTGCGTGTGCCGCGTGGGGACTGGCCCAGGGGAGACGGTCCCCACACCTGGTGCCCCAGGGCGAGCGAGGACTCGCCGGGGAGGACCTGTGGCTCGCGCGCAAATCCGCGTCCTTCGGGTGGGCGTGCTGGGTTCTGTGCACAGGCCCGGGGCCCCGGAAGTCGGGGACGGGGGCGGTGGGGGGGAGGAACATTGGTTGATAATGTTTCTAAGGCGTCTCTACACCTGTCTGACGACGTGGTTGGCGTTTGAAGTCTCAAGTTTACAGTTGAGGAAATTGTGTTTTGACCGGGTTAAGTGACATGTTGTTTAACCTTCCGGCCGTCAGTTGGTTTCCTCCTCCTGGAAGTTTGGTATTGATACAGGCTTGGCCTGTCTCACAGGGTTGGAGTAAAGATCAAGTGAGACGATGGATATGAGAGTGCTTCGCAAATCGTGATGACTGAGTGCCTACTGTGAGCTTTGGATGCACATTATTGCGTTTAGTCTCTACAGTGACCCACCTAGAGGTCGGTGGAAGTATCCCTAGAAAAGGCAGTTGAAGCAGAGGGACCAAATAAGTTATTTGTGGTTAGTAAGGGATAATCAGTTTTCCAGCCTAGGTCTGTCTCTTTTGCTAGTGCTTTCCTCTACATCACACTGCCTTTGCCTAACCTATATAAGTCTTCTAATTATTGGAAACTCAGCGTTTAGAGTTGGAAGACTTTGAGAGGAGGGTGACAGGTTATAAGGAAGTGGCAAATGACAGGAGAGTTCAACGAGGGATGGAAGAAGGTCAGAGCTTGATGCCAGTAGTTCCCAGTCTAACCTCTTGATACAGTATTCAACAACTTCACTCATTCCCTGACCCCTGCGCCACCTGTGCCCTTTAATGTTTGTATGGCTGCAACTTTCCTCAGAAGTTTCTGAGTTATACACTCCAAAGTAACCTAGCTTCTGGGTGAGTTTGAGGATAGTTTTTGGTGGTGGCCCCAAAAAAGGACAGAATGTGAAAAAAAAAAAGGCCTTAGTAAAACTAGGAGTGTGAGAAAAATGAGATTTTTTTTCTATGTATATTCAGCCTTTCTTTTTAGATTCTTGCATTAATCTGTGATACAAACTTCTTAGTACTTGTAAGATAAATATCTGAGTCCTACCTGCCTAGGTGGATTGTTCTTGGCAAAACTGGGGTGGCATCTAATGTAATTTGTAAGGCTTAATCATCTAAGAGTAAGAATCTTTAGGAGCCCTTGGGACTGACCTGCACTCTGGAGTCATCTAATAAAACATTAAAAAAAACTCCTTCTTCTTGCAGGTGACATACAAATGGCTGAGCTATACACTAGGAGTTCATGTTAATCAGGCCAAACAGTAAGTACAATTTATTACTAATTTTAATCTGATTGGAATTTTTGGTTTTATTTGTTTGTTTTCTTTTGCTCTGTTAGCTTTACAGATAGTCTCTAGGTTAGAACCCACACCCCACCCACCCTGAGGGGGAATGGGAAAGAATACCTTTTACTACCTTTAATGCTTTTGTCTATTATTTAGGAGATAGGTGGACTTGTATACAATTGTGTGGTGATATGTTTACTGGATTTATTTGTAGCCTTGCCCTCTGGTTAACATCACTTTGTTATTTCTGATTTATTAAATGGGCTAGCCAATTCTGTTTACATCTCAGATTTATATGTCTGCTATCTTAAACATCTTCATTACATTTTCACATGTGCTCCTTAGGCCCATCTCTGGGTGTTATTGAAATAACTTCCATAATGAGGTCAACAGGTGTTTGACACAGGCTGTGTAACAATATAAGACAGGGTAGAACTATTTAAGTGAAACTAAAAAGGGAGTGTTCAGGATGACACAGAGCATTGCCCTTCTTGAATTTTGCCCTGTCACCTTCCCTTGCTGAAACTTGTAGTCCAACTTGGGGCCAAAATGGAAGGCACAGGCTTTTGAATTAACTTTGGAATTTCTTCACCTGAAAATGTGCAGGTGTTGTCTATGTCCAATGGGTAGGAATTGGTGAACAGGCTGAGAGCACATATATTGAGTTAAATACTCATTTTGTTTGCTTTATTCCTAAAGGTGGTTTGGTTTTTCCCTATTCCTTGAGTCATAGTAACATTCTGTGAGTCTTAAAAAAAATCCCTGATCTCTAGAATGGGTTGATTTGGGTTGTTGTTTGGCAGATCTAGGAGTTTAATTTTGACTGTGATGTTTATGCCTTCAAGACCTGAAACTCTTGGCCAAGGGATGGGTTCGGACTGATTTTGACTATTTGAGATTGCCATTGCTGAGACCAGTCCTGGCCCAAACCTAACAGGTTTAGGTAACTTTAGGATTAGACACCCATAAGAGTAATTATTTGTTATGGTTATAGATGTTTAAATATGAAATGAGGTAACTGTTACTATATAAGCCTATTGAGATTAAAGATGCATATTGAGGACTGGAGATGAAATAAAGTTGCCTGCAATTTTACTGTAGCTATAATTTTTATGGAATTATTTCCTATAATTTTTATGGAATTAATACACTGTCTAGCCCCTGCCTGTCTACCAGTTTCATCCCATACCACTCTCTACGTCACTTATACTCTAGCCATATTTGTCTTTCTGTTCCTCAGATGTGCCAAGCCCATTCTCACTCAAGGAAATTTGTACTATTCCCTTTGCCTGGAATGCTCTTCTCACGGCTGTCCTCATTGTTCAGGTTTCAGCTCAAATTTCACACATTACTTCATACAGCAACTCTTCCCTAATGCTCTATTTCAGGTGTCCCTACTCCTCTCTCTCTGACATGCATCCTGTTACTTTCTTTCATAATTATTATTTTTTTTAAAACAGCTTTATTTACATATATTTCATATACCATACAATTCACCCATTTAAAATGTACAATTCAATGATTTTTAATATATTTACAGAGTTGTGCAGTTAGCACTATAATTCATTTCAGAACATTTTAATCACCCCTCAAAAGAAACCCTGTATCCGTTAGTAGTCCCTCATCACTCTTCTCCCCCACCCCCCAAGCACTAGGCAACCACTAATACACTCTCCATCTATAGATTTGCCTATCCTGGACATTTCATATAAATGGAATCATAAGTAATTATTAATACTTATTAATACTTAAAATTACTTACTAATAATAAGTAATCTTGTGTGTCTGGTTTCCTTCACTGAGCATAATATTTTCAAGGTTTGTCCATGTTGTAGCATGTATCAGTAGTTCATTCCTTTTTATGGTTGAATAATATTCCATTATATAGTATATTAGTTCTCTAGGGCTGCCATAACAGAATACTACAAACTGGGTGGCTTAAAACAACAGAAATTTATTGTGTCAGTTCTGGAGGCTAGAAGTCTAAAATTAAGATGTTGGCAGGGCCATGCTCCTTCTGAAACCTGTAGAGAAAAATTCTTCTTTGATTCTTCCAAGCTTCTGGTGGTTTGCTAGCAATGTTTGGCATTCTTTGGCTTGTAGCTGCATAACCCCAGTATCTGCCTTCATAGCACATGGCATTCTCCTTGTGTGTCTGTATCTTCACATAGCCATCTTATAAGGATACCAGTCAGGCTAGACTGGGAGACAGATGAGACACCAGGCTTGGTGGCTCCTGTTTGGAAGGCCTAACCCTTAGAGGGCTCATCCTGGCTCCCTCTAGCCAATGCCAGCAGAGCAGAGTTCAAGGCACAGGAGCCTTAGGATTACAAACACTGGCTTTGGAGGCCATGCATCCAGAATCAGAATCCACTCATTTAGCTGAGTTACCCACTTGAGTCACCGCTCTTAGGTTCTGAGCTTCTGTCTCTGTTTGAAAAATGGGAATAATAAAAACACATGTAGCTTCTAAGGTCAGGGTGCAGATTGAATTTTATGGAAAGTACTTCATATGTGCTCAATAAAAAGCAGTTGATACCATTAAAAAAAAAAACAAGGATACCAGTCATAGTAGATGAGGAGTCCACTCTACTCCAGTATGACTTCATGTTAACTTATTACATCTGCAAAGACCCTATTTCCAAATAAGGTCATACTCTGAGGTACTGGTGGTTAGGACTTCAACATATCTTTTTTGGGGGGGACACAATTCAACCTATAACATGGATATATAGCATTTCGTTTATCCATTCATCAGCTGATGGACATTTAGGTTGCTTCCACATTTGGCGTGTTATGAATAATGCTACTATGAACATTTGTGTACAAGTTTTTGTGTGGACATGTGTTTTCAGTTCTCTTAGTATACACCTAAGATTGGAATTTCTGGGTCATATGTAACATTTTGAGGAGCTGAGGAACTATTTTTCAAAGTGGCTACACTATTTTACAATCCCACCACCAAGGTATGAGGGTTCTGATTTCTCAGCATTCTTGTCAACTCTTTCTGTTATCTGTCTTTTTAAATTTTAGCCATCCTGGTGGGTGTGAAGCAGTATCATTATGGTTTTGATTTGCATTTTTGTAATGGCTAATGACACTGATCATCTTTTCATGTGCTTATTAGTCATTTGTGTATCTTCTTTGGAGAAATACCTATTCAGATCCTTTGCCCATTTTTTCCATTGTATTTGTCTTTCTATTATTGAGTTGTAAGAGTTCATTATATATTCTAGAGACAAGTCCCTGATCAGATAATGATTTCTTTGCACTTTCTTGATGGTGCCCTTTGAAGCGCAAGAGTTCTTATTATTGATGATGGAGTCCAGTTTTTTTTTCTTTTGTTACCTTTGCTTTTTATATAGTATCTAAGAAGGCTTTGCCTAACCCAAGTAAATCATGAAGATGTACTTCTGTGTCTTCTTCTGAGAGTTCTGTAGTTTTAGCTCTTAAATCAATAATTATCACTTTATTTAACATTTCTACGTATCTTGTGTTTGTTATACTAAAAATGCTTTGGTCCTCACAATAAGAATACACTGTGTTGGTTCAAACTTATTTATAAGTGAAGCCCTAAAATGTGTATAGGCTTACCTCAGTTTGTTGTGCTTCACTTTACTGCACTTTGCAGATACTGCATTTTTTTGTTTGTTTTTGTTTTTACAAATTGAAGGTTTGTGGCAACCCTGTGTTGACAAAGTCTGGGTGCCAGTTTTTCAATAGCATTTGCTTATTTGTTGTCTCTGTGTCACATTTTGGTAATTCTCATCATGTTTCAAACCCTCTACCAACAAAAAGATTATGACTTGCTGAAGGCTCAGATGATAGTTAGCATTTTTGAGCAATAAATTATTTTCTATTTTAAAATTTATTTTATTTATTTATTTTTGGCTGCATTGGGTCTTCATTGCTGCACGTGGGCTTTCTCTAGCTGTTGCGAGCGGGGGCTGCTCTTCGTTGCGGTGTGCAGGCTTCTCATTGTGGTTGCTTCTCTTGTTGCTGAGCATGGGCTGTAGGTGTGCAGGCTTCAGTAGTTGTGGCTCATTGGCTTTAGAGCGCAGGCTCAGTAGTTGTGGCGCACGAGCTTAGTTGCTCCGTGGCATGTGGGATCTTCCCGGACCGGGGCTTGAACCCATGTCCCCTGCATTGGCAGACGGATTCTTAACCACTGCGCCACCAGGGAGGTACCTATCAACCATTTTTAACGGATGAGAAAACTGAGGCTTAGAGTGTCCTGTCACCCTTTTTTCTTTTAACTATAGTGAGAGCATTTAAAGTTTCACTGTTGGCACTGAGGGCAGTGACTGGGCATGGTTGTTACTATTTGCTTGGATGCAATAAAGAAATATTTTTTCAGTTTTTAGCATTATTTTAGGCTCTGTCATAAAACAGCAAACTTGACAGACAAGACCCTTCCCATCATTGACTGAAACAAGATAATTTCAGGTTATAAAAATGCTGTGAAGGAATTAGATTAGGGAAGACAATATAGGTATACACTGTATTCGTCCTATGGGAAAATTATGAGTGGAACTGATCAGGAGGGATGAGAAGATGCGAAGGTATAGTTAATCATGTGTGTAGGAAGTGCATCTTGTCAGAAGTCATATGCATTGTTACTCATATTTAAGAATACTTTGCATGTTTTGTTGATAAGGTGTTTGGCATAATCAAATTAGATGAACATGTCTTAGAGATTCAAAAGGTATGCAGAAAATTTTTAAGAGTTTGTGCAGTTTTGACCATCTTGTTAATATAAAAGAGAACTGGGCCTGATTTAGGGGAGATAAGTGCACAGAGGACAATGACTATGATGATACAAGCAAGACTGAATTGTTGATAAAATACATCGTGTTTCGCCAGCAAGCTCAAAGCATCTTGGGCAGGCTTCCCTGGTGGCGCAGTGGTTGGGAGTTCACCCGCTGATGCAGGGGACACGGGTTCGTGCCCCGGTCTGGGAAGATCCCACATGCTGCGGAGCGGCTGGGCCCGTGAGCCATGGCCACTGAGCCTGTGCGTCTGGAGCCTGTGCTCCGCAACGGGAGAGGCCGCAACAGTGAGAGGCTGCATACCGCAAAAAAAAAAAAAGCATCTTGGTCATGGTCCCTTCCTACCATTTCTTCTGCTAGCATGGTCCTAACGAGCATAAATAGACCAAAATGTTCATGACTCTGTCTTCCTCATCTTTCCTAACATAATTGCTGCATGGAAGGACACACTAAAGAGAACAAGATAGAGGAATCAACAAAAATGTTGATTTTTTTCCTCAAGATGTGTATAGTCTAGTGGGGATGTCAGATACATAAACTAAGTAATTGGAATATGGTGTGGTAACTATAATAACAGATATGGGATAGGTCCTGTTAGAACTTAGATGGCAAGGGTGCCCTGCTGGCCTAGTGGTGTTAAGGAAGGCTTCACATAGGAGGTGATAACTGAGCTGCTATTTTGATGAGGAATTAGGTGGATGAGGTCTGAGAAGAGCATTCTAGGCAGAAGGAGGGGCGTACAGAAGAGCCAGGGGAGCTGCAGAATGTTCCATAAGGCTGAAAATTGTGTGCGTGTGGGAGAATGGTGAGAGATACAGGGGTCGGAACAAGAAAGGTCTTACATGTCACTGATAGACCTGTGGAGTTGCTCCTTAGGGGATGGGGTGCTACTGAAAACTTTTGAACAAGGAATAACACTTCAGCTAAGAATAATCAGCTACTTTTTAACAGCACTTAATGACTTATAGGTATCTCAGATTTAACATGCCCCAAAACTTAACTCCTCATTTCTCCCACATCGCCTCCTTCTCCTACTTTTCTCTATCTCAGTGAATGACAGCTTTGTTCTTTGAGTTACTTAATCAGTCATCCTTGATTTCTTTTTCTCTCATACCCCACAGTCAGTCCATCAGCAAATCCTGTTGTTTCTCCCTTTAAGATGTCCCCAGAATTCATCCACTGATTACTGGCTCCATTGCTACCACTGTAGTCTGAGCCACCATCATCTCTAGCCTAGATGATTGCAATAGCCTTGTAAGTGGTCTTCCTTGCCCCTTAACAGTATATTCTCCACACAGCAGTCAGGAATCCTCCTAAAAGGTGAGGTCATGTTGTTTCTGCTCTAAACCATCTGAGGACTTCCTTCCTACATAGAGCCATAAAGCCCTACATGTCTGGTGCTTGGCTCTCTTGTTCCCTTCTTCCTTATTCAGCACACTCACCTCTTTTCCGTTCCTTGCACCTTGCTTACATTCTTGCCTCAGAACCTTTGGATTTGCTGTACTTTCTGCCTGGAACATTCTTCCTTGAGATATTCACATTGGCGGCTCTGTAACTTCCTGCAGGGAAGGAGTCCTTCCCTAATCATCTTATATAAAATAACAAAACTTCTCAGGCACTCTCTATTCTCCTAATCTTTTTCTCCCCCCATAGATTTACTACCATCTGACATATATTTACTTGCTTGTTTATTGTATCTCTCTTTTCTGCAGTGCAAACTCTGAATGGGTAGAAACTTTGATTGCTTTGTTCTCTGCTCTGTCCCCAAGGCATAGAGCATGAAGTAGCCACTTATTAAGGTTTTGCTGACCGAATGACTTAATTTGCATTTTTAAAACTTCACCTTGGCAGCCTTGTGGATAATGAATGGGAAGGTGGTGTGAGGAAGACATTGACACTTGGAATTGAAATAGTCCAGTCAAGAGATTTGGAGGGCATGGAGTCAAGAATTACTTGGGATGGAAAACTGACAAGATTTGGCAACTCACTGGACTGGGAAAAGTGAGGGATAACGACTCCCAGATTTCTGGCTTAGGTGGTTTGAGCAGATGATGTTGTTGTTGGGAATAAATGAAACCATGGGAATGAATGAAATGGATCAAGGAGATTTAGTAAGGTGACCAGTCATCCTGGTGTGCCCTGGACTGTTGGTTTTAGAACTAAAAGTCCATGTCAGGAAACCCCTCAGATCCAGGCAAACCCAGATCATTGGTTACTCTAATATATATAGAGAAAAGATAGCTGAAGACAGCCCCAGCAGTACAGAAAAGGAGTAGGTAGTCAAGTCTGTGCAGGAAATGGATCAGAGGCAGTTAGAGAGGTGGCAGGAAACTCAATGAGGCATTGGATCAAGGAAGCTAAGAGAGTAGTCAACAGTGTAGGTTGAGTTTCCCTTATTCTTGCCAGAAGTATGACATGTCATAGAGGCTCGGGAAATGTTTCTTGAAATAAACGACACAAATCATGTCTCTTGGTTGATGTTTTTGTTAAACTGTAAGTTATTGAGGGGAATCAGCTTCTGATATTAAGTGGATCATAAGGATAAGAATGAATTTAGGGAATGTTATAAAAGCAACATTATTTCTATATTGAGTGTTTGGCAGTCTCAGGTTAATGAATACTGGACAGTGAGTAAGCTGTTACATTTGCAGTTTTGAAACAGCATTGATTCTGAATGATCATAAAATTGGAACTTCAGAGCTATACACTTACGATCATCTACATAATGGTTCTTAATGTTCTGGAGTAATCCTTTTGCAAATCTGTTAAAAACCTTGAACCATCTCCACCCTCTCCCCTCTTTCCCTGCAAAAAAACACCTACATTTTGCTTACAGTTTTGAGGGATGGAGGCTTATGTTCTTTTTTTTTCTTTCTATCTTTTTTCTTTTTTTTTTGGCCGTGCCGCAAGGCATGTGGGACCTTAGTTCCCCGACCAGGGATTGAACCTGCACCCCCTGCATTGGAAGCACGAAGTCTTAACTGCTGGACCACCATGGAAGTCTGGGATGGAGGGTTATGGATGGCCACAGGAATCCCAGATTAACAGAGAATTGCCAATCTTGTACAGCCCTCCCAAATTATACCTCAGGATAGAAAGAGGCCTAGAAAAAACTAATTAATTTATCCAGGATCAAATGGCTAGATAGTGACTGAACTTATCCTTGATTGATTATTCTGTCCATTATATGTCTTTGCCTCTTTTAGTGCAGGCTCAGTCCCACTTGACCAATTATTAGATTTCTTTTATTTCAGTTGCTTGGTCACTGTGCCAGCTCAATACAAGTTGACCCCAACCCCTATGTTCCATTCATCTTTTTTTAACTCTCTGTCCATGGACAGAGCAAAAATATTCTGCAGAATATTTGATGGACTGTCAGATTTAATATATCTAACTTTTAAGTCATGAATTAAGAGTTGATGAGGTAAACTTTTACTAATGACTTACTTGTGCCTTTTGTTTGTAACAGGATGCTGTATGATTATGTTGAAAGGAAGCGAAAGGAAAATTCAGGAGCCCAACTGCATGTCACTTATTTAGTGTCTGGCAATCTCATTCAGAATGGACATTCCGTAAGTTCTCAGAATCTTATTATGAGTTTAAATGTGTTTGAGCTATAAATAGTGTTATATAACACAACACAGGGCAAAACCAACAAGATTCAGTATTATGGAAATTTTAAGAAGCTACTTGAAGATGGTGATTATTTTGGATTTTTAGACTAAACCTAAAACTCTTGAGGAGTTTGGGTAATATCTCGGCTGTGATACAGAGACTGTCATTATTGTGCAATTTTCCTAGGCAACAAGACATTCGGAACTGCTTCTCTTATTCCTCTTTCTTCCATTTGAAGGTATATTGGGGACAATGGTGGTTAATTTTCAGCCCATTCAAATGTCAAGCCACAAACTCTGGTGTTCAGCAAGTACAATTTTTTTTTTTTAAGTGAACTTGATTTTAATCTGAGCTTTCGTCCCAGAAGCTCTGCTGAGATAACTCCATGCCTTCTCCCGTACTAGACTGATGCTTGGAACTTTGATAATTCCTCCTCTTTTGCTTCCTCCCCAAATGAGGCACACCTCCTCTGTTCTTACTTCCCAAACCTCTTACCTGAAGGTTCTTTTGCTCCCATAGCCACCAGCCCTAGAGAATTTAGCCCAAGGATCAAGACTCCTTCTCAGAGATCCACTGATACATGTTTTCCTCTTCCCTTTTGACTTTCCCTAAGATTCATAAATTCAGAAGCCAGATTTATCAAAATACTGACTGGATTTGTCTTGTATCAATAGAGTCCCAAGCATGTGAGATTCAAAACTGGAATGGTGATTTAGTAATTTACAAGGAGAAACAAAACTGCTAGGGGTATCAGATCCTTATATTCTCTGACTAGTATTTTCTGTTCTTGTTGGTAAGCTGTTTGGCAAGCCAGATGTTAAGATATTTGCAAGTGTAGATGGAATCAGATGTCATTATATATCTGAAACCAGGTTAAGCACACCTGATTCATTTGCTCTCAGAAATAAACCTGACCAGAATCCTCTCCCTGTATGGCCCTTGAATGGATTCTGCCAAAGTTTGCATCTGAATGTCTTCTTTTGTTTCCAGGGTTAATCAGCTCCCTCTGTCTCTTTCTTGAGTTTAGTCAAAGCCTTCCATTTAGTCATAGTCAATTCTTTACCTGGGAATCACTGTGTACCTTTAAAGCAGTGGTTTCTGTTCTTTTTTTGGTCACTGATTCCTTGAGAATCTGAAAGAAAAATGCATATGTTGACATATTCATGAAATTTTCAGTGTTCACAGATCTTTTGAACAAGGGTCCAAGGTTAAGAATTTATGTTTTAAGATAAAGTTGTAGATTTTTATTTTAACTCATATGACAGAGGTTCTTAATTTCAGATTCTTGCATGGTCTTTAGGGTTCAAGGAATTCTTGGGTGAACCCTTGAAAATACATTCAAATTGTGTTCCTCAGTGCATGTTTTTGAGACCATTTTTCAAAAAGATGTGTAACCCAAGATGAATTAAAAACTTCTGTGCTGTGGTTTGCTTGTATAAAGCCTTCTGTTTCTAAGTTTAAGAGAGCATTTAAATTCTGCCCAGCTTTTTTTTTTTTTTTTTGCCCACCTTTTTTTAAAGCAGCAGAACACTTTATCAAATGAAATCTTGGAATCCTAAAATATAAAATATATTAAGAGTAGGGTTCCTGTGGTTGAAGTGGTTGTGAGAATTTTAGAGCCCTGCCCTTTGGAACCCTGTAGAATTAATTACTGACCAAGTGTGGATGCTTATCCATGCTTTTTTCTTTTAAGAGAGCCAGGCTAAGAAAAGGCAGATTATTAAGCATAATGTCAGGTTTTGTTCTTATTCTTTCTCATTTCTTTTTTAAGTTTTTTTTTTTTTGCGGTACTTGGGCCTCTCACTGTTGTGGCCTCTCCCGTTGCGGAGCACAGGCTCCGGATGCACAGGCTCAGTGGCCATGGCTCACGGGCCCAGCCGCTCTGCGGCATGTGGGATCTTCCCGGACCGGGGCACAAACCCGTGTCCCCTGCATCGGCAGGAGGACTCTCAACCACTGAGCCACGCACGAGGGAAGCCCAATTTAAGTGTTTCTAGAAAGAAAAAGAGATACATAGGCTTTGTATGGGTTTTTAAACATACGAATAATTTCTATTTTTCCAATGATCATTATTGTAAAAAATGCTTGATAATACATAGAAAGTAAAAGCCTCCTTCTAATCTCATCTTGGAGAGTCTTCCAGAGAATTTTTTGAAAATTTAAAGGAAATGTTTGGTTGATTCTTTTAGAGGTTATTAGCTTGATCCATTCTTTATTAGGTCCCCCATTAGCTTTTCATCTAATGATTTTAGCTGAGATTGATTTTTATCATTGCCTAGATCATTAATTCACTAGGAGTTACAAAATAGTGATGTTCTAATTCTGTCATTGCTTCTGGATTTATTGGCTGGAATGTTTCTATAAAGAAGACCTTTCTCTCATCAACTAGCTATGTTTTCCCTTTTTCTTTAACTGATAAAAAGCTCAAGGAGCTTGCCCCCAGCCAGGCTCTGGGTTTATGGATGCTGAACTCAACTCCTGTGTCCCCCTTAATAGGATCCCCCTGAACCATAGCTCTACTCTGGTCTACGTTATTTTAGCACTGGCATTTCCACTGCGTTGTTTTTATGCATTTCTAATATCCCCTAAGGCAGTGTTTAGTCACACTGAACTGTCTGGGCTGCGATATTTTCTCCTGAGAGTACCAATTATTGTTTTTAGGGCTCCTATTACATAGGTTTGAGTGATTAGTTCCTAATGCTCTTTTTCTCATAAGCTCTGTAATTTTTATTGTACAATTTTGCAGAACATGACATTTTCAAGAATGCTTTTTTTAAGAGAAAATGCATTATGAAGACACGCCAAGTTCCCAGTTCAAATTTACAATTACATTTTTTAAAAACTTACTTGATTTTATATTGTTCTTTTTTCTTATGTTGTGAATTTTGGTTGTTCCTAACATTAAAATAAATATTTATTTGCTTTAGCCAAATGTATGAGATTTAGAAAAGCAGACCCAACAATTTTACTAACCATATGATGACTGAAAACAGTTTAAGGTTTCTAAGTTATCCCGAGCATCACTCTGTTGCAGTTATAGAAATGTTTCTCATTCCTTATTACAGCCACATGATCCTACATTGATAGATATACCTTAGTTTATTCAGCAGTCCCTTATTAATAGTTATTTGAGTTATTTACAATCTTTGGCTATCACATATAGTACTGCAGTGAATAGCTCACTGTATGTGTTTTGTATATTTTGCCAGTGTGTTTTAGGGTTACATTCCTAGAAGTAGGATATATATATATAAGCTTTGTTGGGTATTGCCAAATACTTCTCCATTTTTCATTCCTACCAGCAATGTAGGAGAGCATCTGTTTCTACACAGCACATGTGGTCCTGTTTCAGGGTCATCTGCATTTCTCTTCTGTGAACTGTTTCTTCATACCTCTTGCCGATTTTCAAAAGGATAGTTAGTCTTTATTTTCTCTATTTTAGAAGCTGTATATTAACCCTTTGTGATGTAAGTTGCAGATATTTTCCCCACTTTACCATTTGTCTTTTTACATTGCTTAAAGTTTTTTTTTTCATCATCCAAAAATGATTTTTTAGCTTTTATGGATTATTTCAGTTACTTCTGGATTTTGAATTATAGTCAAGAAACTTTTCCTCATTCTCAGGTTATATTAGTTTATAGAAGAATTCACCCATATTTTCTTCCTGTGCATATTATATATATATATATATATGTTTCATTCTTTACATTTAGATCTCTGATCCATTTAGAATTTATTTTTTTTGTATGGTGTGAGAGATCCAATTTTTATCTGGTTCCATATGATTATACAGTAATTCTCATTACATTACTTAGTAAAAAGTCCTCTTTTCCTCACACTAGTTTGAGCTGCTGTGTTTTTTTGAGTTTTGGGGGTTTTTTTGGTACTGATATCTACACTCTCTCACTTTCCTTAACCTGATTGAGAAGTTTCAAAGTAAGCAAGTTAAAAATGAGTCTGACTTTATTAAACTGTAACATACATTTTCAGGGGTACCTAATGTTGCTGATTTCACATCCAAGTGCAAATGAATTTTTGGCAAGGAAACGTTAAAATTGCAAGTTGTAATACTTTAAATACCAATGAAGTGTTATTTTGTTACAGTGCCACAAGGTTGCAGTAGTGAGAGAAGATAAATTGGAAGGTAAGTATTATAGCGATTTAGCAAGTTTTTCCTCTTTTTAAAAAAAAAAAAAAATTATTTATTTATTTTTGGCTGTGTTGGGTCTTAGTTTCTGTGCGTGGGCTTTCTCTAATTGCGGCGAGTGGGGGCCACTCTTCATCGCCGTGCGCGGGCCTCTCACTGTCGCGGCCTCTCTTGTTGTGGAGCACAAGCTCCAGACGCGCAGGCTCAGTAGTTGTGGCTCACGGGCCTAGTTGCTCTGCGGCATGTGGGATTTCCCAGACCAGGGCTCGAACCCGTGTCCCCTGCATTGGCAGGCAGATTCTCAACCACTGTGCCACCAGGGAAGCCCAAGTTTCTTCTCTTATGGCATCAGTGTCATTAACATCTCATATATGTTTAGCTGTTTTACTGGAGAGCCATGTATTCTTTTTATGAGTAATTTCTGAAACATGTTAAAATATGATACTACACTAATTTCCCATTTTTAAGGCCAATGGCTGCTGACATTTATAAAGCGCTTTTATCACGGGATTTCAAAACTGTGACAGACATGTAAAAAACTATTATGAATACCATATGGAACACCTCATCAACTGTCAAAAGACAATGGTCTCTAAATATTGTGTTGTATTCCATAACAGTTTTTTTAGGAAGAAAATTAAAGAATGCTTTTCTGAAGTCAGAAGAACTTAGTATAACTTCTAAATTAAATTCGTCTACCCATTTCAAAACTATTAATGCTACTGTTCTATTTTTTAATACCCAGTTCAAAGGAATTTTGTAATAGTCAGCCACATGATCTTGGATTATGTTTCAAGACAAAACCTGCACTGTTGTACTTTGTATATAAAGATGCCTACCAGTGGAGTTGTTTTCTTATAAATTAACTTTGAGGTATTCAAAATGGTGGAAATGTCCAATATTTTCTTTCTGAATTCCCACAGTGGTAGATTTATTCATTCAGTAGATACATAGTGAGTATCTACCCTGTGTCAAGCTCTGTGCTAGGCACTAGAGACTTGGAACAAGTTAGGCATGGTCCCTTCCTTCATGGAACCTAAAATTTGTTCTTGTGATGTTCTTTTCTGTATTTCCTCTGCAGACTCATCTGGTTAGTAGTATTTTTGTTATATAGAGTTTCTTTTTGTAAACTAAAATTGAATTATGTAAGCGAGACTTCTCAGAAATTACTTATTCCTCAGTTGCTATGTTTATATGCTAGAGTATAAGATTCTTCCCTGACTGGGGAGAAAAAAAAACCACATAATAGTATCATCAATTATTCATTAATATTTACTGAGTGTCCACTGGATGAGTGATACATTCACAGTACTGTACTTAGAACTGACTCACCACCACCTACCTTTCGTAATGTCCTTGTCACAGACAGAAGAGTTGATATCATACTGTGTATAAGACTGTTTGGCCTTTTAGAGCTTTTTGGACCACCACAGATTACAAATGGTTTTAATGCAGAAGGGTTTCTTGTTAAACTCCCCACATGCTATGAAGTTTGTGTATTAACAGACTGCTTTTCCTGTTGACTTGTAGCAGTGAAGTCCAAGCTAGCTGTGACTGCCAGTGTACATGTGTACAGCATCCAGAAAGCCATGCTAAAGGACAGTGGGCCTCTGTTCAATACCGACTATGACATCCTTAAAAGCAACTTGCAGAACTGCAGCAAGTGAGCTCCTTAATGTTTCTTGTGGGCTTCTTTACGAATTGATTTTGTAAGATGTTTACACAGTGGCTGCCTCTTAAGAGTGAATGCCAAGTCTAGTAAAACCCCATTTATCTTGCAGTAAGACACATGCCTGGTTTTATTAGTACATCATAAGGTGAAAAATAGCAGCCACAACCCATACTGAAAACCTCAGTAGACTCCCCATAAATCTATTTCTCATGTATTTATCCTGTCACTACTACCAGAAATGTTGTTTGTTGGGCCCCCTCATTAATCTTTTACCCCGGTCTCTGCTTGTCTAAATCCTACCCATCTGTCAAGAGCCAGTTCAAATGTTATCCTTCAAAAAACGATTCCTAATTTAATATTCCTCTACCTTCCATCCAAAATCAGTTGATCTTCCACAGCCAGGATCAGATCTTGTTCATCTTTTGTATCTTTCACAGCACAGGGAGGAGGTGGACTATAATGCACATATGTTTTGGAAATTGATGGTCATGGGCTTGATTTTTGGCTTTGTTGCTCATGGCCCAGTAGCTTTGGACAAGTTACTTAAACTCTTTTGAGCTTTGGTCAAATGCCTACTTTGTATCGAAGGTTCAGGCCAGATCCCCAGACATATAGTGAACACCTACTACTTTGATAGGTACTAAGCAGGATAATTTGAATTAATTCAACAAAGATCTGATGAGTACGTGTGACATGCCACATACTATAGAGTGAATATGGCCCAGTACCTGCTTATGGAACTGATGATCCTATGGGAGGCAATTACAGTATAGTGTGACAGTGCTACAATATGAATAAGAGTGTGGGAGGATGTTGGGGGACACTCATCCCCCCTTTTTGGTTGGGGTGGAGTGAGGAGGTAAGACAGAGGTGGCTTCTTGAAGGGTACGGCATTGAAGTTGAGGCCTGAAGGCCTAGTAGAAGTAGCCAGTCAGAGGAAAGTGGGAGAGTAAGGACAAGGCTGAGAGAACACGTGGTGCTTGTGCAGAACCACAGTAGTTTTCTATGGCTGGAAATTGGAGTGAGAGGCAGAAAATAATGATGCAAGGAATCAGACTCTATGCTTGACTACTAGGATAAAGAGTTTAGGCTTTATTCCAAGGGCACAGGTGAGCCACTGAAGATTTTGAAGCAGATGATTGAAATGATCAGAATTGCATCATAAAAATATCACTCTGACTGTGATGGTGAAAATGGATCTGAAGGGAATAATCTGAAGGCAAGTCATCAGGAAGGAGAAATGTTGCAGTGATTCAGGGTGGAGATGACAGTTATCTGAAGTATAGTAGTGGTGTTGGAAATGGAGAGGTACAGAGGTTAAAGGGTCATACCATCAAAACCTGGATGGTGTGGTAGTGGTTAGGGACCAGGAGAGTGTGTGTGGTGGGGATGGGGGTGGGGTTCATGGTGTTAAGGATGATGGCCGTGTTTCTGGCTTGAATTGCTGGATGGATAATGGTACCATCACTAAGAAGAGGAATATATGAGGAGGAGCAGGCTTTGGGAGAAGGGAAAAATGATGAATTGGCTTTGGACATGTTGAGTTTTAGTACCCTGTGGGGAGTCCAAGTGGATGTGTCCTTTGCAATACATAGGGGAGTCTAGAGCTAAGGAGAGAAATCTGAGGGTAAAGATAGAGATTTTGGAATCAGAGAAAATAGATAATTAATTGGGCTACAGCAGTAGATACAGTCATGCAGAGAGAATGCATAGACTGAAAGAAGGACAGAAGGTTATTAAACTCCAGCCACAATTACTAGCTGTGTAACCCCTTGGGCAAATTATTTAACCTCTCTGCTTGAATTTCCTCATCAGTGAAATGAAACTAATAAAATTAGTATCAGCCTCAGGGTTGTAGAGGATTAAATGAGTTAATATATGTAAAACACTTAGAACAGTGCTTGGCACACAGTAAGCACTATTTAAGTGACAGCTGTTTTTTAAGGGGTGGGCAGAAAAGAGGGACCTAAGAGGGAGCAACCAGAGATAAGAGGAAAATCATGAGAGTGTCTGGAGTTCTAAAAACTAAGAAGAGAGTTTCAAGAAGGAGGGACTGGTTGACAATATCAAACCTTGCTGAGAAGCTGAGTAAAACAGGAACTGAAAAGTGATGGCCTTGGTAAGAGCAGTTTCAGTGGAGCAACCAGCTTCTGGTCAGCTGGGTAGATCGGGATATAAAGAAGTGAGACAGCAGATAGGGACAACTTTCCAGGAAATTTGACAGTAAGATGAAGGAAAAAGAGAGGTAACCTGCTACAGAGGAATTGAGGCTCAGGGAGGATATATATACATTTTTAAAGTTGAGAATGCCTTGAACTTGTATTATTAGGAAAGAGCTATAAAAAGGAGAAATGGTTGAAGATACTGGGGGGGATGGGATAACTGATAAAGTTGGGTCCTTGAGGAGAAATAGGTATAGGATTGCCAAAAACAATTTCTGTAAGTTCCATGCGCATAGGGATCATGTCTATTTTGTTAACCACTGTATACCCAAAATGGTGCCTGGCAAATGGTAAGCATTCAGTAAATAATTGTTGAGTGAATTAATGCTAGACATTGGTTCTTTTTTTTTCTTCAGTTCAAAACCTTGAGTATAATAGGCATACAAATATTTATTAGATAAATAATGAATATACAGCTAAAGAGTAATTTATGTCTGGTATCTTTTAGGGAAGGATTATAAGAAAACATTAACACCTAGATATGTTTATGTAAGTTGTATTATTAGGTTTCAAAAATAATCTGTATTAAAATCTAGTGGTATGTCAAACTCTAAAAATCAATTCTGTTGTATCTAGTAAGTAAGCAAACAAGAATAAAAGTGACTCAGAAGTCCAAAATGAAATTTGCATAGGGACCGCTAAAATAAACATGGCAAGTAGAAATGTGATAGTAGGAAGCACTTTAATGAAACTTTACTTAAATACTTAAAGTATCCTCGGTAGAAATGAGAGGAATTTATCTCCAGTAAAGAAGTTTGTATTTGGTCCTGAGAATCATGGGCCAACTGAGATCTGACACATTGTTTCATGTGTTTTAAGAAGTGTTGTGACAGGAAGAAAGTTGAAATTTTAGATTGAGCAGATTCTTCTCTGTTCGGACATGTTCCCAGCCTAACCTGGTCTCTTCCTCATTGCCAATTCCTGGTCCTGACCCTAAGGTGTGGAATGTAGACCGAATGGAGAAAGAGTTGTCTCGGGGCCAACTTTAGATGTTGACAATGAAATAAAACATTGCTCTCTTTCCCTGTACATGGAAGCACTGCAGGGCCAGAGAGGAAGAGTGGTGAGTGAAAGGAAATGATTTCCGTCTGTTCTTAACTCTGATGCACAAAATATTTGTGTTAATGTGGGGTTTTCTATGTGGACTGTAATAAATCAATGGAAGGTTTTTGGAGCTGTGGACTCTAGCTCAGGGCTGTTCAGCCTAAAGTTACTTCAGAAATTAAGTGATATTATCAGGGATTTTTTATCTTAGGCCAGTTAATCTCAGAGTTGTGCCTGGTTGATCTGTAAGATAATTGCTATCACCACATAGTTTCTTAACCTCCATCTTCTCCCACCCTAAGTTGAGATGATACACTAAAGAAAGGAGAGAAGCCAGAAGCCTCACTTTCAGTGACTTAAATAATCTTTCTTTCAACCTGTATTTCTCTGTGCCAGGTCTTGTACTGGGTGCCTGAAATACAAAAGGTGAATAATATACTTACCTTCAAGGAGCTCTTACCTACCCTCAATAAGCAAAAGACTGAGGGAAATAAAATGTTCTTCTTTGTTAGGAAATGTTGGAAAACTTTGCTTTAGGTACAACTGTTTGACAAGGCTGGATCAGTTACCCATTCACAATGTAGGACATTACATTATGGATTTTTGTGAAACAGGCACATCTACAATGATTAGAGAAGAAGAGATGAATGTTCCCTTTAATACATCATGCAAATTGTTCCAAATTTCTTCACTTGGCTATGGGCATACTTGTCTGGTGCTCTTAGTTGGGATTATTATAAATTATTAAATAAGTGACTTTAAAGGACCACAGGTTATAGAAGCCAGTGGCTCTGTTCCCAGCTTATTCCATGTTTTAAAGCATGATCCACTCTGACCAGGAGAGTTGCCAGGAAATTTGTTAATATTTAAAGCTCTTAATTTTGATTCAGTCAGTATTTATGGTATTGCTAGCCCTATATGTTGAAGGTCTTTAAAAACAAGAGATAACCATTTGGTTTACCAAAGATGGTGAAATTACTAATGTTTTATTATTGTTTGGTGTATTCTTACTATTTTGAATTAGGATGCTTTTTTCAAAAAAGCAAGAATACCCATATGGCTTGGTAGAAGACACCTTCCAATCTTAGTTTTATTACTAACGAGATGTATAATCTAGGACTTCACTCACTCCTCTCCAGTACTTGTTGCACAAACTAATTTCTAAAATCCATTCTAGTTCTAAAATTTTCTAATTTTATAGTATTAGGGTTAGAAAGTATTGTGGGGAAGAAGCAAGAGATTAAAAATAAGGTTTGATGTTGACATCAATTAATTTAATGTAACATTTCTGTCCTCAGGTTTAGTGCCATCCAGTGTGCAGCTGCCATCCCTAGAGCTCCTGCTGAATCCTCATCTTCTGAAAAGTTTGAGCAGTCAGATCTTCCAGTATCACCTGAGACACAAGCCAGTAATGAGTTGACCACCAATGGTCATGGCCCACCTATCCCCAAACGGAGTTCCCAGCAGCCCAAAGGAATCATGGGCATGTTTGCTTCTAAAGCTGCTTCTAAAACCCAAGATGCCAACAAGGAAACCAAAACAGAGGCTAAAGAAGTAACGAATGTAAGTCTTCTTTAAAAATATGCTTTTATAGCTCAGAATGGGTAACTGGAAAAGCATTTAATAATTCCAGTGGTAGTAGTTTAATTATTTAAGGTTCTGATATTTAGTTCTGTTTTTTCTGCTTTAGTGTAAATCCTTTAATTCTTGATATTCTCACCTGAAGTAGTCCTTTTTCTTTCGATAATGCTTCTCACCAAGCCTCAGATTCTCCTGTAAAATGTAATGCCTGCCCTGTACACATCACAAGATTATTGTGAGACCCAGTTGAAATAATGCAAAGAATTGTATATTAGCAGTATGTTATTTGGGAACATCTATATTTTGGGCTTTGCCAGTGTATTTAACATTCTCATTCTATTTAATGAATTTTTCTTGTTTTTTTCTTTCATCCCTTTCCTTAGTTTTTTATTGTTCAGTCATCTGAACTAACTTAAGTGAGTTGACTTAAGAAAAGTCTCATAAGATACTATTAAAAATAATCTAGAAAAGCGTAATTATTGCCATTATTATTATTACCATTATTGTCATTTTAAAGCTTCCACTTTGGGAAAGGAGAGGAGAGGGAGAGGGAAAGCACTGACAATTATAGGACTCCTACTGAGTGCCAATAGTTTGGTCTTTGCTTAAATCCTCTTATCGCTTCTGTGAGGGAGATATTATCATCTTGTTAAGTAATTTGGATGTCATATTGCTATTACGTGGTGGAACCAGCATTCAGTTCTGCTTAGGATGATTACAAATGTAAAGTTTTGGAGCTTTTTCCCCATTTTGTACCATGTTGCCTCTGATGTGTTTTAATTCTGTCAAACTAAGTAGTTTTTAAATGTACTCTAAAAAAGTTTAGACATATTCATGGGTAATAATTTTATAAAAACCGGGGGAAACTAAGCTTTGGCAATTAACACCAAATACTATCTGGTCTGGATTTGTTCTTATATCTAGTGCCTACACGTTTTGGCCTGATAATATAGAGACTGTATGATCATGAGAGTGTGCTCTGCTATTGAAGAGATTTTTTGACTGCTACTTGAAGAACGGCCTAAACACTAGAAAAAAAAATCATGTGTGTTTTCTTTTTCTATGCTTTTAGGCATCTTCGGTAGGCAACAAGGCACCAGGGAAAGGGAATGCGATAAGCAATTTTTTTGGAAAAGCTGCTATGAGTAAGCATGTTCTTACCTTCCTTTGACTAATATATGAATGTTAATATAATAACATTATATCTGAGGTGAAAGCCACCTTGTCCAGTTTTTACCCATCTAACACACTACCATGTGGCATTCCCACATCCTAACATAAACTTGTAGTATACAGACCTATATGTTGATGAACATAACCAACTGGAACGGTAGATTTTATGGGTGAGCTGGGTTCAGTCGAGATATCCTGGAGGGTAGTTTACTTATTTCTATTTTTACTTCCTGCCTTGAAAAGAGAATTAAATATTTGTTTCATAGTGTTCTTGAAAATGGGTGTTTAAAATAAAAGGGAAGGGCCTCCCTGGTGGTGCAGTGGTTGAGAGTCCGCCTGCTGATGCAGGGGACACGGGTTCGTTCCCCGGTCCGGGAAGATCCCACATGCCGCAGAGCGGCTGGGCCCGTGAGCCATGGCCGCTGAGCCTGCGCGTCCGGAGCCTGTGCTCCGCAACGGGAGAGGCCACAACAGTGAGAGGCCCGCGTAACGCAGAAAAAAAATAATAATAAAATAAAATAAAAGGGAAGTTTATTTATAATGGCCATTTATAAATATTTACTTTTTGAGAAAGCAAGTCTCCTTTATTTAAAAAATATATATTTAGATGAGGATTTTTTCATATAGAAAGAACCAATAACCACATATTTTTGTACTTCTCATATCAAGTACACATCCCTTGGGGGTGTGTGGCCAGAATACCAGGAAGAATGCAGGAGTTGCAGGATAATTATGGCACACTTCTTGGAGCATAGCACTTTACAAAGATTTTGTGGGAAGCAGTTTTGTTACATGCCTATGCAAGCAAAATTAGTCAGAAATCTGCTTTTCTGTGATGGTCAAAATGGTAGTTAGGGGACAGATTGGGGTAGTAGTTTTTTTATTTGCCATAAAAGCTATCAGAGAACATTTTTATGTTCTGAAACAATATTGAAAATTTGCTACTCTCAGGTTATTGGGAGGCATGATTGTGTTACTGCAGGCACAGTGCATAAGGAGGGCTCCCTACTTCTGTGAAAATATGTCATGCTAATGTCACTGGCCTGCACGGCTGGTGCTAGTCCATTATACCCAATCAGATTGTGTGGTTTCTTGGCAACTTTGATGAGGCCCACATCTTTATTTGTTGTTGTTTTTAATATGTTTGTAACCTTAAAAGCCAGTGAATTTAAAAATTACTATTATTTCTAAAATACATAAAACATGACTGCAAGTTGTAAAAGTCAAACAGAAGTATACATTTATTTATTCATGTATTTATTTAGCAAATATTTATTGAGCACCTACTACATGCTTGGCACTATTATGCACTAGTGATACAATGCAGAAAATGTCCTCATGGCCCTTATATTCTACTGGAATAGAAAGACAAATACAGAAAAAATAAAATACTTAATGATTATAATAGCTAGGCAGAGAGTAACAGGATATTATGATAGAATGTAATAGAGGGAGGGGGGAAACCTGGTTAAAATAAAGGAATGAAATATTCACTTAATTAAAAGAATGGCTTACAAAGCTGATTTATTTAACAGATGTTTTTTTCAAGGCTTAATGTTTAGAGTAAAATTATGAATGATTTTATTGTATTTGACACATGACAAGATCAGTGCAATGAAAATGAAGCTTGAGAGCTGGATGAAGAGTTGATTGTTGGTATTTGAACCATTTAAAACTTGATGCCAGACAATAACAAGTGTTAGCAAGAATGTGGAGAAATTGAACCCTCATACATTGCTGTAGGGAATGTAAAATGATGTGCTCACTTTGAAAACAGTGTGGCAGTGCTTCAAAAAATTAAACATATTTACCCAGCACTTCCACTCCTAGGTATCTCCTCAAGTGAATTAAAACTGTGTGTCCACACAAAAACTTGTACAAATGTTCATAGCAGCATTATTCATAATAACCAAAAAGGTCTATCATGTGATGAATGGTTAAATGATATGTGATATATCCATATGATGGAATATTTTTCAGCCATGAAAAGGAATGAAATACTGATACATGCTACAACATGGATGAACCTTGAAATGTTATGCAAAATAAATGAAGCCAAACACAGAAGGCCACATGTTATATGATTCCATTTACACAAAGTGTTCAGAATAGGCAAATCTATAGAGACAGAAAGTATATTAGTGGTTGTTAAGGGATGGGTTGGAGAGTGATGGCTAATGGGTACAGGGTTTCTTTTAGGGGTGATGAAATGTTCTAAAATTGGATGGTGGTGTTGTTGCAATTAAAAACCACGGAATTGTACACTTGAAAAGGGTAAATTTTATTATGTGAATTCTGTTTCAGTAACAAAAACCTTAATGCTTTATATATTTCAAAAAATTACAGCATTGGTGACAAAATTAAAAAGTCATCATCTGTTATTCTTTGCTTAAAAAGGTGTTTCATATTTTTTTGCGTATACAAAGGAGACGCTTTTCTGTTTTCAGAATTCATAAGCTGCATACTCTTGGGAAACATCTTTTAATCCCTCTGACTCTTAATTTCCTCATCTAACAAATGAGAATGTTGGTACTTCATAAAGTTGTATTCATTTTTTTTCTAAGTGCTACGTTTACTATCATTTGGCTTGGGGGCTGTGATATAATAAGGGATTAGCAGGAGGCAGAAATGAAAACAGTTATAGCTAAAGTGGTAGTTGGAATGGAGAAATGTTCTCTGACTAGACCATGAGCTCTGTTAGGACAGGGACTGTTTTTTATCCCTTTAGCCCCTGTTCCTAATATATTACCTGGCACTTAGTAAACTGTCAAAGGAATGATAGATTAATATTGCATGATGGGGTTATATGTCGTCTGCTATACTTTATTTACAGATAAAATTAAAGTCAATTTGGATTCAGAACAAGCAGTGAAAGAAGAAAAAAAAGTGGAGCAACCTCCACTGTCTGTCACTGAACCAAAGCTGGCAGCCCCTGTGGGCCTGAAGAAATCTAGCAAAAAAGCAGAGCCTGTTAAGATGCAGCAGAAGGAAAAAAAAAGGTAGGAAATTTTTGTTACTTGTGGGGGAAGAGTGTCTCTGCTGGGGGTGAGAAGGTCTTTTTGGGCTTATTGACAAGCAGGCAGTTTTCAGCTGAGCACTAAATCCTACTAGGGATAGCCTTAGGGATACAGCTGTATAACCAAAATGAAGAGAGAAGCTCCATAGCTTTTCTAGTGAAGCAGAACTTGAATCAGCCAGTTCAGATGATTTAGAGCCCAAGGCCAGTTTTTTGGGCCCCATTGATTTAAATTGATTGTCTTCTCCTTTACTTCATTTTATATTTGTGGACATGGCATAAGTGTGCCTGATTGTATGTCTCTGTGTCTGTTTTTCACCTCAGATTGCCAAATGAGGGGTTACTGTTTCCAGTGAAATTTAAGAGAAAAAGTTCTTTGTTTTCTTTTTATATCAATGAGTTTATTTTTCAAGTGGTAAAATGTAATTAGAAAAGAAAATAAAAAGCACACAAGCTGTTAAAAATGAATCCAGGAATTTGAGACACTACCTCATAGTTGGTAGGAGCTAGTCTGTTGAAAGAAATTCTAAAGGACACTGTCAGCACTGATAGGCCCAGACATACTTGACTTTTGTGGCAAGGTTGGGGCTACGCTATTAGAAAACATCAACAAAATGCTGACGTTGCAGAGGGTCAGAGCTCTCTGTCCAGTGGGCCTCACCTCCTAGGAACATGTGATAGGGATGGATTAAAATGTTTCTAACCATGGGTATGACACTCGCTGTTGATGGTTATTGCCAGGAATACATTCAGGATCTCACCACCAAGTAGGACATTAACTGTATGTTTTTAGTAGATGCCCTTTACCAGATTCAGGAAGTCTTTTCTATTCCTAGTTTGCAGAAATGTTTTATGAATGGGTGTTGAATTTTGACAGATACTTTTTCTGCATTTATTGAGGCGATCGTATGGTGTTTCTGTTAATGTGGTGAATTACACTGACTGGTTTTCAAATGTTAAACCAGACTTGCATTCTTGAGATAAACCCCACTTGGTCATGATGTATTATCCTTTTTATATATTGCTAGATTCGATTTGTTAATGTTATGTTAAGAATTCTTTGCATCTATATTTCTGGGGGCTATAATCAGTTAATTTCTTTGCTGGTAATGTCTTTGTCAGATTTCAGTATCAAAGTTATGCCCATTTCATACAATCAGTTGAGAGGAGTTTCCTCCTCCTCTGTTTTCCAAAAAAGTTTCTGTAAGGTATGTACTGTTTCTTTCTTAAAAGTTTGATAAAATTCACCAGTGGATCCAGGCTTGGAGTTTTCTTTGTGGGGAAATTTTTATTATGAATTTGATTTCTTTAAATAGAGCTATTCAAATATTCTTATTCTTTTGGGGTCAATTTTGAATGTGTTTTTAAAGGAATTTATTTCATCTGAGTTGTTGAGTTTATTGGCATAAAATTGTTTATAATATATATAGCCTTATTCTTTGAGTATCTATGGAATCTGTAGGTATCACTATAGATTTCTTCATTCATTCCTAACATTGGTAATGTATACTTTTCTCTTTATCAGTCTTGTAAAAGTCTTACTAATTTTATTAATCTTTTCTTAAAAAATAACTTTTACCTTTTAAAATTTTCTATTTCATTGATTTCTGCTCTTTATTATTCCCTTCTACTTATTTTGTGTTTAATTTGTTATTTTTCTAGCTTAAGGTAGAAAAATAAGTTGATATTTAGTTACATAAGAAATAAGATTGAAGGTAAAAACTATGTATTGTACTTATTTTTGTCTATAACACACACTAGGCCCTTGATAAATTATTGCTGATTGAATGAATAGTGTGGTGGAGTATCCAGACAGAGGAGCTAAATAATGTCAAGATGGATCTAGGTTATTTGTCCAGTAAAATTTATCACATTGTATTTTATAGTTAGTGGTATTTATACCCATTTTTCCTGCCAGAGCTTCTTGAGAACAACGGTATTTTCTTGATCTTTGCATCTGAGTGTTTAGCAAAAAGCCTTTATGTAGGTAGTAGCTGCTTATTTAATGCTTGTTGAATGATTGAAAGGCCAGTAGGGGAAGTAAGAAGGAATTTGGAAAAATTTTCAATAACCTGGTAAGTAGCTTACAGTGGTCTTTAGAGAGCTAGAGAAAGTTTTTATTCTGGTTACCCCATGAAGTGACCTGGTTGTGGTCAATTATCAGAGTATCCTTATGGGTCTATTACGACTTTTACTTTCTACCCTCTGGAATTAAGATCATGAGTTATGAAGCAAGGCTGACAGTAGCACATGAATACTTATATTTTTATTTTGTGTAACATGCTTAAATTATTCCCAAACAGCAACAGGAGGAAGCAAGTGGAGTTATCTGATGATGAGACAAAAGAAACTGAAAACATGAAGAAAAAGAGGAGAAGAATCAAACTTCCTGAGTCTGATAGCAGTGAAGATGAAGGTGGGCATTGCTAATTTTTTAAATTTTAATTTTTAATGTTAATTTTAATTTTTGGCTAGTGAGATTGTCTCAGTCAATTTGGGCTGCTATAACAAAAATACCATAGACTGAGAGGCTTAAACAACAGGAATTTATTCCTCTCAGTTCTGAAGGCTAAGAAGTCCAAAATCAAGGTGCCTGCTGATTCAGTTCCTGGTGAGAGCTCTCTTCCTCATTTGTAGACGGACACCTTCTTGCTGTATCCTCCAAGGCAAAGAGAGAAATCATCTTTCTTGTGTCTCTAATCTCATTCATGAGGGCCCTATCCTCGAGACTTAATTATCTCCCAAAGGTCCGCCTCCTACTTCTATCATATTGGGGATTAGGGCTTCAACATATAAATTTTGAGGGAACACAAAACATTCGGTCCATAGAAGGGTCAGTTCTTATTGTGATGATTTTAGGTTCAAGGAGCTAAAAAGTTACTTATTATGGGTCACAGTGACAATAGTAATCCTAGCACTGAGAGACACAGTGTACCTATTTCTGTTTAAAACCTACTTTAACCTTTTGACAAGAACCATAATCTTATGATAATTTGTCAAAGTAGCAAACACAAAGGGAAAGAGAATAAGGATTATTACATTTATTATCAAAGACGTTTTCTTTTTTAAAAAATAAAATGGAGCTCTTCCTTTGGGTACCTTCATGTGAATCTTATAAAATGGGTAATATTGTAGGCATCAGGGGTATTGGTGGTGTTGTGTACCACATAAGTAAAACCATGCTAAGATGAAGAATCTGTATGGTCATTGTTGAGAGGGAATGACACTGTGAACCCTTCCAGTTTTAAGTTGTAGACACTGTTGTACAATAAGCGAACAGAATAAGGACAAGAGTCTTGCCTGAAAAATTAATGTGCCTTTTAAAAGAATATCAATTATTCTAAGAGCCAGTATCAAGTATCCTTCCTAAAATGTGTAAATGAAAGTGTACAGAAAAAGGAGGAGACCAAAGAGAACCATACCTGGGTTGGACTGATATGCCAGATGACTTCGATCCTGAAAAGCCTGGTTTGAGAACCAGTGGTGAAAAGCTTGAGCTGCTGTGATTGATTCTCCATGAATTCATGGCCTAAATTGTATAAAACATTTTTGGTAATGGCCAGGGGAACTCTCATCCAAAGGGATTCAGCATCATATAAAGGTAGACAGAAGTAAACAAACTGACACTAAAAAGAGATTAAAGAAAAATGAATGCAAAAAAAGGAACCTGCTATGCTGTTGAAGAACAAAGCTAAACTTGTTAGACTCTACTCTTACCAGAAACTACTGTAAGAAGCACTGAAAATGGTAACAGAGGTTCCCCAAAAGTGGGGGGATATTAGCTCAAGTGAGTGAAAAAGCAAATTATATATACAGGTGACAGTAATGCAAAGGACATGAATATATGTAAGAAATTGTACAAGAAAGTTGAATATGTCTATGGCAGAGTTACATCTTTGACTCTTCCATGGATTTAGGGTTTCCATTGACTGTGGAATGGATAGGGATAGGGTATTGTGAGCATCCCAGTGGGGCAGTTGCTATATACTCATTCCATGTCATTTATAAAAATGCTTTAACCAAGACTACAGAAAGGAAGATTCCCAAGTGTGTGATGAAACAACCATCAAGGAACATTCTGACTGGTTAAGAGTTGAAGGAAATAGAGGCAAATCTATGCAGACACACAGGAAAATAATTAAGCAAGTAACTTAGGAATATGTGCTAATTAGAACAGTTTTCCCTAAACTCCAACCAGGAAAAGAACTTGAGGAAGATTCTAAAAAAGTCTTTGAAGCCATCATCCTAATGTACATTAAAAAAGTAAACTAGATACTCTAGTATTAGTGAAGGAGTCAGCTCTAAGTCAAGGAATTACTGTGGTTGATTGAACACTCTTTACATACTTCTGAAATATTCTCTGTAGTTCTGATCCTTAGCTCACAAAAATAATACCCTTAAGTGATTAGAAATATGAGTGGGGTTATTTAGTTTGGAAGGGAGAAGAAATGTGAAAGAGGTGGACAACCTATAACAGCAGATGATATAAAGCAGAGGCTCTCAGATTTTTTTTCTGGCAAAGATAATTTTTGGCATCTGACTAAATTTATAAACCTTTGCCATTTTATTCCTAAATTTCTTCTTTGTCTCAAAGCCAGTGGGATTTCATTTTAAACCTTCATACAGTCTCTAACCTATTATTGTTTTATTTCTGTTACACTATTAGTTCAATATGCTGTTTTCAGCTAGAAGTTAGTACATGAGCAGCAGGAGTGGAGGAAATGGCAGAGACTTTGCAGTTAGACAGACCTGGGTTTAAATCTTAACCTTTACCACTGACCATGTGACTTTAGGCAGATTACTTAACTTAATCAATTCCTGTTTTCTCATTTCTAATATAGGGATGTTATCACAAACTGTGCCGGCCTTTTATGAACATTAAATAAGATGCCGCGTCAAAAGTGCCGGGACAGTGCTTAACATATAGTCAGTTTTCTTATTATTCACCCCACTTTTCCTATTGAAATTCAGTAAGCATTTAATGGTAATAAACACACTTGAAAGTACCTTCTCTCAGAAAATTCCCGTCAACTTCATATCCTTAACTCTCTACCCAAGGGACTGTTCCTTTCTCTTTCTCCCTGGCAGAGTCATAAGCACCTTTAGCAGTTCTATTGTACATACTCCCTTTGTAAAGCAAGAAAAGGCCAGACCCAGAGAGAAACAACATTAAGGGTAATATCTATATTGCTAGGAAAAAGTAGTTTTAAATGGTATGTTTCAGTCCTTGCTACCATTTTTAGTCCTTGCAAATTGCTTATAGAGAATGTTAAGCAAATGACCCACTGCCCCTTTTTTAAAGGTTAAGATAAGTAGTTAAAAAAATTTCCTAGGAAGCTATGAATGATTTTCAAGAATTCTAGTTACGCATCTCTTCCAGAAAACTCTCTGATAAACAGATGTTACATTACTGGATTCCTGCAATTAGTTTTACCACAGCTCTTATGCTGCCCCAACAAAGGTTGCTTTCCTGGGGTGAGTGATATTTCACTACTTGAGAACATTTCATCTGAAGAGCTACAAATCCGTTACAAATATATTTAAAATACACCAATGCATCCATCATTCCTTATGCTTATGTCACTAAAAATATATTGAGGGAGAATGCTTGCCTTGGTAATAGAGACTAAGGCAGGCAGACATGGATTCTAGCATATGAATGTGGGCAAGTTTTAAAAAAATCTCTTTGAACCTCAGTTGTATCAATATAAAACAGAAATAGTAATAGTGATTTTGTAGGGTTGTTGTGCAAATGAATGATTAATGTTTGTAAAGCCCAGAAAATTCTAGTTGTTTTCCCTGTCCTTCCTTTCTTAAAATATTTTGTTTAAAAAAATTTTTTTAAACAAAGTAATACATGTACACAATTTCAAAAATCAGATAAAATACAAGTTTTATAATATATAGTAACCTCTCCTATCAGACTCACCTAATTAACTGATGCTTCCCTTGTCAACTTTTTCCCATCTGCCTTCCATCTTCCAGGGATTTGTTGAAATTTCTTATTCATTAAGAGCTCTTGGCTCCTCTGGTGTTCTCTTCCCTATTATGAGAGGGTTACAACATTTCTTTCCTTTATTATCATTATAATGTTTCTCTTTGGGGGTGTGTGGAAGGGAGGAGGAGGTATATGCTGAATCTTCCTTGACCTAGAAGCCCATCGTCCCAAATTTAGTTCAGAAAATGATTCTTTTCCTTTATTTAAAAGAAATAGTTTCTGTATATTCAGTGCTAGGGAAATCGTGATGCCTCTGCCTGTGCGGAGCTTAGAGTCTGAAGGGGGAGTGTAGATAAACAGTCCATACAGTGCAGTGAGAGGGGTCTTAGAGGGTGCCACTGGGATTGTGTTTTCCTTGGTTAAGTCAAGTCGTTACAGAACTGGAAATAGAGTAAGAACTCTTAAACTTATTACTGAGAGTACTCAAAATTCCTTTTTTTTTGCATTCTCACCGCATAAACTTCACTCCCACCACTGTAACACATTGTGACACAGCTTTCTTAATAGCTATACCTTCAGAAAAATGGGTGCTTCGTTCTGTGGTTTGACTGGACTTTTGCTTCCTTGAGCTCCCATCATGTACTAGCTTCCCAGAGCTGGTTAATAGCTGGACCACTTTCCTTTTATGTTTTTATTTCCTAGAGTTCATAAAGTTTTGGGGCCCATTTCATACTTGAAGTGTATAATTTATTGTTTCTTTCTGGCTGTTGTTCTGCTTCACCTCTTTAGGTCATTTGGCCTTGAACCCTCCACTGTCATAATTTTTAACACTGACCTAATCGGTTGGGAGAATTTCAGATCCAAGACTTGTGCTAAGAATTTGAATACAGCCAGGAGATTCAGGGAGCAGGTGAGGCTAAGCAGCTTACCCAGACCCTTGACCAGCAATTTCTTTGTGGTAATTAAGCAATAGGTCAGCTGAGGATTTTCACTTCCTCTCTTATGGGCCTTATACTATTTCTGGAACTATTCAGAAATGATGGGATCCCTCTGGTGGTACTGTCTTTTCAGGTGGTACCACTTCCATAGCAATATTTCTCTCCTTAAAATATTCTTTCCTGCTAATCTCAGTGTAGCAAAATAAGCCTCATCAGTGAGGCAAGTGAGAAGTAGTTCCCAAACACTTATTAACAAGCAAATCCTAGTTGTTAGAGCTGTAATTGTGATCATCGTGTCAAAGATGATTCCCCCACCCCACAGTTTATGCTCTTAATATCAGCTGGAAAATTTCAGTCTAACATACATCTCAAGTGATGGCAAGTAATCCTCAGACCACAGTCACAAAATCACTGTTACTATTATTTCTGTTTTATACAACTGAAGTTCAAAGAGATTTTTTTACAACTTGCCCACATTCATATGCTAGAATCCATGTCTGTCT
Organism: Hyperoodon ampullatus; assembly: GCF_949752795.1. Lineage (NCBI taxonomy): Eukaryota > Metazoa > Chordata > Mammalia > Artiodactyla > Ziphiidae > Hyperoodon > Hyperoodon ampullatus. The sequence goes on along the minus strand of NC_136920.1, from coordinate 58,187,326 downwards.
GCCTTAGTCAAGCATTCTCCCTCAATATAATTTTAGTGACATATGCATAAGGAATGTGGATGCGTCGGTGTATTTTAAATATATTTGTAACGGATTTGTAGCTCTTGAGATGAAAGGTACTCACATTTGGTATAATCTGAGGATTATCTCCACTTACTTGATCTTAAGAGAAAATGTCTGGCCCTGAGTGATAAGGTAGCATGGGAGAGTTGGAATAGTAAGGCTGTGGAATCAGACTGACTGGGGTCTAAAACTTGCTGCCTCAGTTGCAAGCTCTGTGCCCCTGACAAGTTAACTAACCTCTCTGAACCTCTGTTTACTCAACTCTAATGTATGAATAATAGTATTTGTCTCTTAGGTTTGTTGTGAGGATAAAGTAAAATAATGTAAGTGAAATACATGACACATGGTAGATGATCAGTGGATTTTTTTTTGATCAGTGAATATTTATAAAACAACTTCATACTTTGACTTATCTATAAAATTAGAAGCTTAGCTAAGATGATCTCTAAGGTATATTCCAGCTCTAATAATTCTTGATTCTTTGATTCTCTTTGTATGAAAATTAATAAAATATGTATTTTAAAGATATTTATAGTTATATAATTGCAGAGTCCTTGGTTGTCATGAATTACTGCTTGCAAAATACCCTTTGTTGGACATGGAAGTTTAGAGAGCCAGTGGAGAAGGCATTGTACCAGACACTGCTGTAGTTCTCTTATCTAAGCTTGATTCCTTATTTCAGTCATACCAGACTCTCCTGGGGCTTATGAAGCTGAGTCACCATCCCCACCTCCTCCTGCTTCTCCATCTCCTGAACCAGTGCCGAAGACTGAGCCAGAGCCTCCTTCTGTCAAGGTACAACTTTACTGGGATGTGTCCTTTATCGCCCAAGGATAAAACTACTCTGCTACGTTAGTTCGCTGCTGTACACTTCACAGATGTCAGTAGCCGGCTCCTGTCTCGTCCTGCTCTCCTATGGGTAGTGCAGAATGGGCATTCCCTCTCTTCCCACCTGAAGAGGGAGTTCAGCCATAAGGTGTCATCTCAGGAATGTGGCCGAAGTCAATCCTGGGAGCTCTTTTGTTTTTCATTCCCTCCAGCTTTAGGCAGCTGTGCCACCCAACTCTTTTTGGCATTGTGCAAAGTGAAGTCTTGCAGCAGAGTGTGTGAAAGATAGAGTAGAACAAACAACTTATGCAGGTTTGTTGCTCTTCCAGAAAAGGGCTGCAAATGGGGAAATACAGTTTTCAATGATCTTCATCTGGCTCTTGTCTGCCTCTGTTAGTGTAGGTAATGAAGGACTGAGAAGATGGGTGGTTTTTTTCCTTTATGACTACTAGTTTTCCTTAATTCATTGTGTTAAGACTGTCATTTTGCACTGATTTCCTCATTAGGTGAAGAGAAAATGGGGTGGAAGACCAGTGGAGAGAAAGGGAAGTTGGTATAAGTAATACCTTTTGATACTAAATTAGACAGTTGTAACGTTGCAGTGTCAAGATTGAACTAGCAGGTATCCACAGCAAGGGTGGATGCCGTGGAGACCTCTGGTCTGGTTTAGAGGCCTTCCCTGAGCACTTCCATAGTATCTGCTGTGGCCTTCCATTAAAGCCCTTACCACAGTGGATTGCAATGGTCTGTTTTCTTTGTCTCTCTCCTCCACTAAGGCCCTTGTCCTATTGGTCTTTTTAACCTTGACGCCTGCACTACCCAACAAAAGTTTGTTGACCGAATGAACACAGTTCTTTGCTCAACATGCTACTTTTCTTCTCAATGAAGTATCAATGAGCGTAACTTGTCTGTGGTTGGGCTGGTCCCCTAAAGGGAAATTTGTAGATAACTTGTTAACTTTTTATCGTCATAGAATATTGGAGGGTGATTGTTATAGAGTAAAAAGCTTTTATTATTTTTCTCTGTAGCTTGATTGGTCAATTTAATGTTGTATCCTCTGATCTTCCTATGATCTTTTAGGGCTCAAGTGGAGAAAACAAAAGAAAACGAAAACGTGTGCTAAAATCTAAAGCCTTTGTGGACGAGGAGGGCTGCATAGGTAAGAAAAATTTTTGACTCCAAATCCAGAGATAGAGTTATTACTGTGGAAAGCACCTTAATCCCTTACAGAGCAGGGTGCCTCAGACTTTAATATGCATATGATTCATCCCCAGGTGGTGCTGGGCTGCTTTCCTGTGGCCCACACTTTGAGTAGTGGAATATAGGGAACACTACAACTAGAGTCAGAAGACCTGGGTTCCTGTTTGGGTAATATGCTTGAGATCTTGCATAAAAGTCACATCATCTCTGGTGGGGAGTTTCTTGATCTGTGGAGTGGAGGGAAAATACCATTTTGCCTACATGTGGGATTGTTGTGAAGATTCATGTGAAGTAATATATTTAAAAAACACTTTCAAGATGGAAACCACAATACCAATTTTAAATCATAGACATTGAGAAACATTTGGGGTTTTTTTGAATGTTTGTTTTATACATTGAACAGTGGAAAAGAAGCTCCTATAGATGACTAGACTCTGAAGAGAGTGTCAAGAGTCTTCTTTGTGTTTTGTCCCATTTGTTCTATAGAGGGGTCTGACTCTTCCAAATCACTTCCTTTATGTTTCCTGCTTGTAAGCCATGTTAGGTAAAAGCATGTGCTTTTTATGGAGGCCTAGAGGGAAATTAGAATTCATGCGTCAAGTCATTGCTTGATTCTTCAGCCATGTTTTAGCTTGTTCTACCACGATTGACCGACTTCTGTGGGGCTTTTAGGATTTAGCACTTGAGGCCCGATGAGATGTTCAGATCCTGGTACTGTCTTTTGTGTTTGTAAAAAGTTGCGGGTTTAGGCTCTTCAACCGTTTGTTAGTGAGATAGCCGAGAATTGTCATTTCTCCTTTCCTGTGGCACCTGCCACACGCTGGCTCTCCTAGAGAGAAGTATTTTTTCCCTTTCTTGATTTTCTTTTTCTGGTTCAAATTTTTGTCTTAAAAAGATTGATAGACTCTGAAGAATCAACTTTCCCTAGGCAATGTGGTTGTTAACACTAGTGAAGACCTTTCATCAGTCTTGAGCCCTCTCCCATTCCCCACCTCCCACTCATCTGAAAGGGCCTCTGCCATTTTAATTGTAGCATGTGATTGGGAATAAAATTCCTACACAGGAAATTTCTGTCTTTTCAGTGCTAACTTTCTTGTGCCTATGAATTCTGGATTTGGGTCTTTTTTTGTTGTATTTGTTTGTTTTTTGCTTTTAGTCTTCTAGTAATGAATTTCAAGCCTCTTGGTTTGACTGTTAATGGTAATTTACGTATTTACTGTTGAATTTTTTATTCTTTTAAACTTAAGAGGACTGAAGCATCATTGCCAGTTTTTCCCTCCTGCTACCCCAAAAGAAAAGTGTCAGGAATATCTTTATGGGAGTTCATTGGGAATTTGTGGCTAATTACCTATTGCTTTGTTCAAAGCATAGTACTCAAGTTTTGGCCAGGTATGGGATGTGAACTTTTTTGTACTCCTGTCTCCAGACAGGACTATTAAGAGCCTTGGATGCAACAATGAAAACTGTGCTCACATAGCACATTTTTTTTTTAAGGCTTTTAGTCCAAGCTCAACCTAATGAATCTTGGCTCCTGTAACCAACAAAGGAGTTCTGCTTTCCTCTCTCTGCTCAGACTGTTCCAAACGTACCAGCACAGGGGGCTTCTCCTGTCCTGTGCTGGATGGGAGTTGGTCTGTGAGTTTAAAAAGCTGATCTTTCCCTTTCTGTGAGTTTACTACAGGGACTGGGGAGTTGGGCCCCTGAGATAAATTTGGGGTGGACTTCTGGACAGGGTGGATTTCTAAGAGCAAGACAGTTGAGTGGAAAATAATTCTTTTACCCATGCAAACTGGGCCTGTTTTTATGGCAGCCCAGAAAAGTGGCATGTTGTTCAGCTAAAATAAAGGTCCTGTATTTTTAAGTTGAAATCTCCTTTGTTCTGTAGTTTGAAGTAGCCACAGCTTTCAATATAGAAATGCTCCTTTTAGCTCTTAAGGTATATACAGAGTGTTCTGCTTAAGAAATTCTGTTGGTGCTGCCCTGACTGGTTTTTAACTCCCTCAAGCAGTGCGTTGCACAGAATCAGCAATGAGACAACCAGTGGTTAGTCATGAAATAATGAGCTAATTGATGCTGAAGTTTAATATTACAGACATGCCGCCATTTGAATACATAATATAGCTTATGGAGGAGCAAGTCTTGTCTTTTCTATATCTGTAGGTGGCTCTTTAGAATTCCCTAATTTGAGATATTGAGTAAATAACAGCTCATAATTTTGTTCTAAAATCCAGTTATGTAATTAATGCTTTTGAAGTTGCATCAGGATGGGGATGATGTTCTGGGATCATAATTGTTGAACTAACAGGTATACCATGGAAATTCCTGAAGTATCTTAGAGCAGCATTTCTTTTTTTTTTTTTTTTTTTTTTTTTATTGCGGTATGTGGGCCTCTCACTGTTGTGGCCTCTCCCGTTGCGGAGCACAGGCTCCGGACGCACAGGCTCCGGACGCGCAGGCTCAACGGCCATGGCTCACGGGCCCAGCTGCTCCGCGGCACGCGGGATCTTCCCGGGCCGGGGCACGAACCCGTGTCCCCTGCATCGGCAGGCGGACCCTCAACCACTGCGCCACCAGGGAAGCCCAGAGCAGCATTTCTTAAACTTTGTTGAGTAGATGCATTACTTGAAGATCTTGACAAAATTCAAATTCTGATTCAGTAGGCCTGGGTTAGGACTTGAGATTCTGTGTTTCTAATAAGCTCATGGGAGATGCTAATGCCTCTGGTCTGTGGAGCCTTAAGATCTTCAAGAACGCTTAGTATATATTTAAAGCTTACTGGTGTTTTTTTAGCCTCTTACTTGACAGGGGTCAGCCAAAGTGAATTCTAGGCTGTTGAAAGTAATGACAAATCCTAGGAACTCTTAGGGAGGGGACTGTTGATTATGCAACCTTAATAAGAATAGATGAATAAGGTGAAGGAATACTCTACTGGTTATAGCCAGTTGACCTCCAGCGTGGCCCATTGCAAGGGGAAAATATAGCACTGAAGAGTGCTTGCCAAAGATTACTGGGTGTATTTGTACATTTCGTAGGGCAGCATATCACCTTTTACAGGGGAGCAAAGAATGGTGATTCTCAAGGTGTGGTCCCCAGGCCAGCAGCATGTCAGCATCACCTGGGAACATGTTAGAAAAGCAAATTCTTGGGTTCGCCCCAGACCTATTGAATCTAAAACTCTGGAAATAAAGCCCAGCCATACGTGTTTAAATGAGCCTTCAAGTAATTCTGATACACATTAAAATTTGAGATTATGTAAGTGACAGACTAGGTATTAGAACACAGGTGTATTTGATTCCAAAGCCTATGCCTCTAGAACAGTTCGGCGGATATATTTTATTAGAAAGAAATGATCAATAATCAAGAGTTTAAAACTATCATTGTTTGTTAATGGGAAAAAATACCTTTCACTTTACTCATTTGAGTATTATGCATATTAGGTTACTCTATTCAGCTAAGAAAAGATGTTTTCCTTTTTCCATCATTTGCTGAGAAAGGATTTAGATGACGTTGACTGTACAGCTGCTGCATCTCTCTAAAGTCACAGGAGGGTGGCATTGTACTGTTTCTTGCGGTTGGTGTGTGCACTGCAGTAGTATTGAAGAGACCCTCATCAGTTCTGGGACATCATTGTTGGAAGCGATTGTCTGTGCCTGTGCCCTTTGGGGCTTCCTTATAGTGACTCCTCACTGGTATAATTTTTTTTAAAGTTTCCAGTGGGGAGGGATCAGTGAATTTTATTGGTAGGAGAAAAGGCAAAATACACCCTTGGCTGACAGGGAGTAAAAACACTGGGAACTTTTTCTCATTTTCTCATTGTCCTTCCTTAAAACTATCAAGTTTGTCATCTGACCAAGTTTGCTTGAGATAGTCATTCTTCATGATGTAGACCATTACTAAATCCTGGGTCACTGAGAACCAAGAACTGAATAGTTGAGTAGCTAATCTCCAGTTCACAGTGGGTGACATCAGGATAGGACTAGCCAGGAGGGTCCATGGCAATGAGTCTGGCTAGGCAGGATGGGGACTGGCTGGTAGAGCAGAGCTTAAGACCAGGAAAACCAGTGATGGAAATGGCAGGCACTGTGGGTCAGGGAGGTGAGACTGAAGAAGTCAGTCAAAGCATGGAGGTAGAAGTAGGTGTTTGAGATGCAGATAGTTCTGATGTAGAGCTCAACAAGTTAGCTAAGCATAGACCAAGGCCCAAATGCAGGATTTGGGCAACCACATGATAAGGGCCCACTTAAAGGCATGGGGCATAGCAGTGACGGAGTAAGGGTGAATGTTGATTTTGAGCCCCAGCTAGAGGCTGTGTGAGCTCAAAATGCTGCTTCCTCCCTGAGGCGGGATCTGATCTCCCAGCAGGATTGAGCTGCGGTGGTTAGTGAGCACACCTCCCTTGGTCAGTGGGTCTGAGGGGATTGGAGTGAACCAGACATCTCATTCTCTCGAGAGAGCAGTGTTCTAAATGACTCAACGCACTCATATCCCAGTTTTTCCTTTGTTCTTCCAGTAACTGAAAAGGTCTACGAGAGTGAATCCTGCACAGATAGTGAAGAAGAGCTTAAGATGAAGACTTCCTCTGTACATAGGCCTCCCTCCATGACTCTGAAAAAGGAACCCAAAGAGGAACGAAAGGGCCCAAAGAAAGGAACTGCTGCTCTGGGCAAAGCCAATAGACAAGTGTCCATTACTGGCTTCTTCCAGAGAAAGTGAACTGCCATCTCTGTTAGGTCCAGAGATGTGGAGTGGTCAAGGGACAAGACCAAGACATACAGACTCTCACTTACTGTGTAAGTTCATCCAGTGCCTCACCTCATCTTTATCAAAAGACTGTTTTTCCATCCTGTCAGGTTTATACGGCTTCTGGTTTTCAACAAAAAGGAAATCACCTGGAAGCAAGAGGCAAAAGAATATTTCAAAAGCTGTTATCTTCCAACATTTTTTAAGCACAATTTTGACCTGTCCAGGAGAAGAATTCATTCCAAAAATAAATTGGAACAGGTTTCAGAATTATCACTGAAGCCGTTAGTGGCTAATCCACTGTGCCCTACCCACCCTGTGTCCTTATCCATCCATTTATGGCTCAGGAAGTGATCCTCCTTGTTCTTTTGTATTTTGTGGACTTGTGTGGGTATTCTTTTATGCCTGAATTTTACTGGATGTGTTTACCACTTCCCCATCCTCCCTTCCCCACTACCACACTTCTGTGTGAAGCATTTTCTGTAAGTCTTTTAAATCTTGGTTGGACTAAAGGCTGAAACAAAAATCTCCCGGTAATCCTCTTTTCCTCCATTATAAAGTACACTGACACCTGGCCACAGACCAGCACATTACTTGTTTTCTAGCCCTTTCACAAAAGCTCTTACTCTCGAGCTCTTTATTCGCAATTAGTGGTTAGGGAAAAGCCTCAGGCAGAGCACAAATAAAAATGTAATGATGTATTCAACCCCACCAGAAATTACTTAGAGTCAACATTGATGACATTAGAGGACTTGTCATGTTGCTGACACAGGCTGTGCTTTATACTACACTTTGTGATTTTTGTCTCCTCCTCTCTCTCCCTTTCCCACTCTCAGTACCTAGAGAGGGAAACCCATACAGTGAAATGAAGGCTAAAAAGAGAAGTCCCTCCTTACCTGCAATGTACAACAGTTAAGTAAAATTTCTCCTTTTCAAGGAAACTGAATGTTAGGAACAACAATTTTCCAGGAAGGTAATGAGGAAGAGGTAAAGCACATTGTCTATTGATGCTGCTCCTCTGTATTTTTTTTTTTTTTTTTTTTTTTTGTGGTACGCGGGCCTCTCACTGTTGTGGCCTCTCCCATTGTGGAGCACAGGCTCCGGACGTGCAGGCTCAGCGGCCATGGCTCATGGGCCCAGCCACTCCGCGGCATGTGGGATCCTCCCGGACCGGGGCACGAACCCATGTCCCCTGCATCGGCAGGTGGACTCTCAACCACTGCGCCACCAGGGAAGCCCTGCTCCTCTGTATTTTTTAACTTCCTCACATGTTTAGAAGTACAGGCTCCCCTAGAAGAGATGGAGAGACTGAGTCATTGGTAGATCTAAACATTTTCATTTGTTACTTATGGAAAATCATTTATTCCAGTGATAACTTGGAAGCACCTTCCTTTATGGCTGGACAGTGAGCTCAGGGGATGGAGGTGGTGTGGCGGTGACCTTGCACAGTGAGCTCTGGGGAAAGGAGCACAGGCTCAGCTGCTGGAGTGACTCATGACTTAACAGACGAGGGACATCTGACTTGCTTCTTGCTTCTTCTGCCTTCGCCTGGTGTGTGTCGTAAGTGATGCAGTCAGCCGTCTACTGTTTAAGGTTAGGATTGTGACTGACCTTAGATTAATAGGAGCTTCTTTAGCAACTGTCACCCAGGGCCCTCCAGCCAGGCACCCCGTGGACTTGATTAAAACCAGAGGTTTGGGAGATTAGTCCCAGCATTGCATTACGTCTACAACTTGAGAAGGCAGGGGCTTTGTGCAGCAAGCTGAGTAAAGGTTGACACATTCCAAACTCCTTTCTTTTTAAAATGTAAAAGGATGGAGAGAAGGATGGAAAGGCTGGATTTAACTTTACAAAAAACTTCTGGAGAGGAATCCCTTTTAAATGGTTATTTTCGCCATTGCCTCTAGTCATTTTTCTAAATAGAAATGGAAAATTAAAGAAAAAAAAGCAACAATCCAGCCTTTAAAAAAAAATTATCATGCTGGGATCTCTAATTAAATCACATTTTGAATTGGAAAACTCTGGTGCTGGTGGAGTTCTGTCTTTGCAAGCATAATGCAAATCCTGTGGTCACTGTGCCCAGTATGCTGCCTACACTCTGAGCCGTCTGCAAGGCTTAGTGAGTAGCAAGTGCTGGCTGTTTCCTTCTTTCTGTAAAAAAAAAAAACAAAAAAAAAAAACTCTACCATGTTATCCACATGAGTTAAATAAATTTGAGAAGTTGTTTTAAAACAGTGCTTCAAACTGATTGTCTGATGAATCTGTTATTTGACAGGATGGCAACAGTGTATGCAATTATTTAAACTCTGAACAGGAACAAGGCTGGTTTTCAGTTTATATTGTTAAAACTGCATACCCATAGTCTGAGATGGACAAGTTATTTGCTGTCTTCATCATTTTTTCAGTCCTGTGGGAAATCTTAGATTCAGCCGGCCTCATTTTTTAGTTCCTTTAGAAGAAAATCTAGTCCTGATCTTGCACATTGTGTTAGTCTGGCTTCACCACTTGCTGGCTCTGTGACCTTGGGCAGATTTCTAAGCCTCAGATTCTTTATCAAAATAGAGCTCAAACAAGTTACCATGGGCCACCAAGAGTGAAGTAATGTGTATACAGAATAAATTCGGCACACGTCGGTGCTCTGCAAATGATGGCTTCCTTCTTGATGTCATAAATGATGCAGTCCGCCACCAACTTCCTGAAATGTTATCAAGGATATGACCCAGTTGTTACACTCTTTCAAAATATTCATTCTGGCTGTCAGTGTGGTCAAAGAGGGAAGACAGTTACCCTATTTTATGAAAGGTTTTAGAGAGTATATTATTGAGAGAAAGTGAGATTTGTAGATGGCTATATTTACTATTCATTAAAACATTTATTGCATATCTCCTATAGGTCACGCTTCTGTCCTGAGCACTAGAAGGTAGAATCCTAGAATTTGGCACTTGTCCTCAGGAACTAGTGGAAGGGACAAGAAAGTAAAGTGAAATCATAGCATCACATGGTGAGTGCAATGATAAATAAGCGCAGGGTCCTCAGCTCATAGGAGGGGGGGTGTTGAGGACGTCTTCCTGAAGGAGAGGAAGCCAAGAGTTTTTTTGAAGGATGAGTAGGATTTTACCAAGCAAAGAGGAATGGAAAGGATTTTCCAGGTAGAGGAACATGACTTTTGGGGACAAATGGACTATTAGAATTTGGGAATAAGGAGGGAAATATATTGGGAAGTGAAGTTGGGGTCCTGCTAAGGAGTTTGGATTTTATTTGAAGACTATGAGGGCCAATCAAAGAATTTTAAGAAGAGGAGTAACATTAGAAGTTGATTTTTATTTAAGCGTGACAGCTGGCATTTTCTTAGATTTTGTGTGCCATACAGGGAGTGTTTCTACCCATGCTTGCCCATCGTATCTTAGTTCTAGTAGTATTCAAATTAAAGTTCTAATGGAATTAAAGAAAAATGTTCTGGCTAAAGTAAGACTGCTTAATTCTGGCAGTCAGGGTAGGCAGTTGCAGTATTTTCCCTTGCCTCCCCCCCATCAAAGCAGCTTTCTCTAGCAGAAATGATTTCAGTTTTTAAAAAGTGATTTCAAAAACTGGTAGTTCTTCTTTGACACTGTGAATGATATGAGCCTCTACTCATTTCCCTGAAAAAAACGGAGGAGGACGAGTGGAACAGTTCTATTCCTTTTCTTTGTTTCTCTAAGAAGACATTAGTTATTATACAGGAGAGAGCTGAAGAGAAGGGCCATATAAGGAAACGAAAGAGTTGCTCCAGGACCTGAGTAGAGTGAGTGCATAATAATGTATTTGCCAGAAACGTACTCTGTGTCAAGACTCGTTTTGGTAAACTTGTCTCCTTTCATTGGTTCCGGGATCTCAGTATGCTGTAATGCAGCTTTTTACCACCACAAAACATTCTGGGGCTGCCTCGTTTTGTTGTGAGAAGGCAGTATTGCTTTTTGAGTTATTACCCTGGCGGCTCTGTAAATTAGCCCATGCTGTCACTATGCCCTCTCTGAAGGGCACGTTGTACCCAAATGACTGCATTGAGGATGGACTCTTGCCACTCCCTGCTGCATGACACTTCTCACCACTTGTATCTGTGTCCAGTTTTTTTGTATTCTTAAGTGTGGGCCACCCACAGATTGCCACCCAGGCTCTTTAGCCTGAGAAGCTTGGGAAGGCTTCTGATCCAAACCCACCTTAACTCTAGAGTTCCTCTTCATTTCAAACCCTAAATATCATGTGGCTCCTCCGCCACCTCTCCCCTTCTTTTTTCTCATTTGCTTTTGCCAGACTCCTTGTTTCTTGAGGCTTCACTTTGGCTTCTCCCCCCCTTTTTTTTTTTTTTTCTTTTGCGGTACGCGGGCCTCTCACTGTTGTGGCCTCTCCCGTTGTGGAGCACAGGCTCCAGACGCGCAGGCTCAGCAGCCATGGCTCACGGGCCCAGCCGCTCCGCGGCATGTGGGATCTTCCCGGACCAGGGCACGAACCCATGTCCCCTGCATCGGCAGGCGGACTCTCAACCACTGCGCCACCCGGGAAGCCCCCCCTCTTTTTTTTTTAATATTCAAAGTTCTTCACAGCTAGTCCTTCTTTAACTTCTTTTTTTTTCAGTCTTTTAAGGCTTTCTTTCTCAAGGTTCTTATGTCTTTTATTGAACTGCTCTTGAAGAATGGAAAAACCACATTGTTTAGCATCTACTTTGGGTCATCCAAATCCAGAGGGTCAAACAGTTGTTGAATATTAGTTATGTTTAGTTCTGGATAAGATACTTGAGGGATTGCAAGAGCGCAGAGGCTATCATTTTTGAGTGGAGGACAGGCACACTAAATAGCATTAGATAGCAACTGAGATGATGCTTAGATGAGTGGTAAGAGGAACTTAATTCAGAAGAGAACCTGGATAATCATAATGGGCGAAAATTTATAGTCCTGTGTAAAGAATAACAAAGAATTTAAGACAAGAAACAGGCTAAGGAAGGTTCACCATTTTAGTGGATTTTTAAAAAAGTGTTTATTTGGCTGCACTGAGTCTTAGTTGCAGCACGTGGGATCTTTAGTTGTGGCATGCGGGCTCTTTTAGTTGTGGCATGTGGGATCTTTAGTTGCAGAATGTGGGCTCCTTTAGTTGCAGCACGTGGGGTCTAGTTCCCTGACCAGGGATCGAACCCAGGCCCCCTGCATTGGTGTGCAGAGTTTTAACCACTGGACCACCAGGGAAGTCCCTTTAGTGGATTTTTATCTAGCTGTTTGAACATCACCATTTACACAATCATGGTATAAGTAAACCATGATAAAGTGAATCCTTAACAGGGTTATTTCTGCCCTACCTTAAAACTGAGAGTATTGACAAGATAGCAAGCAGGTACCCAGCGTTATTCCAAAAGGCGGTTTACAGGATCTACATATATTGGATCAGCATGAATTCAACTCAGTTTTGCACACACTCAATAATTTTGACATACTGGGGAAGCAGGGTGCTGTGATGGAAATAACACAAGTTGGGAGGCAGAGGGCTCTGGATTCAAACCCTGTTTAAGGCACTGACCTTAGGTAAGACACTCATCCTCCGAGAACTTGTTTCCTCATCTTTAGAATGAGCTACACCGTCTACCTTAAAGTGTTGTTTTCAGGCTTTAATGAAATGTTTCATGGGCAGTCAGTCCCTAGTATTCTGACATATATTAAGCTAACACAAAGCAGGATAACTCATATTTTTTTGCACACCTACTATGTACCAGACACTGTTCCAAGAATGTTAAAGGTATTAGCTTTTTTAAAAAAATAGATTTATTTTATTTATTTATTGGCTGTGTTGCGTCTTCCGTGGCTGCGTGGACTTTCTCTAGTTGCCGAGGGCTTCCCATTGCGGTGGCCTCTCGTTGCAGAGCACAGGCTTCAGTAGTTGTGGCACACGGGCTCAGTAGTTGTGGCGCACGGGCTTAGTTGCTCCGCGGCATGTGGGATCTTCCCAGACCAGGGCTGGAACCCGTGTCCTCTGCATTGGCAGGTGGATGCTTAACCACTGCACCACCAGGGAAGGCCCTAGCTTCTTTTTTTAATTGAGGTATAGTTGATGTACAATATTAGGTGTACAACATACTAATTCACAATTTTTAAAGGTTATATTCCACTTATAGTTATAAAATATTGGTTATATTCCCTGTGTTGTACAATATATCCTTGTAGCTTATTTGTTTTATATTAGTAGTCTGTATGTCTTAATCCCCTATCCCTATTTTGCCCCTCCCCCCAGATATATTAACTCTTAATCCTTACAGCAACCCTAAGAGACAGGTACTTTTATTTCCATTTTACACATGAAGAAACTGAATCAGAGAAATAACGAAACTTGTTCAAGGTCACAGAGTTAGCAAGTGACAGAGCCAGGATATCAATCTTGACAATTTGGCTTTAGTGCCTGCAGTCTTAACCACTGTCCTATACTGCTCTTGGCTATATATTAGTTCACATTGCCACACCGCCCATGATGATTCATGTTCGTTTTTACAAGTGAAATTACAACTAAGTTCAGATCCCAGATTGTCAGATTTGAAGGTGATCTTAATGTTTATCTAACTCAGCCACCCATCTGCTGCATGAGTCCTCTCTGCAGCATCCCTGCCACATGGTCTTGAATCTGTAAACAAAGATTCAATTATGTTCAGTATACCATACTTACTAAATTACAAAGTTAGATAAGTAGACTAATAAATGTTAAGAAGAAGGTAAAGAGAGGCTAGAATAAAGTTTTATAATTAATTTTAGATCATCAGGAAACTCTTCTGAACAGAGCATAGTTCCCTAAGTAATCCATTTGGTTGCTTTTAGTTTAAATCAAGAACACTTTTTCCTTGGAAAAGATTGTCCAACTCTTGGCCTTGCCTTTGACTTAACCTTTGTAAGAAAATCAAAAAGAAATTTGGCATTTTTTTGCCCTATTTAAGCCATGCAGGTAGTAAAGTGGCCTCAGGATACTTGTTAGCCACTGATTGCTCTGAATTAGGCCAAGGGAGTCTTCTCAAAACCAGGTTTTCCTAAAAGATATGTGAAGATTACATAAATATAGCATAATCATGGTATTGTGCTTTTTTGTTCTCTCCTGGAATGGGATGTACAGGAAGCAGAACTATTTTCCTGAAAACCATAAAGCCTGATAGGAGTGTTTCCCTTGTCCCTCTTAGTTATATTCCACCTTTACATGGTGGTTTACTTCATCCTATTTCATCCTTGTGATAACCCTCAAGGTTTTTCTCTCCCCTGTTTTGCAGAAAACAAGCATAGGTCATTTAACGAGTATGCCTAACACCTCACATTAAGGGAGTGGACCAGGGCTAGAACCAAGGTCTTCAGACTTCACAACGTGTAACTTTTCCACTGTAGAGCAACTGCTAAGAAGAAGAATGTGTTGGTTTACTCATGAGTTTGCCTTGAATGACTGCTTACTGATTTGCTCCACAACCATGGTGGCTGCTGTGAAAGATGAAAGAAAAGCACACAACAAGTTCTCTGCCTTCCTGGAACTGACAGTCATTGGAAAGGCAAAATGTGTGCATGTTATGCATCTCACAGACTTTTGCCAAAAGTTTCTATGTGCCCAGCACTGTTGTGCTAGATGCTGGGGGATATAAAGATGAATTTCTTGCCCTTGAGGGATTTACTGTCTAGTGGAGGGAGAGACAAAGATAAATAATTTAAATGTGCTATAATGATACAATAATATTAGTGCTTACCGTGGGCCAAAATTTGTGCTCAATCCATTTTCTCTAATCCTCACACTTTTCATTTACACATGAAGATAAAAGAGGCTCAGAGTTTAAATGATTTGGCCAGTAAGTGGCAAAGGTGAGATGCATTTATTTTTAATAATAAATTTGTAACAAGAAATTGGAGGAACTAGAATACTCAAGTGGTTGTGATTAGCAAACCTGTATAGGAAGCTGACTTCCTGTCACATGGGTGTGTGAGCAAACATGGAGGTTGGAACAAAAGGAGTTAAATGAATTACACCTTTAGAGTTGTCAGTCCCAGATAGGGATGATCTCACCAGTGGTTCAGGTCACTGAATCTTTTGGTTACAAGCCCCCTCATCTGTCTTTACATAAGGAAAACCACACCAGTGGACTATACATTAGGCTAGAAGACTATGTCTTTCCCTCTAGTTGGTGTTCCAGCTGGCCTGGGAGGAGGGCCAGAGTTTAACCTCCAGGCTTTCTGACTTGAAACCTATATTCTTTCCACTGTACCATGTTCTTCCTTCCCTGTGTAAGGGTGAGCCCAGGGAAGGGTTGTCTGTGACTACCTCAGGGATTAAGGATTCACAGAGGATGAAGTGCTTAAACTGAGAATAGAAGTTTGCCAAATGGGAAAGTGAAGGGCACCCCAGGCAAAAGGAACAGGACATACTACATAAAAGACATAGACATATGAGAAAGCACAGAGTGTTTAGGGAGCTATAAGTGGTTTAGTGACAGATGGAATAGTGGGTTATGAGACAAATAAGTAGGTAGGGGCCAGATCACAGAAGTCTTTGCTAGTAGTTTGGACTTCACTCTACAGGCAATAGGAAGCCATTGAAGAAGTTTAATATCTCAGATTCGTACATTAGAAAAATCGCCATTTGTAGCCTGAAGAGAGAATCACCAGTATGAAATAGGTCATAAAGGCCAAATTGCACCTGCATCTTGAGACAGAACAAGCCGAGGAAAAGCTTGTTCTCTCTCAAGATGAACAAGCTTGAGGTTGGATTTAGTTCAGTTTTAGGCAAATGATTCCTTTGATCCCCTTGGAAACTCAGGACAGGAGAGAATTGGGAGTGACTTCAAATGTGGAATGATTAGCCTTTTGCAGCTTCATCTCATGCTTGGAAATCCTCTGGCTCTTGCCTGAGCCATGGTCCTCGTTAAACCATGGAGATGGGATTGGTTCCACGGTTCCACTAAGGATCCATGTAGGCCGTTCTCTGACGCACGAACACACACTCTGATTTAGACCTGGAACTGACTGCATCTCCCTGGAATTCTTTGGGCCAAAATGACCCATAGTCCCAGATTGGTCAACCAAACTCATCCTATGAATAATGAATAAATATGACTAAAGTCATATTTATTGTACACCTGTTCCATGCCAGGTGTTTCTGTATACTTTATCATTTATTCCTCACAATTTTGTGAAGTGTAGATATCAGCCCAATTTTGTGAATTAGGAAATTAAGGGAGGCTACCACCAGGCTAGCATACAGTAGAGCTGGGGGATTTGAGGGCCGGACTGAGTGTCCCGTTGTCATCCACTCCTGACGTGAGTTCTTTTCCAGTGAGGTGGAATGCAGTGAGCAGTCTTGCTTATTGTAACTAGGGTTCACATCAGGCACTTACTGAACAGCCATTATACTTGGGATTGTGCAATGATATGATTCTACTCTAGCAGTGAGTTTTTGCTGCAAACTCCTAAGCTCACCCCTAAAATAAGGGACCAGCTATCCTGAAGCCTCTGCATGAAGCCCCCCACCCTTACTTAGAATCGTACATAACTCACTACATGAATTACGTGGCTTCCCAACCAGTAACACATGAGTAGCATCAGAGCAGCTAGAGAGGGTCGCTTTTTGCTCTCCAGCAAGTGGCTGTCACTTCTTGGTTTTGTAGAAAGTACTTGGATTTTAGAGACAGATTGGAGCTCAGTGCCCATTCACCACCAGTGTGACTTCTCGAAAGTCACTGAACTTCCCTGAGCCTCAGTTTGCTCATCTCTAAGATGAAGATAATATCTATGTCAAGATTAGTGTGAGGATGAGAGATCATGAAATGTCCAGTTCATAGTGCTTGGTCAGTAAATGATAACTATCATTATTTTCAAAGCAGTGCTTTGGGCTTTAATCCTCCCTATGTGAGAAAAATGAGTTGTCATCCTTCATTTATTTGTTTTTCAACTAATCTTTATTAGAGTGTCTACTTTATGTTATAAACAACACTTTGGACTATCAAAACTGATGCTCTGCCAAAGTGAGGAGGGAGTGTTTCAGTGGGCAGCCTTGTGATCTGCTCACCTGTCCAATCCATGACCCCCTTGATCCACCAGCACCCCTCCCTCTCAGTGGGCTGCTGTGTCATTCTGCATATGTTCTGAACTCTCGTTTCAACCACATTTCTACTTGAAACAGTTTAGAGGAAAGTCAGTGGTCTGAGTGCACATTCGATTTCTCCAAGTACAGGCGTCAGAGGGTGCCTTTATAAATGAAAAAAATAAACAGATCTTCGGCAGCGAAGAGGCCTCCCTCTGCTTCGCCCAGGGATGGGGGTGGGGTGCTCAGGCAATAGTCACGCCTGCAGTTTGAGCCCATCTGTTTTTTCTGTCCGCCTCCTGAGTACTGTCCCCTTGTGGTTTGCATCATTCCCAGACACAAGCCAACTCCAACCCTCCTCAATCCATTTGGTCAATAGCTGTCTTATTTAAACACACTCCCTCTCTCTTTGGGCGCCAGATGTGAAGTTTCAAGGCAGTAGAGGCCAGGCTGGCTAATGCTGGGACACCTGCTTTAGCAGGCAAGCCAGTCAGCTGCTGCTTCTGATGATGTTGGCCCTTTTTCACGGACTTCATGAGGGTTTCATCCCACCAAGCACACACACAGGCAGCTGAAGGAGCCTCATAAATTATGGTTTTGTTTGTTTACTTAGGGCAGGCAGCGTGGTGTAGTGGAAAGAGCCTGCACTTGGAAGCAGAAAACATGGGTTTGAGTCCTCACCGGTTTTGTCTTTAGAGCATCTCTTTCTTCATAGATATCACTATCTCATATGTTATATAAGTGTTATTTGTTTATCTGCTTATCTCCTCCACTACAGGTAGTAAGTCCTAGGAGGTCAGGGCCTGCTTTGGCCATAGTTCTATCTCCAGCACCTAGGACAGTGCCTGGAACATAGTAGGCTCTTAGAAAAGATTTTTTGAATGAATGAATGAGTGAATAAATTCTAAAACTGCCTCTTCCACTCATTGGCCATGTGATCTGGGAAAAGTCATTTATCTTCTCTGGGCCTTCATTTTGTCAGCTGTAAAGTGAAGCCATTAGATCTCTATCCCTGATGCTCTAGGATGATAAGAATTCATTCATTTAAAACATTACCTTGGGACTTCCCTGGTGGCACAGTGGTTAAGAATCCGCCTGCCAATGCAGGGGACATGGGTTCAAACCCTGGTCCAGGAAGATCCCACATGCCTCAGAGCAGCTAAGCCCGTGTGCCACAACTACTGAGCCTGCGCTCTAGAGCCCGCGAGCCACAAATACTGAGCCCGCGAGCCACAACTACTGAGCCCGCGAGCCACAACTACTGAAGTCCACGTGCCTAGAGCCCATGCTCCACAACAAGAGAAGCCACCGCAATGAGAAGCCCGCACACAGCAATGTAGAGTAGCCCCCACTCGCTGCAACTAAAGAAAAGCCCACGCGCAGCGACAAAGACCCAACGCAGCCAAAAATAAATAAATAAATTTATTTAAAAAATAAATTACCTTGTGTCTCTGGGCTGGGCACTCTGCCAAGCCCTGACACTACACAGTCATGAGCAAGTCAGAAATAGAACCTGCCCTCATGAAGTTTTGAAAGGGAGAGGAAACCAAATAAATTATGGCGTAAACAGGTGTTGAAGGACCATTGTGATAAGCCTTACGAAGGATCCGTAGCAGGCACTATGACAGGATGTAATGGGGGGATCTAACCATGTTGGGGATCATCCGGGAAGATAACCTGGTAAGAGTGACATTTAAGCTTAGACTTTACGGATAAGTAGGAGTTGGCCAGGCAAAGGGGGTACAGGATTTCAGGCAGAGGAAAGAGCACACGTGAAAACCCTGGGGGAGGAATGTCTATCTCCAGCACCTAGTGACTGCACAGTGACTGACAGGTAGGTTGTACCCAAGATGAGGCCAGAGAAGTAGGCTGAGCCAGACTGTTGGGAAGCTTGAGGCTGTGGGAAGGACTGTGTCATTCTAAAGGCAGAGAGAAGCCGTGGAAGACAATCCGTGTCATTACAGAGAGAGCTCTAGTACAGACAAAAGGGAAAGCTGGATGCCCTCCTTACACACCTGTCCAAGATAATGGGCAGATTTTACCCCATTTTATAGGCGAGAAAACAGGTCCAAAGAGGGCAGGTGACCACTGGGCGTCAGTGGCAGAGCCTCATCTTAGACATTTCAGTCCACTCCTCTCAATACCCTATCGCTTTACAGAGCTGAGAGCTTTTTCTCCTTCTAAAATCCTCCAGATGGCTAGGCCTTGGATCTAAATACCTTGTAATAGTAACTCTTATCTGAAAATTGAATGTCTCATAAGTCACTTTTAAGCAAGTCTGATAGAGACAAACTTTTCCTGAGCATTATGCTTGCATTTGGGGTAACTGCAACCAAATCTTTGATGTATTTTAAGTTATCCTTAGGATCGCTTCCTAGGAATAGAATTACTGTGTCAAATGATATGCATTTTTTATTTTATTTATTTTTGCGGTACGCAGGCCTCTCACTGTTGTGGCCTCTCCCGTTGTGGAGCACAGGCTCTGGACGTGCAGGCTCAGTGGCCATGGCTCACGGGTCCAGCCGCTCCGCAGCATGTGGGATCTTCCCGGACCGGGGCACGAACCCGTGTCCCCTGCATCGGCAGGCGGACTCTCAACCACTGCGCCACCAGGGAAGCCCAAGGATATGCATTTTTAAACACATTGCAGACTGCCCCCTCAAAGCTTGTACCGATTTGATGTTCATTGTCAGTACATGAGAATGACCTTCTCACTGCTTCAAGTAACATAAAACTGAGTGGCCATGTGTATGGCTGATTTATTTTGTTGTGTAGTGGAGGCTAACACAACATTGTAAAGCAACCATACTCCAATAAAAATTAAAAAAAAAATAACAACTGAGTTACCAGCCATACTTAATTTTCTCGCTTAGAGACAGGAAATACAACAAGACTTTGACAATTTTAATTGAGGAAAGAAGATGAAGCTTTAGAGGTGGTGTCCAGTGGAGGCAGGAAACTCCCCAAGGCCTAGGAGGAAGCTGAAAGGTACCTCACATGGGGTCGAGTCATTTGCTGACAGCAGGGCACTCCTGTGCAGCTGTTGTTGCTCAGAACTTGGTGTGGTTCCTGGAGACGTAAGCAGAGGGTCTATGAAGCCAATAGAGCCCTGTGGACTGGGGACATTAAAAGTCCTGAGAAGGAAGGAAAAACTCCAGCAGAAGCTAAGTCGGTAGGGAGAGCAGCATGAGTTATCACTGCCAGCAGACTCGAGAGAGTATCATAATGGGCTTGTTAGTTCACCAAGTGGGGTCACTAACAAGAGTGACCCCAAGAGTCAGAGATCTTGCTGGTCATTTCCCTCACTTGGCTGGTGTGATAGACCTGTATCTTTATCTCCTACAGGGCCTTGTACAGAGTCCTTGCTCTGGATATGTTTCAGGGCCAAGGGGACTTTTCAGTAATTTGCTGTTAATTCAACAAATATTTAATGTGTTAGGAAGTGGAAATAAAGTGAAGATTAGGATGACCATGGTTTGTGATCCTGCAGAGTTCACAATCTAGTGAGGGTTAACTATAGGTAAGAACTAATTACAATATTTAAGAGAAGGGCTATGAGAGAGAAGTACAGGACATCATAAAAATATATCAGAAGGGGCCCCAAGTCCAGACCTGGTGGATATGGTAAGGGTGCAGGGTGAATTCCAATGAGGACAGGGACTGTGTATACCTTGTTCACTGCTGTATCACAGTACCTGCTACATGATGGGTCCTCCATAAATGTTTGATGAATGAATGAACAAAAGAATGAGTGAATAAAGTTATGCCGATATCTAAATTGGTAAGACAGAAAGGATAGAAGTCCAAGTCAAGGATAGAAATAATGTTCCATACAGAGATAAAGGCAGTGTAAAGGCCTGGATAGATTAAGAAAATAGTTCAATGTGGCTGAAGAAAGTCAAAGAAGCTTAGAGTGGCAAGATTCAAGGCTGAAGAGGTAAAAGGAGGTCTTATACTAAGGAGTTTGGATTTTTTTAAAGGAAATAAGAAATCAAGGAAAGTTATTAAGCAAGGAAGTGATATAATCAGATGATAGTTATTATGTGTCAGCTGTGTATCAGAGACTTTACATATGGCATCTCTTATTTTCAGAACAACCTTACAAAATATATATTATCTCCTATTTTATAGATGAGATTATGTGGTTTACCTAAAGTCAAATAACACATGTGGGATTGAAATCCATGCCTGTCTGAATCCAAAGCCTGTGTATTCTTCCCATATGTCCCACTGCCTCCATTGTGTCTGATGTTCTCACTTTCATTTCTTGTTATGGACAGTGCCCTTCACCTGGTCCTTGGCTCCAAGAACACCATCCTTTAGCCAAGCATGTCACTAGCTGGTTAGGACAACCCCAAGCCTACAGGCTGGGCCATTACTGTGTGGGATGGTGAGAGCTTGTGGCTTCAGATATGATTCTTCACCTGTCTGTTGCTCTGTTCGCCTTTTCCATCACATCTGTCCAGCAGAGATTTTAACACACTGTAACATAACTGCAGTGATAACAATCATTTGTGACGCTTCTGCAAATGTTCTACGCACTAAGATCAGGAATTGATATGTATTACTTCTTTCATCTTAACAACAACATTTTGATTTAATTATTATAAGCCTCAATTTTCTCACGTCAAAATCAGGCTAAGAGAGATTGACTTGCCCAAGATCACACAGTTAAAAAATGGCAGATTTCTGGGCTTCCCTGGTGGCGCAGTGGTTGAGAGTCCGCCTGCCTATGCAGGGGACACGGGTTCGTGCCCCGGTCCGGGAGGATCCCACATGCCGCGGAGCGGCTGGGCCTGTGAGCCATGGCCGCTGGGCCTGCGCGTCTGGAGCCTGTGCTCCGCGGCGGGAGAGGCCACAGCGGTGAGAGGCCCGCGTACTGCAAAAAAAAAAAAAAAAAAAAAAAAAAAAAAAAAAATGGCAGATTTCTGCTTCTGGTCACACAGAGTAACTGGTACTGAATTAGCTGCCCCATCACGAACAACTACAAAACTGGATACAACGTATGAAAAAATTGTTTTCAGACATTGGACAACAAGCAAAGTAGGAATATTATCCCTAATAGAAAGAAAACAAATATGATGTGCCTCATTATCACCCAATTTGGAGGCATTTTCTAGACCCTGATGCAGGGAAGGGGTTGCTAAACAGAACATTTGTTAAGAAGAAGAAACAGAAAGTGAAGTTCAGGGTTACTGTGGCAGCTGAAATTTGCAGGGCAGGGTTTCAGAGAGACTGGAGCTGCATAGCAAAGGAGCTCCAGAAGTATGCATAGGTGTCCCCGACACATGCAGAGGAAGATGCACCATAAGCCCAGGCAGGGAACAACTACTGGAGAACTGTGAGCTGAATAACTACCACTGCATGCAGAGAGCTAAGATATGGCTGAGTTGTAACTAGTCAGAATATAGAGGTCTCACTGGGTACTCCGCACATTCAATAGAACTCTCAGAAAGACCAAGCCTTAAGGTCAGGGCTAATCTAGCCCTAGAGTAAAGGCTACTCTGGATGCACCCTAACAAACACCAGCCTCAAAAGGATCAAGCTCATCCACAAGTAAATTATCTGCCAGAGCAAAGCTCAACACCCCATTAAAGAAGACAACAAAATCCAGACACCCAACAATGCAGCATCCATAATGTCCAGCATAAAATAAAATATTAGTAGACATGCAAAGAAGCAGAAAAATATGACTCATAACCAAAAGAAAATAATGTAATAGAAACATCTGTAAATGATATTAATGTTGGAATTAGCAGACAAGGAGCTTAAAATAGTTATAAACTTGTTCAAGGCATTAGAGAAAAGTATAAACATAATGAGGGAAAGTAAGGAATCTCAACAGAGAACTGAAAGTTATAAAAAAGACAAATAGAAATGATAGGCTGGAAAATATAATAATTTTTTACAATGTTGCTGCTTGATCTATGCATTCAATGCAATCCCAATCAAAATCCCAGCAAGTTATCTTGTGGATATAGACAAACAGATTTTAAAGTTTATTTGGAGGCTTAAAAGATCCAGAACAGCCAACAATGTTGAAAGAAAAGAACAAAGTTCAAAGTCACTATCTGACTTCAAGACTTACTATAAAGCTATAGTAATTAAGACAATGTGATGTTGATAAAAGAATAGACAAAAAATCAATGGAACAGAATAGAGAGCCCAGAAGTAGATCCATATAAATATAGTTACCTGATATTTGACAGAGGAGCAAAGACAATATGATGAAGCAAAAACAGTCTTTTAAACAAATGGTGCTGGAACAACTGGACATCCACACACACAAAAATGAATCTAGACACAGACTTTACACCCTTCACAAAAACTAACTCAAAATGGATCATAGGCCTAAATATAAAACGCAAAACTGTAAAACTCCTAGAAGATAACATAGGAGAAAACCTAGATGATTGTGGGTATGGGGATG
The DNA here is from genome assembly GCF_949752795.1 of Hyperoodon ampullatus. NCBI lineage: Eukaryota > Metazoa > Chordata > Mammalia > Artiodactyla > Ziphiidae > Hyperoodon > Hyperoodon ampullatus. The sequence goes on along the minus strand of NC_136920.1, from coordinate 58,164,009 downwards.
ACTTTGTAGACACAACATCAAGAACACAGTCCATGAAACAAAGAATTGATAAGCTAGACTTAATTTAAATGAAAATTTTCTGCTCTGTGAAACACACTGTTAAGAGAATGAGAAAACAAGTCACAAACTGGGAGAAAACATTTGCACTAGATATATCTGATATAAGACTGTTATCCAAAATATACAAAGAACTCTTAAAACTCAACAGTAAGAAAAAAAAAACTCAACAGTAAGAAACTGAACAACCCAATTTTTAAAAAAAGTGGACAAAAGATTTAAACACACCTCACCAAAGAAGAAATACGCATTGAAATAAACATATGAAAAGATGCTCTATATCATATGTCATTAGGGATTTACAAATTAAACAATGAGATACTACTACACACCTATTAGAAAGGCCAAAATCCAAAACACTGACAATACCAAATTCTGGCAATGATGGGGAGCAATAGGAATTCTCATTCATTGCTGGTGGGAGTGCAAAATGGTAAAGCCACTTTGGACAGAGTCTGGCAGTTTCTTACAAAACTAAACAGTCTTACCATAATGAGCCAACAATGGTGCTCTTTGATATTTACCCAAATCAGTTGAAAACTTATGCCCACACATGAAAATCTTATGTCCACACAAAAACCTGTACATGGATGATTAGGGCAGCTTTACTCACACATGAAGTAAAAACTAACAGAACTGGAATTTCCCTGGTGGTGCGGTGGTTAAGAATCTGCCTGCCAATGCAGGGGACATGGGTTCGATCCCTGGTCTGGGAAGATCTCACGTGCCGCGGAGCAACTAAGCCTGCGAGCCACAACTACTGAGCCCGCACACCACAACTACTGAAGCCCGCATACCTAGAGCCCGTGCTCCGCAACAAGAGAAGCCACCACAATGAGAAGCCCACGCACCGCAACGAAGAGTAGCCCCCACTCGCTGCAACTAGAGAAAGCCCACGTGCAGCAACAAAGACCCAACACAGTCAAAAATAAATAAATAAAATAAATAAATTTATATTAAAAAAAGCCTAACAACTGAAAAAAGATATAAATCCACAATTTGGAAGGATATAGAATGATGAGGGCAGGCCTTCTGGAATGGCAAAGTAAGAAGCTCAGAAAATGCTCTTAAAAAAACCAAAACTCAAAAAACCAAAACATCAAAACTGGACAAAACGTCAAAAACAAAAATGATCAAAGGCTTACAACAAACTGAGAAATGTTGATTCATGAAATATTACTGAACCTTTGGTAAGAAACGTAAGCAGTCTGTGACATCTTAGCCTGTGGCTGCTCCTAACCCTTTCCCCTCACACCACCACCCCAGCTCAGTCATTGTGGTAATTGTTCTACAGGGAGAGGCAAGCCATGAAAAACTGCAGCTTTGTTTCAGGAAGGGTCTCACTTGATTTGGAGCAGAGCTTGAAAAACCCCATGCCTGGGGCATTGAGAGAAACAGTAGCAATCTTGGTGACAAACAAACAAACAAACAGGGGAGGCCAACAACACAGGTAGCCTGATTTTGAGGTGTTGGTTGGGGCAAGCAAAGAAATTTAACAGGGATATACCAGGTCTGAGCCAGCTATTGTAGGCCTTGATAAGCTCCCAAACAGTTCCAGCAAAGCACATGTGCAGGAGAGACCAAAGAGTGCTCTGGCTATCTACATATTCCTGGTAGAACTTGAGGCCATGTATGCAGGTACAGGGGACATGAGAGTGCCCAACAGACTTGTAAACTGCAGGAATTTTGAATGTGCTCTCTAACCCATACATTAGATTCATCACAGAGCCATTGAAGAAAACAAAAATCTTATGGGCTTAAGGTGTTTGAGTGCAAACTGTAACCAGTCACTGGTTGACTACTTAGCAATGCTGACACGGAGGCAATCCCTAGGAAGCAAGGCTTAAAAATAAAGACAAGAATTCAAGAAACAAAACAAAAAATAAGAAAATCACCAGTGGCGGGACTTCCTTGGTGGTGCAGTGGTTAAGAATCCACCTGCCAGTGCAGGGGACATGAGTTCGATCCCTGGTCTGGGAAGATCCCACAGAGCAAATGAGCCCATGTGCCACAACTACTGAGCCTGCGGTCTAAGAGCCTGTGAGCCACAAGTACTGAGCCTGTGCAGCACAACTACTGAGGCCTGCATGAGCCCTAGAGCCCACAAGCCACAACTACTGAGCCCATGTGTCACAATTACTGAAGCCCGCATGTGCTAGGGCCAGTGTGCCGCAACTACTGAGCCCACGCGCTGCAACTACTGAAGCCCATGTACCTAGAGCCCGTACTCTGCAACAAGAGAAGCCACTGCAATGAGAAGCCCGTGCACCACAATGAAGAGTAGCCCCCGCTCGCCACAACTAGAGAAGGCCGGCATGCAGCAACGAAGACCCAATGCAGCCAATAATAATAATAATAATAATAGTAAATTAAAAAATAATAATAAGAAAGACACTAGTGGCTGCACACTACAGGCTCCACAGATTTATTCCAGGCAAGTTACTAAACAACCAAATGCAACAACAACCCCTAAAAGAAGAAAGAACAGATTTCCAAATTGCTAGAATAGATTATCTAACAAATACAAGAAGTGAGATATGTGAAGAAATGGGAAAGTGTGACCCATGTTCAAGGGGAAAAAGCAGTCAATAATATACAAGATTTGAAAAATCTTATCAACCAATTTTACCTGATTGACATTTACAGAACACTGCACTCAGTAACTGCAGAATACCTGTTCTTTTCAAGTGCATGTGGAAAATAAACCACACATATTTTTACACAATTCAACACATATTCTTGATAAAAAGGATAAAACACAATTTTCCAAAAACTAGAAAGAGAACTAAATATTCTAAATCTGTAAAGCAGAATCTATGAAAAACCTATGGCTAATTATATACTTAATGGTGAAATACTGAACACTTTCCCATTAAGTTTAGGAACAAGGCAGTGATATCTGCCATTATCAGTTTGTTCAATATTATATTACTGGAGGTTCTGGCAAATGCAATAAGACAAAAAAAGTAAATAAGAGACATACAAAAGGAAAGTATGCCTTCAAAAAGGAAGAAGTAAAATCGTCTTTATTCTCCAAAAAACATGATCACGAACATAGAAAAACTTAAGAAATCTAAACGAACAAACAAGAAAAACAAAAAAACTATTGGAGCTAATAAGTGAATTTAGTAAAGTGACAAGATACCAGGTTAACATACAAGAATCAATTGTATTTATATACACTAACAATAAGGAACTGAAAAAAAATTAATTTAAATACTATTCATAATAGTATTGAAAACAAAATATTTAAGAATAAATATAACAAAATATGTGCAAGACCTCTACATCAAAAACCATAAACACTGAAGAGAGAAATTAAACAAATTCAAAATTAATGGAGAGATATCATGTTCATGGATTGGAAGAACCCAGTATTGTTAACTTGCCAATTCTCCCCAGATTGATCAATATGTTCAAAGAAATACCAATCAAATTTCTAGTAGTCCTCTTTTAAGAAATTGACAAGTTCTAAAATTTATATGGAAATATAATAGACCTAGAATAAATCCATCTTGAAATAGAACAGACATAAAGAATTTACATTACCATTACAAGTGAGAATACATGAAACTAAAAAGCTTTTGCACAGCAAAGGAAACTATCAACAAAATGAAAAGGCAGCCTACTGAATGGGAGAAGATATTTGCAAATGATATATCTGACAAGGGGTTAATATTCCAAAATATACAAAGAACTCAAACAACTCAACATCAAAAAAACCAAACCACCCAATTAAAAAATGGGCAGAGAATCTGAATAGACATTTTTCCAAAGACATACAGATGGCCAACAGACACATGAAAAGATGCACAACATCACCAATCATCAGGGAAATGAGATACCAACAAGATACCACCTCACACCTGTCAGAATGGCTATCATCAGAAAGACAACAAATAATAAGTGATGGCAAGGATGTGGAGAAACAGGAACCCTTGTGCACTGTTGATGGTATTATAAATTGGTGCAGCCACTGTGGTAAACAGTATGGTGGTTCCTCAAAAAATTAAAAATAGAACTACCATACGGCCCAGCAATTCCACTTCTGGATGTTTTCCAAAGAAAATAAAAACACTAATTAAAAAAGATACATGCACACCAATGTTCATTGCAGCACTGTTTATAATAGCCAGGATATGGAAGCAATCTAAGTGTCCACTGAAAGATATATGGATAAAGATGTGGTGTGTGTGTATGTGTATGTGTATATGTATATACATGCACACATACATATACACACACACAACAGAATACTACTCAGCCATGAAACAGAATGAAATCTTGCCATTTGTGACAACATGGATGGACCTAGAGGGTATTATACTAAGTGAAATAAGTCAGACAGAGAGAGACAAATACTGTATGATTTCACTTATATGTGGAATCTAAAAAACAGAAACAGACTCATAGATACAGAGAACAAAAAGGTGGTTGCCAGAGGGGAGGCAGTAGGGGAATGAATGAAATAGGCAAGAGAGATTAAGAGGTACAAACTTCAGTTACAAAATAAAGGAGTCACAGAGATTCAATGTACAGCATGGGAAATATAGTCAATAATATTGTGATAATTTTGTATGGTGACAGATGGTAACTAGACTTAACATGATCATTTTATAATGTATGATTTGATAGACATATCAAATCATATGGCATATACCTGGAATTCACATAGTGTAGTAGGTCAAGTACACTTCAATTAACAACAACAATAAAAAAAGATGTGTAATCACAGTTTTCTAATATGTTCTGCAGCGAACAATAACATTGTTATAATGATGCAAAAGCTAATTATCAATATAATTAAAACTATGGTAAAATTTTGGGCAGAAGATGAGGAAGGAGAGGTGGAGGTATTAAGTCTTCATCTCTTATAATATTTATAAATTTAAAAATTACTTTTTTGAGTAGTTCCAATAGGGACTCCCAAAGTCTAAGATATTTATTACCTGATGCATTATAGGAAAAGTGTGCTGATCCAAGTTGTTGATCTTATGGCCACAGTGATGTTCACAGTACAGGCATACCTTGGAAATACTGTGTGTTTTGTTCCAGACCACCACAATAAAGTGAATATTGTGTAAAGTAAGTCACAAAATTGTTGGTTTCCCAGTGCATGTAAAAATTATGTTTATACTATATTGTAGTTTACTACATATGTAATAGCATTATGTCTAAAAAAATGTACACACCTTAATTAAAAAATACTTTATTGCTAAAGAACGCTAGCCATCATTTGAACCTTTAAGAAGTCATGGTAGTAACACCAAAGATCACTGATCACATATCACCATAACAAACATAACAATAATGAAAAAGTTTGAAATATTGTGATAATTACTAAAATGTGACAGAGACATGAAGTGAGCAAATGCTGTTGGAAAAATAGTCTCAATAGACTTGCTTGATTCAGGGTTGCCATAAAACTTCAACGTGTAAAAAATGCATCATCTGAGAAGTGCAATAAAATGAAGAGCAAAATTTAATGTCAAAAAAAATTACTTTTTTCAGGGACTTCCCTGGTGGTGCAGTGGTTAAGAGTCTGCCTGCCAATGCAGGGGACATGGGTTCAAGCCCTGCTCCGGGAAGACCCCACATGCCGTGAGCAACTAAGCCCGTGCACCACAACTACTGAGCCTGCGCTCTAGAGCCCGTGAGCCACAACTACTGAAGCCCGTGTGCCACAGCTACTGAAGCCTGTGTGCCTAGAGCCCATGTTCAGCAACAAGAGAAGGCACTGCAATGAGAAGCCTGCGTGCCGCAACAAAGAGTAGCCCCCACTCACCACAACTAGAGAAAGCCTGCGCACAGCAACGAAGACCCAATGCAGCCAAAAATAAATAAATAAAAATAAATATTACTTTTTTCTTTTCTTTTTATTGTATCTATATGAGATGGTAGATGTTAATGAAATGTAATCATTTCACAATATATGTAAATCAAGCCATCATGCCGTACACTTTAAATTTATACAGTCATATACATCAATTATTTCTCAGTAAAATTGGGGAAAAATTTATATGGAAATTTAAAAGATCTAGAGTAATCTATGGTCCATCCATGTTGTCACAAATGGCAGTCTTGAAATAGGACATAGTTGAAGAATTTACATTACCTGATCTCTAAGCTTACAGTAATGCCACAGTAATCAAGACAGTGTGGTACTGGTATAAAGATGGAAAAAATAGATCAATGGGACAGAATACTTAGTCCAGAAATAGTGAGTGGTTAATTGATTTTCATCCAGAGTGCAAAAGCAATTCAATGTGGAAAGAAAAGTCTGTTCCACAAACAGTGCTGAAATAATTGGCTATGAAAATGTTTTCTAGAAGAAAACGTAGTTATTTTAATGATCTTTGGATAGGCAAAGATTTCCTAGACAGGTCCCAGAAAGAAATAACCATAAAAGAGAAGTCAATAAAATAGAATTCATCAAAATTTAAAGTTTAATTGAGAGCTTCTGCTCATCAAAAGACACCATTAAGAAAATGAGTAGGGAAGCCATAGACAGCGGAAATAGTCACTATACACTTACCTATCTATCTCTATATCTACATATTGACAAAGGACTTTTATTCAGAATATATAAACAACTCCTACAGTGCAACAGTAAGAAGACCCAACTAAAATCCAATTTTTTAAAAGTGGGCCAAAGATACAAACAGACTCTGAACAAAGGAAGATAAACAAATGGCCAATAAACACATGTTCATGTGTTTAATATCATTATTTATCAATAAAATACAAGTGAAAACATTGAGATATCACAACATGCCCACTAGAATGGCTAAAATTTAAAAGACTGGCAACACCTAACATGGTGAGGATGCGGAATAAGCAAAATACATTGCTGGTGGGAGTGTAAAGTGTAGTGATGCAATCGCTTTGAAAATTAGTCTGGAACTTTCTCATAAAGTTAACATGTTCCTACCAAATGACTCAGCAATTCCACTTGTACATATTTACCCAAGAAAATGAAAACATATGTCTATATAAAGATTTGTACACTAATGTTCATAGCAGCTTTATTCCAAAACTGGAAACACCCCAAATATCTATCAACGGGTGAATGGATAAACAAATTATGCTATATTCACATAATGGAATACAACTCAGAAATAGAAAGGAATGAACTCTACCAAACATTTAAAGAAGACTTCACACCAAGTTTTCCAAACTATTCCAAAAATTAGAAGAGAAGACACTTCCAACTCATTCTATGAGGTCATTGCTACCCTGCTACCAGAAACCAAAGACATCATAAGAAAACTACAGACTAATACCTCTTATGAGTATAGACGCAAAAACCCTCAAGAAAGTACTACCAAACTGAATCCAGCAACATATAAAAAGGATTATGCACCATGACCAAGTGATATTTATCGTAGGAATGTAAGATTGGTTAAGCATCTGAAAATCAGTTAATATTCAATATAACATCAACAGAACAAAGGATAAAAACTACATGATCATGTCAGTAGAGTCAGATAAAGTATTTGATAAAATCCAACCCTTTTTCTTGATTAAAAAAACCCCCACTAAAACATTAAGAATAGAAGGGAACTTCTTCAACCTGATAAAGGACATCGATGAAAACCTACGGCTAACAGCATATTTAATGGCGAAAATCTGAAAGCTTTCCCCATATGATCAAGAACAAGGATGTCTCTTACCACTTCTATGTAACATTGTACTGAAGTTCTAGCCAGAGCAATTAGGCAAGAAAAAGCAATAAAAGGGACCCATATTGGAAAGGAAGATGTAAAACTATCTCTACATTCATGTGATATAATCTTCTACATAGAAAATCCTAAGGAATTCACTAAAAAACTATTAGACCTATTAAACTAGTTCAGCAAGATTTCAGGATACAAGATTAATATACAAAAGTCAATTATATTTCTACAAACTAGCAATGAACAATCTGAAAATGAAATTAGAAAATAGTTCCATTTAGAATAGTATCAAAAAGAACAGAAATACTCAGAAATAAACTTAACAAAAGAAGTGCAACACTTGTATTCTGAAAACCACAACACATTTAAAGACCTAAATAAGTGGAAAGACATCTCATGTTCATAAATCAAAAAACTTAATATTGTTAAGGTGGGAATGCTCTCTACATTGATCTACAAGTTCAAAGCAATCTCTATCAAAATCCCAGATGGCTTTTTTTTTTTTGCAAAAATTGACAAGCTAATCCTGAAATTTATATGGATATGTAAGGGACCATAAATTGTCAAAACAGTCTCAAGAAGAAGAAAGTTGGATTTGTCATATTTCTTGATTTCAAAACTTACTACAAAGATACAGTAATCAAGACAGGCTGATACTGGCATAAGTATAGACATATAGATCAATGGAACAGAATTGATAGTCCAGAATTAAACCCTTATATTTATGGTCAACTGATGTTTGACAAGGGTGCCAAGACACTTCATGGGAAAAGAATAGTCTTTTCAACAAATGGTGCTGGAACAGCTGGATATCCGCACACAAAGAAATAAAGTTGGGCCCCTTTCTTACACTATACATAAAAGCAAACTGAATAGGGGTTGGAGGTAGGAGGGAATGGGGAGTTCTTTAGTAAGAGTTTCAATTTTACAAGATGAAAACTTCTGAAGATTGGTTGCACAACAATATGAATGTACTTAACACTACTGAACTGCATACTTTAAAAGAGTTAAGATAGTAAATTTTATGTTATGGATATTTTACCACAATTTAAAAGTTTTTAATAAAAATATTTAACTCAACATGGATCATAGAGCTAAACATGAGAGCTAAAACTATAAAACTCTTAGAAGAAAACAGGGGTAAAACTTTGTGATCTTGGGTTAGACAAAGCCTGCTTAAAACACCAAAAACATAAGTGACAAAAGAAAAGATAGTTAAATAGGACTTCAAAGGATGCTTTCAAAAATAAAGACCACCCACAGAATAGGAGAAAATATTTGCAAATTATTTATCTAATAAGAGAATTGCATCCAGAATATATAAAGAACTATTACAACTCAACAGTAAAAAGACAAATAACCTAGCTGGAAAATGGGCAAAGAATCAGAATAGAAGTTTTCCAAAGAATATACACAAATGGCCATGAAAACATGCTAAGCATCATTAGTCATTAGAGAAATGCAAATCAGAATTACAACGAGAAACCACTTTACACCCACTGGAACAGCCATAATAAAAAAGACAAACGGGCTTCCCTGGTGGTGCAGTGGTTGAGAGTCCGCCTGCCGATGCAGGGGACACGGGTTCATGCCCCGGTCCGGGAAGATCCCACATGCCGCGGAGCGGCTGGGCCCGTGAGCCATGACTGCTGAGCCTGCGCATCCGGGGCCTGTGCTCCGCAACGGGAGAGGCCACAACAGTGAGAGGCCTGTGTACCACCCCCCCAAAAAAAGACAATAACAAGTGTGCTGAGGATGTGGATAAATTGGAACCCTCATGCCTTGCCGGTGGGAATGTAAAATGGTGCAGCCCTTTTGGAAAACTGTTTGGCAGTTCCTCATGAAGTTAAACATATAGTTACCACATGACCCAGCAAATTCTACTCCTAGGTATTTACCCAAAAGAAATAAGGCATATGTCCACACAAAAACGTGTACACAAATGTTCACAGCAGTTATTCGTAATAGCCAAAAAGTAGAAACAACCCAAATGTCCATCAACTGATGACAGATAAATAAAATGTGGTGTATCCATACAAAATATTATTTAGCCATAAAAAGGGATGAAGTATTGACACATGCTACAACATGGATGAACCTTAAAATAATTATACTAAGCAAAAGAAGCCAGGCACACAAGACTGCGTATTATGTAACAATGGGATGCAGAGTAGACTGGAAAGGTGTAGCATACAATCAGTATTTGTTGGATGAATAAATGAATTAAGTTAAATGGCCAGGACCTGGCCAACTGGATTTAGGAGGTGAAAGACAAAGACACTAAAGTAATGCTGAGTTTTCTAAACTGGATGAGCGAGGGGCAGCTGGGAACATTAAAGACACCTGGAGAGGTCACACAGGCTCTGAAGATCTCAGGTCTCAGAGGGAAGCACAGATTTGAGTCATCGGCTTAGAGGTGATAGTTAAGGTGAGGCGATGGTTAAGTTTACCAGGGGAAAAAGTTGAGAAATAAAAAGAGCCAGGGGCAGGGGTGCACCTGAGTCTTCTGCCCTTTCTGGTTTTTGGAAGAGGTTGTCTGATACCCTGAGTATTCAAGTGACAAGAAGGGTGTGTGGTGCAAGAGAAGGAACCGAGGACTTGGGTCTGAGGACCCAGGTTCTTTGCTTTAGTTTCATCTTGCTCATGACCTTGGGCAGCTGATCTTACTGTCTGAGGTTCAGTTTCCTCACCTGTAATCAGGGACAATAATGCCAGCTCTCTCTCCCTCCCCAAACTGTTGCCTGGACTAAAAAAGGAGAAAGCATAAGAAAGTGCTTTGTAAACTGTAAAAGACTCACCAGATGTAAAGGATTATTATTATTGCAGTGGCAGATGCAGAAGACCAGTAAAATGGATTTGGTTGCAGTAAGCACGGGTTACTTTCTGTTTCTTAAAAAAAAGAAAGAAAAACCAGCAGCAGCAAGTACTGCCAGGTGCACAGCGTAGTTTTTCCAACTTTGAGAAACAAATAACAGGGAGGGGCCAACTGGCTCATCCCAGGAGGCCTGTCTTCACCAGTTGAATCTGAAATCAGGGCCCAGGGAATGGCTGCAGGCACGGGCCCAGGACAGCAGGCCCTGTCCTGGCCAGGCAGGACCCAGGGAATGCGGGGCCGACAGAGGTTGTCCACATGGTGAGAGACCTGGTCCCTGGGCCCCTGTGGCTTGGAGCTTCCTTCAGGCCCTGAGCAACCAGATGTACTCCTTAGAGTCCCAGGTGGCCCATGAAGGGTGCTGCCCAGCCCCCAGGCCACATTTGGGAGTATCGCCTCAGGGTCAGGCAGAGAAGTGACCATGGTTTCACCACAAAATAGGCCAAGCTGGGCTTCTATGGCTCTCCAGGTGGCAGGCCTCATTAGAGCTGAGGGCTGCACTGGGCCTGCCAGCATTGAGGGACAAGGTCCAGCACAGGAGGCTTGGGGAAGCTCCTTCCAGTTCTTTCCATGCCCAGAGACACATCTCCCCAGTGCCTGGCTAGATGTGAGCCCCAGCAGTTTGTGTGCCAGCCTGGAGACAGTCCCCTCATACAGCACCTCTGAGGCAGCCACAGTCTTCTCAAAGCTTCTTGGCCAGGGCGAGGGAGAACCTCAGCCATTACCTCGTCCAGCCTGTTTGCCCATTTTCAGTCGAAGAACCTGAGGCCCGGAGAGACAAGAACCTACTGAAAGGTCAGATCAGGGGAGCTTCTCTGAGGCCTAGCAATGGGGCAGAGAGCAGAAATCAGGACTCCAAGACTCCCAGCCATCCACCTCTCCCCATTACTGTTATTTTCCAGTCTCTTCCCCTCAAGGCCACTGCTTTCTCACCTCCCTGAGCTGCTTGGCCAGCCCTGCCGGCCCGAGGCTTCCACCTGAGGCTAAGCCTCTGCTTCTCACCCCTGCTCTGTGCCAGACTCCCTGAGCAGGTGGCAGGGACACAGGGGAGGGAAGGGGGTCAGCAGCTGGAACGCCAGGTCCACTTCTGCCGCCAATGGGTAGCAGCGGGCACAGAAAGAATGTCACCTTTTGCAAAACGACTCTTCCATTGAGGCCCTATGTTGGAGTTCCTCCTGCCCCTCCTGATGCAAACTTCTGGAGCATTTGTTCTTCCCTTCAACATTCATCCTTATTCCCTGAAACCTGGCTAAGGACTTAGACCTGGCACCATGTCCTGTGCACACACCAGAGCACAGACACGACTTACCAGCTCCGCCTGGCCCTTGGGTGCTCCCAGTCTGGTTGAGGAGACACCAGAATGGGCACCTGCCACCAGAGTGACCAGCATAGGAGGGAGGAAAACGAGTGGAGGGGACTCCTGAGGCCCAGGGGATGCCCCCTCCATCCCCAGCCTGGGCTGGTCAGGGAAGGCCTGGAGCTCAAAGGAAACTTGAGGAGACATTTCCTGGGCAGACAAGGTGGGGAGAGGCATACCCGGAAGCCCACTCTGTGGTGAGGAGGGAGACAGGCTCAGGGGACAGTGCCGGCGTTCCCGTGCCTTAACCCGCAGGCTGAGCAGGGGTAAGGCTCAGGAGTTGGCAGAGGCCACAGGTGAAGGTGGCTGAAAGCAGGTCAGAAGTGTGTTTTCTAACATCACCAAGCAATTAATGCAATTCTGATGTCCTCTACCTGGACACAAGACCACCCCCACCTGTGCTGCTGGCTGATTAGCTGCGAATTGCTGATTCCCACAACCTCCTCCTCAGATTTGGTTAATTTGCTAGAGTGGCTCACAGAACTCAGAGAAACAGTTACTTACAATTACCAGTTTATTATACAGGATAAAAATGAACAGCCAGATAAAGAGGTACAAAGAGCAGGGTCTCAAAGTGTCCCAGGTGCAGGAGCTCCTGTACCCATGGAACTGGGGTATCCCATCCCCATCTCCCAGCATGTGGATGTGTCCACTAACCCAGGGGCTCCCTAAACCCTGTAGTTTAGGGCTTTTTATACAGGCTTTATTATGTAGGCACAATTGATTGAATCATTGGTCACTGGTGATTGATTCAAACTCCAGCACCTCGCCCCTCCCCAGAGGTCAGAGGTCATCTGGCAGGGGGGTTGGGACGGAAAGTTCCAACCCTCTAATCCAGGGTGGGGTCCCCTGGCAACAATTCAGGTGTGGTTGAAAGGGGCTTGTTATAAATAACAAAAGACATAATTTTGGCTCTCATCACTTAGAAAATTCCATGGATTTTAGGAGCTCTGTACAAGAAACAGGGAGGAAGACCAAATTATATTTCTTAGGATAAATCACAACATCCCAGCAGGTTAATGTTTGTCCTTATAAGAGGAAGAGAATAGAACACAGACAGACACAGCAAAAAGACTCTGTGTGGACACAGGGAGAAGATGGCCATCTACAAGCCAAGGAGAGATGCCTAAGAAGAAACCAGCCCTCTTAGCACCTTGGTCTTGGACTTCTAGCCTCCAGAAATTAATTTCTGTTGTTTGAGCCACCCAATCTCTGGTACTTAGTAATGGCAGCCCTAGAAAACTAACACACACAGCCTGGCCAAGGAACTAGTGCTTAAAAGAACTGACCAAGGGCTTCCCTGGTGGCACAGTGGTTAAGAATCCGCCTGCCAATGCAGGGGACATGGGTTCGAGCCATGGTCCAGGAAGATTCCACATGCCGTGGAGCAACTAAGCTCGTGTGCCACAACTCCTGAGCCCACTTGCTGCAACTACTAAAGCCCACATGCCTAGAGCCCATGCTCTGCAACAAGAGAAGCCACTGCAATGAGAAGCCCATGCACTGCAATGAAGAGTAGCCCCCACTCAACTAGAGAAAGACCACATGCAGCAACAAAGACCCAGTGCAACCAAAAACAAACAAACAAACAAATAAATAAAACTGGGCAGACAGCAGAAGCAAGAAGAACTACAATCCTGCAGCCTGTGGAACAAAAACCACGTTCAAAGAAAGATAGACAAGATGAAAAGGCAGAGGGCTATGTACCAGCTGAAGGAACAAGATAAAACCCCAGAAAAACAACTAAATGAAGTGAAGATAGGCAACCTTCCAGAAAAAGAATTCAGAATAATGATAGTGAAGATGATCCAGGACCTCAGAAAAAGAATGGAGGCAAAGATCAAGAAGATGCAAGAAATGTTTAACAAAGACCTAGAAGAATTAAAGAACAAACAAACAGAGATGAACAGTACAATAACTGAAATAAAAAATACACTAGAAGGAATCAATAGCAGAATAACTGAGGCAGAAGAACGGATAAGTGACCTGGAAGACAGAACGGTGGAATTCACTGCTGCAGAACAGAATAAAGAAAAAAGAATGAAAAGAAATGAAGACAGCCTAAGAGACCACTGGGACAATATTAAATGCAACAGCATTTGCATTATAGGGTTCTCAGAAGGAGAAGAGAGAGAGAAAGGACCAAAGAAAATACTTGAAGAGATTATAGTCGAAAACTTCCCTAACATGGGAAAGGAAATAGCCACCAAGTCCAGGAAGCACAGAGAATCCCATACAGGATAAACCCAAGGAGAAACACGCCAAGACACATAGTAATCAAATTGGAAAAAATTAAAGACAAAGAAAAATTATTGAAAGCATCAAGGGAGAAATGACAAATAACATACAAGGGAACTCCCATAAGGTTAACAGCTGATTTCTCAGCAGAAACTTTACAAGCCAGAAGGGAGTGGCATGACATATTTAAAGTGATGAAAGGGAAGAACCTACAACCAAGATTACTCTACCCAGCAAGGATCTCATTCAGATTTGATGGAGAAATCAAAAGCTTTACAGACAAGCAAAAGCTAAGAGAATTCAGCACCACCAAACCAGCTCTACAACAAATGCTAAAGGAACTTCTCTAAGTGGGAAACACAAGAGAAGAAAAAGACCTACAAAAACAAACCCAGAACAATTAAGAAAATAGTCATAGGAACATACATATCGATAATTACCTTAAACGTGAATGGATTAAATGCTCCAACCAAAAGACACAGGCTTGCTGAATGGATACAAAAACAAGACCCATCTATATGCTGTCTACAAGAGACCCACTTCAGACGTAGGGACACATACAGACTGAAAGTGAGGGGATGGAAAAAGATATTCCATGCAAATGGAAATCAAAAGAAAGCTGGAGTAGCAATACTCATATCAGATAAAATAGACTTTAAAATAAAGAATGTTACAAGAGACACGGGAGGACACTACATAATGATCAAGGGATCAATCCAAGAAGAAGATATAACAATTATAAATATATATGCACCCAACATAGGGGCACCTCAATACATAAGGCAACTGCTAACAGCTCTAAAAGAGGAAATTGACAGTAACACAATAATAGTGGGGGACTTTAACACCTCACTTACACCAATGGACAGTTCATCCAAACAAAATTAATAAGGAAACACAAGCTTTAAATGACACAATAGACCAGACATTTAATTGATATTTATAGGACGTTCCATCCAACAACAGCAGATTACACTTTCTTCTCAGGTGCGCATGGAACATTCTTCAGGATAGAACACATCTTGGGTCACAGATCAAGCCTCAGTAAATTTAAGAAAATTGAAATCATATCAAGCATCTTTTCTGACCACAATGCTATGAGATTAGAAATCAATTACAGGGAAAAAAACGTAAAAAACACAAACACATGGAGGCTAAACAATACATTACTAAATAACCAAGAGACCACTGAAGAAATCAAAGAGGAAATCAAAAAATACCTAGAGACAAATGACAATGAAAACACGATGATCCAAAATCTATGGGATGCAGCAAAAGCAGTTCTAAGAGGGAAGTTTACAGCAATACAAGCCTACCTCAAGAAACAAGAAAAATCTCAAATAAACAATCTAACCTTACACCTAAAGGAACTAGAGAAAGAACAAACAAAACCCAAAGTTAGCAGAAGGAAAGAAATCATAGAGATCAGAGCAGAAATAAATGCAATAGAACAAAGAAAACAATAGCAAAGATCAATAAAACTAAAAGCTGGTTGTTAAAGATAAACAAAATTGATAAACCATTAGCCAGACTCATCAAGAAAAAGAGAGAGAGGACTCAAATCAATAAAATTAGAAATGAAAAAGGAGAAGTTACCACAGACACCGCAGAAATACAAAGCATCCTAAGAGACTACTAAAAGCAACTCTATGCCAATAGAATGGAGAACCTGGAAGAAATGGACAAATTCTTAGAAAGGTATAACCTTCCAAGATGGAACCAGGAAGAGATAGAAAATATGAACAGACCAATCACAAGTAAGGAAATTGAAACTGTGATTAAAAATCTTCCAACAGGGGCTTCCCTGGTGGTGCAGTGGTTGAGAATCTGCCTGCCAATGCAGGGGACACGGGTTCGAGCCCTGGTCTGGGAAGATCCCACATGCCGCAGAGCAACTGGGTCCGTGAGCCACAATTACTGAGCCTGCGCATCTGGAGCCTGTGCTCCACGACAAGAGAGGCCGCGATAGTGAGATGCCTGCACACTGCAATGAAGAGTGGCCCCCGCTTGCCACAACTAGAGAAATCCCTTGCACAGAAACAAAGACCCAACACAGCCATAAATTAAAAAAAAAAAAACCTTCCAACAAACAAAAGTCCAGGACCAGATGGCTTCACAGGTGAATTCTATCAAACATTTAGAGAAGAGTTAACACCCATCCTTCTCAAACTCTTCCAAAAAATTGCAGAGGAAGAAACACTCCCAAACTCATTCTATGAGGGCACCATCACCTTGATACCAAAACCAGACAAAGATACTACAAAAAAAGAAAATTACAGACCAATATCACTGATGAATATAGATGCAAAAATCCTCAACAAAAGACGAGCAAACAGAATCCAACAACATATTAAAAGAATCATACACCATGATCAAGTGGGATTTATCCCAGGGATGCCAGGATTCTTCAGTATATGCAAATCAATCAATGTGATACACCATATTAACAAATTGAAGAAGAAAAACCATATGACCATCTCAATAGATGCAGAAAAAGCTTTTGACAAAATTCAACACACATTTATGATAAAAAAAAACTCTCCAGAAAGTGGGCATAGAGGGAACCTACCTCAACATAATAAAGGCCATATACGACAAACCCACAACAAACATCATTCTCAATGGTGAAAAACTGAAAGCGTTTCCTCTAAGATCAGGAACAAGACAAGGATGTCCACCCTCGCCACTATTATTCAACATAGTTTTGGAAGTCCTAGCCACGGCAATCAGAGAAGAAAAAGAAATAAAAGGAATACAAGTTGGAAAGGAAGAAGTAAAACTGTCACTATTTGCAGATGACATGATACTATACATAGAGAGTCCTAAAGATGCCAGCAGAAAACTACTAGAGCTAATCAATGAATTTGGTAAAGTTGCAGGATACAAAATTAATGCACAGAAATCTGTTGCATTCCTATACACGAATGATGAAAAATCGACAGAGAAATTAAGGAAATACTCCCATTTACCACTGCAACAAAAAGAATAAAATACCTAGGAATAAACCTACCTAGGGAGACAAAAGACCTGTATGCAGAAAACTATAAGACACTGATGAAAGAAATTAAAGATGATACCAACAGATGGAGAGATATACCATGTTCTTGGATTGGAAGAATCAATATTGTGAAAATGACTATACTACCCAAAGCAATCTACAGATTCAATGCAATCCCTATCAAATTACCAATGGCATTTTTTTACAGAACTAGAACAAAAAATCTTAAGATTTGTATGGAGACACAAAAGACACTGAATAGCCAAAGCAGTTTTGAGGGAAAACAATGGAGGTGGAGGAATCAGACTCACTGACTTCAGACTATACTACAAAGCTACAGTCATCAAGACAATATGGTACTGGCACAAAATCAGAAATATAGATCAATGGAACAAGATAGAAATCCCAGAGATAAACCCATGCACCTATGGTCAACTAATCTATGAAAAAGGAGGCAAGGATATACAATAGAGAAAAGACGAGCTAACTCTTCAATAAGTGGTGCTGGGAAAACTGGACAGCTACATGTAAAAGAATGAAATTAGAGCACTCCCTAACACCATACACAAAAATAAACTCAAAATGGATTAGAGACTTAATTGTAAGACCAGACACTATAAAACTCTTAGAGGAAAACATAGGCAGAACACTCTTTGACATAAATCACAGCAAGATCTTTTCTGATCCACCTCCTAGAGTAATGGAAATAAAATAAAAAATAAAAAAATGGGACCTAATGAAACTTCAAAACTTTTGCAAAGCAAAGGAAAGTACAAACAAGACGAAAAGACAACCCTCAGAATGGGAGAAAATATTTGCAAACGAATCAACGGACAAAGGATTAATCTCCAAAATATATAAACAGCTCATGCAGCTCAATATTAAAAAAAATAAACAACCCAATCCAAAAATGGGCAGAAGACTTAAATAGACATTTCTCCAAAGGAGACATACAGATGGCCAAGAAGCACATGAAAAGCTGCTCAACATCACTAATTATTAGAGAAATGCAAATCAAAAGTACAATGAAGTATCACTTCACACCACTTAGACTGGGCATCATCAGAAAATCTACAAACAACAAATGCTGGAGAGGGTGTGGAGAAAACAGAACCCTCTTGCACTGTTGTTGGTGGGAATGTAAATTGATACAGCCACTATGGAGAACAGTATGGAGGTTCCTTAAAAAACTAAAAATAGAATTACCATATGACCCAGCAATCCCACTACTGGGCATATACCCAGAGAAAACTATAATTCAAAAAGACACATGCACCCCAGTGTTCACTGCAGCACTATTTACAATAGCCAGGTCATGGAAGCAACCTAAATGCCCATCAACAGACGAATGGATAAAGAAGATGTGTACATATATACAATGGAATATTACTCAGCCATAAAAAGGAACGAAATTGCGTCATTTGTAGAGACATGGATGAATCTTGAGACTGTCATACAGAGTTAAGTAAGTCAGAAAGAGAAAAACAGATATCATACATTAATGCATATATGTGGAACCTAGAAAAATGGTACAGATGAACCGGTGTGCCAGGCAGAAATTGAGACACAGATGTAAAGAACAAACATATGGACACCAAGTGGGGAAGCGGCGGGGTGGTGGTGGTGGTGGTGATGTAATGAATTGGGAGATTGGGATTGACACATATACACTAATATGTATAAAGTGGATAACTAATAAGAACCTGCTGTATAAAAAAATAAATAAAATAAAATTCAATAAAACCCCACAAAACTGACCAAATATGCAGAATGCAAGCGGGAAGGACATCTGGGCAGTGTGTGCTAGGTAACCCAAAGCTTAGAGATATCACCACAGGTCTGATCCTGACAGGAGCCAATTAGCTTCCCATGGGTTCACAGAGGCATGCCTCTCCTGCAAATGTGGATGCTTCAGAACAGTCCTGCCCTACAGCCTAATGGGCCTCGCTTGGGCTCCTGCTCACCCACAAAGAGCCACATCTACAGGGATGACCAGAAAAGCTGAAGGCTCTTGCCCTCTGCAAGGAGGCTCCAGTGGGAACAGGCCTTGGGAACCACGCCAAGGACTCGTGCTGCCCAGAGAGACCCAGAATGGGCAAGGACCTGGCCTGAGGTCACACAGCATGACGGATGGCACCCAAGCTGGAATCTCATCCCCCGCTGGTCCCAGCTGCTTTCTCCTCCAGCCCCGGCACCTTGCCCGAACCTGCTGCCACCCACTCTGCTTTCCCACCCTCTCCTCCCCTCCTCTCTGGCTCTGGTTAAGGCCAGGAGCATGATTTCAGAATGATGAAACCCAGCTCCTAAGGTCACACCGGCCTCTTTGCAGTGGCTATAATTTTGCATGGCCCCATCCCCCTGGGGAAGCTGCCAGGCCTTTGGCACATGTCTGGGGGAAAGGCGAGGATGAGACAACCAGAAGGGATCACTTCAAGCCAGGTCAAAGGAATTGTACATTACAGACCATCTCCTGACCCAGCACTGGTCTGGGCGACACACAGACCCATAATGCAACCTTATGCTCATGTCACGCCTTCGCCCATCATCCCACTTAATCCTTGTGGCATCCCGTTTACACTCAGGCTTTCCAAGTCAACACCACCAGGCTGTTTGTACCTCTGTCCCCCACGCCGTGCTGATTCACATTGCTGGGGTCTTGCTTCTGCCGTTTCCTCTGTCTGGATTGTTCTTTTCCCCTTCTTCCCAATCTTCCTTGTCTCCTTTACTTGGCTAACTCCTACTCATCCTTTAAGGCCCAGCTCTGGTGTCACCTTTTCCAGGAAGCCTTCCCTGACCATCCTCCCAGCAGGTGGGTCTATATATGTCCTCTCTGTATGCTCATAACAATCTATCTTTGTGTTCATCGCATTGTATTTTAATTATCTGCTTACGTGTCTGTCTGTTCCTCCATCCAGAATGGGAGCTTCTCAAGAGCAGGGATGGGGTTGGGATTAGTCTTGTTCACCTAGGTGCCCTCCTCCCCAGCACAGAGCTGAGCCCCCAGCACAGAACTGAGCATAGCATGGATCACTGAATGTTCGACAACCCCACCTCCCCACCACCCCCACAAAGAGGGATGAGGCAGGAATGTTAACCCCCATTTTACAGAGAGAAAACGGAGGCCCAAGAGGAATTACCTGAGCTGTTCAAAGTCCCAGGGTGAGTTAGTATCAGAGCAGGGACTAGAATCCAGCTCTCCTGGAGCTTAGACTAGTTCTCTTATGGTCCAAGGGCAGCACTGTTGGAACAGCCAGCCAGATGGACCCACCGAGCCATACTAGGCGTATTAGTTTCCTATTGCTTCTGTAAAAATCACCACAACCTTAGTGGCTTAAAACAATACATGTATTTTATCTTATAGTCCTGGAGGTCAGAAGTTCAAAATGGGTCTCACTGGGCTAAAATCAAGACATTGGCAGCTCTGAATTCCTTTCTAAAAGCTCTAGGGAGAATCCATGTTCTTTTCCAGCTTCTAGAGGCTTCCCACATTCCTAGGCTCATGGCCCTCTTCCTTCCTCAAGGCCAGCAATGGCTGGTCAAGTCTTTCTTGCACTGCATCACTCTGTCACTCCCTCTTCTGCTTCTCTCTTCAATGTGTTAGAATCTCATGATTACACTGGGCTCACCCAGATAATTCAGGATAATCTCCCATCTCAAGCAGCTCATCT
This sequence comes from Hyperoodon ampullatus, assembly GCF_949752795.1. NCBI lineage: Eukaryota > Metazoa > Chordata > Mammalia > Artiodactyla > Ziphiidae > Hyperoodon > Hyperoodon ampullatus. Next base: position 58,143,143 of record NC_136920.1, on the reverse strand, counting down.
GCAACCTTAATTCTCTTTGCCGTGTGATCTAACAAATCCTCAGGTTCCAGGGATTAGGAAGTGGCTGTTTTTGTGTGGGTGTGTGGGTGGGGGCATTATTCTGCCTACCACACTGGTGGGCAAGAGGGTAATGGATCTGTCGAGGGTGGAGTGACTGGACTTGCCAATGTTCCCCGAACTGTCCTGGCTTAAACCTGTCATCCCAGGGTAATTACTGATAGCACCCCCTTTCACTCTCAGAAGTATCCTGGTTTGAAGGATAAACTGTATAGTTACCCCATTCACAGACTATTAGAGCAGGAAGTCCAATCCTACCATTTTGTAGATGAGGAAACTAAGACACAGGGAAGAGAAGGAACTTGCCCTCCCTGTCACACAGTTAGTGACAGAGTTGAGACTAGAATTCAGATGTTTTGCCAGAAGGAGGAGGCCAGCTTGATGCCCAATTCAGACTGAAATCTTTCATCAAGTCAAGGTTTCCTAGAGGAAGTGGTAGACAGTCATCGATGATGATGGTAATGAAGATGATGATGATGATGACAATTTATTAAATACTTTCTATATTCCAGGCACTGCTAATTAGTGCTGAATATTTTATGTGTATCATCTTTTTTTTGCCACTCCAGTGGCTTGTGGGATCTTAGTTCCCCAACCAGGATAGAACATGGGCCCTCGGCAGTGAAAGCGTGGAGTCCCAACAACTGGACCACCAGGGAAGTCCCTATATCATCTCCTTTGATCCTCATGGAAATCTTCCATCATTTTACAAATAGGGAACTGAGATTTAGTTAAGTGACCAACCAGAAGCTACTGAAGCTAAGTTTCAAACGCATATCTTTCTTATTATAAACCTAATGTCTTCCCTCTCAACTTAGAGGGTTACTGGGCTTGGGGAACTAAGAGGACTGGAAGCTTTACTTTGGAGAAACATCAGCTTTAGGGCAGAGATGGAGAGTGAAAGAGGACGCTTGTGATTTACTGAGCCTGGGAATCTGCGAGGGAAAGAGCATGAAGATGAGGTGGCTGAAATAGTTGTGTTTAGTTTCCACTGAAGATTAAAATTATGGTCATGGCAGGGGGAGTGTATCTATTTATTTTAAAAGGTTTAGCTATTTTTCCATATCTGCTCAATGTAGAACATTTGGAAAATACCAAAAGCAAAAAGAAAATAATAACAATCATGATAATTCCATACTCCCAAAGAACCACTGTTAAGATTTTGGCAAATTTCCTTACAGGGAGATTTTAAAAGTGAAATACTTTACATATGAAAAAGTATAAGAGTAATATTATTGACACCCATGTACCCACCCTCCAGCTTGAGAAATAAGCTGTCATGTATATAATCCAAGTCTGGTGCACCCGTTTCCCATTGTATTCCCTCCTTTCCTGACAAGAGGTCCTTCCAGGCTTTTCTCTATGCATATTGCTTTTACTTAGTTGATGTCACTGTGATTTTACAATTCAGTTCCAGAAGAGTTCAGAATAAACATCAGAGGGTCCCCAACCCTCCCTCGGTCAGCGGTTCTAATTTTTTTTTCTTATGGAAAATAGAAAGTGGCTTTGGACTGGCTCCACCTCCACACGTCTGGCTCTTGGTGACCTAGCGATGTCACGCCACCCTTGGTGGTTCCTGCCCCAGGTGTGCAGTTGAGGACCTGGCTCAGTGCGACCCCCTCCCCACCTGTCTGACCTCTGTGCTCTCCCTCCTCCTTCTCGGGCTCGACCTCTCTGTTTTCTCCCCTCAGCCTCACTGCCTTCTCCTGTCAGTCCCTTCCTCTGTCTTCCTACCTCCTGTCTCTGGCACCTCTCCTTATCTAGGCCGCTCCCCCTCCTCTACTGTGATGCTCAACCAGACTATGCAGCTGCCCAGGTGCACAGAGCAGCTCTGCTTCCTGGTAAAAGCCCTGCTGCCCGAGGGTTATAAAGTCCCTCCCATCTTCCCCGCTGATGCCTGGAATTCCTCCACTTCAGCTAACTCCTTGATTATCAGGACTGGAAGTACACTTAGAGGCCATTTAGCATCCCTTCTTCCCCCCACTTTACAGCCAAGGAAATAGGCTGAGAGGGGAGAACTGATCGGCCCGCATCACTCTGCAGAGTGGACTACAGAGAAGAACCAGAACCGGGGGTTCCTGCCTCTTGTCCCAGTGCTCTTGAAAGCTTTCTTACTAAGTAGCACCCGCCAGGGCTGGGCCACTCCCCAAAGCCTGCTTGCAGGGAACTGGTGTGTTGTGTGTTGGGTGTGGAGTGCTGGTCACTGCCACTGTTCCATCTGGCGTGAGGGAGCACCTGCAGCAGGGGTGTGAGAGGGCTGGACCAAGACCTGGCCCTTTCCCCTCTTCAGGGGAAGAGGGTCAGAGCTGCTGGGGTCTCATATCATCCAGAGCCCATTCCTTGCAGATGGAAGGAAGCCGGAGCACAGAGGGACTCTGCTTTGCCCAGGGTAACGTGCAGTCTGGGGCGTTCCGTCACCTGATTCCCGCTGACTGTCTGCCCCAACTGGCATGCAGTTAGAGAGAAAGAAACCCACAAGCCCCAAGGAGACATGGCCTCTCCTCCTGTGTTCACGTGTCCCCTCTTTCTTGTTTTCTGAGACACAGATGTGTGTTGGTGGGAATGAGCAGTTCTGCTTGAGTACAGTGAGGAGAGAGACCAGTCTGCTTGATGGTTTTGAGGTCATTCTGCAAAACGTCTTGAACACCAGATGAATTTGATCTTTACCCAAAAGGATGCTGTGGGATGTAGGGAGTCAGGAGACAGAATGGAGGCCCGGCTCCATCATTTACTAGTTGTGTGATCTTGGGCAAGCCACTAAATGTCTCTGAGCCTCCATGTCCTGATCTGTAAAATTGGAATACAATAACATTTAATGTGCAGGTTAAATAAGATGGTGCAGGGCGAGCACCCAGCGCAGAGCCTGGCACACACACACTTACCTACAGTAAGTGGCACTTGTGTGACTTCTGCAGATGGCCTGGGCTCCCACTGGGTGCTGCTGCCAAGACCCTGAGCTGCACCCGATTCCTTGGACCTTGCTAAGCACTCCCCACCGAGGGCTTGACCCCATGGAGGGTCAAAGGTGAGGGGGATTCGTTCTCTCTAACCTGTCAAACACAGAGCTCACAGTCTTTCTGAGGAGCTAGCTGCATGCACACACAGGAGCTGCGATTTCTACTGTGAGGGGTCAGATGTGCCAGCATGGGAGCAGATGTCCTGGGAGGGGACACCCAGAGACGCGGAGCTGAAAGGCAGTTCTGGCCACACCACATGCTCTTCAGGGCGAATAGCTCAAGATTCTGCTCTGGATACCACTACCTGGTACAAGGCCCGGCCAGAGCAGACATCAGGGAGTGACAGGGGGCAGCCCCTCCTGCTGCATCCAGACCCCTCTCGATAACATCCACAGGCAGCCAGGGATGCTGCAAAGACCACACACTCAGAGGCAGCTTCTACTGGGCTCAGCCCAGGTTCTCTGCCACTAACAGTACGACATGGGACAAGCCTCCCAGCGGCCTTCCGGAATCTCAATTTCTCATCTGTGGACTGAGGATAATACCAGCCACGTGAGGGGGTTGATTTATTCCGTGAAATATCATGTATAGAGCACACCGCGCAGTGCCGGCATAGAGTAGGTGCTCCCCAAAACGGCGGTGCTTATGTTCTGTGTGAATCCCATCTTCCCGGACAGACTACGAGCTCTTGGAGGGCTGTGCTGGGGTCTTTTTCTCTTGTGTCCCCTCAGACCCAAATGGTGCCAGGTACCCAAGGTTTTTTTTTTTTTTTTTTTCTGTACCCACTGACCAAATGACTGAAGAATCTGCTAACCTGAGAGGGGGAAGAAGGCAAGAATTTGCCATTTGGTGTTTTCACGCGGGTGAGGTCATAAACGATGAATCACGTGTAATTGGATGCTGAGTCTCCGTGTGGTTTCCAACTTGTGATCTCATTTTATTCGCACAACCCCGCCCCGTGCCAACATCATGTTTTGTGGGAGGATATGGAGAAACTGGGATTGGTCGCCCCAATTTCCAGATGGGAAAATTGAGCTTGGGAGAGGCTGAGTGACTTATCTGGATCATCTGGCAGTTAATGCCATAGCTGGGGCTTGCTTCTCCCTTCCAGCCCGAGGGTTGGTGCAGGAGTCCAGGGCTATGTTTGGGTTGGTCAGGTTGCAAGAATACAGAGTCACTGATTATTGTGGGTACACGGGGGTATGGTGAGGGAGCACAGGACTTCTTGGGAGGAATGGCCTTTTTGATATCGGCGTCTAAACTGCAGCTCTGCTGGCCGAGCAGCCCCTCGAGCTGAGGTGCAGCCTCAGCTCCCACCTTAGCTTCTCCTGGTTCCATGACCCAGCCTCTCTCAGCCTCTGCTTCTCTTTCCTGCCTGCTCTCTGGGCCTCCCATTTAAACCCCCTAAATGACAGAATCTGTTAGCTAAACAAGCATTTTGGTTGCAAGGAACACAGGCTCTCTCAAGCCATCTTAGGAATCCATTTCTGGGCGTGGGGTGGGCACACATGGTCTGGAAGTGGGAAGAGCTCAGACACCAAGGCAGCCCTCCGCCCTCTCCACTCTCACCTGCCACTGCTCTGACCAGCCCAGTCCAGACCCCTGGAGGGTGCATTCAGACAGGCCGAGCTATTCACCACTGGTGAGCTAATCCCCTCACTTTCCAACCCTTCCCAGACACCACCTTGGGGCCCAGGGAACCCGTAAGCTGATGTTCTCCCCACCTCTGGATGGATCAGTGGCCTTCCCTGGGCAAACACCTGCCCAGCAGTGCTTCCTTGAAAGGACACGGGGTAGCTGTTTCACCAGAAGAAAATGCTGGACAGGTAAGGCTGTGAACATCTTTACTGCCTTAAGACTGGCTTTGCCTCTACTTATCCTGGAGTGCCCCTAGGGGGCAGGATTCCCAGGCCAGGGCACCTCAAAGAACACTAATCTCTCTGAGGTCCAGCTTAGGGATGGGTTTTTTTAGCCTGAGGTGTGGCTAGGGTAGAAGGGGCATATAACTCAAACCTGGCAATTTATGTGTCCACAGTAGCCATTTTCATCAGCAGGGGCTATGCAGGTAGCAGGCTCTCTGAGGCAGGAGCTGCCTCTCTATTGCAGATGAATCTCGGAGCGTGAGCGGAGTGAAACAGCCAGTGACTCCCTGGGTTCACAGTCAGAGCCCTGTCAGCCCACCAGGTGTGTGATAGCTGGGGACTCAAGGCAAGTGTTACATCATGGTGTTCTGGAAAGTTCTAGGCTGCAAGTGGGGAGGTACAGATGCGGTGAGGCGCCCCTGTGGGTGTGGGGGAATGGCTGGAGTGAATGCACAGGCCCCAGATAAGCCCACCTGGAATGAGTCCTTTGCAGAGTAGATTCACTGTGACGTCAAAAGAGGAAGAGGGAGGGGGAAGGGTAAGCTGGGATGGAGTGAGAGAGTGGCATGGACATATGTACACTACCTAATGTAAAATTGATGGCTAGTGGGAAGCAGCCGCATAGCACAGGGAGATCAGCTCCGTGCTTTGTGACCACCTAGAGGGGTGGGATAGGGAGGGTGGGAGGGAGGGAGACGCAAGAGGGAGGAGATATGGGGATATATGTATATGTATATGTAGCTGATTCACTTTGTCATACAGCAGAAACTAACACGACATTGTAAAGCAATTATACTCCAATAAAGATGTTAAAAAAAAGAAGAGGAAGAAATGGTACACAGACCCCACCCCGGTGGGGGGGGTCCTGGGGCTCTAGAGACCACAGAGGGCAATGCCCAGGGGCTGCTGTGAGGGAGCCAGCACAGTCAGGCCCCCTCGAGGGAGGTCACGTGACTTTGTGTTGCTGACCACCAGCCCTTCCTGCTCTAGACCCTGAATGGGGCCTGTGTGAGGGCCAGGAAGATAACAGCTCTGGCTTTACTTTCCCATTTCAGGAAATGGCATTTGCATCTGGTCTGATGGATTCATGGGAGGGTTAGAGAGAGCAGGGAGAAGCCACCATAGTAGGGAGAGGCCAGGCTTTGCCTGGACTCTATGAGAGCCAGGATCTACCTATGTAATGTGTCCAGGAGATGCCACTGAATCCAACCAAAAGCAAGGTCACTGAGGGCAATCTGGTGTTTCTGGTCATGGGACATCCCAGTGCACTCTTAGCTCTCATCCATGGGGACAGCCAGAACAGAAGGCTTCCAGAGGCAAGTGATGCCTCCTACCGGCTGTCCCCACTGATTTAGAAGGAACCCAAGGCCTCCTGAGGTAACATGGGGAGGCTCCAGTCCCAACTTTACTGCATGACCTCGGACAAGTTATTAACTGTCCCGAGCCTCGGTTTCCTCAAGTCACCTGGGAAATACAATATGTGTTCTGTTTTGTGAGTTCACATGAAAGCACCTTGAACACAGCAGAGCTCTGTGCACACCTGAGCAGATCTTGCAGCTAGACTGTGATGGAACTTACCAGAAAGCAGGGGCCTGCCTGTCCAGTTCACCTTTGTGAACCCAGTGTCTGGCATGCAACACGTGCTCAGTAAACCTTTTCTAAATAAGCCAGTGATGGAAAAGGAGCATGTTGAGACTCATTATTAACGATGGTCATTCCATCAGCCAGCAGAAAGGGAGGCCAGGGGCCTGTTGGAAAGGGCATCGGGCCAGCAGACCCAGTCTTGCCACTGGCTTGCTGAGGAACCCAGGGCCAGTCAGACTACCAATCTGGGCCTCAGTTTTCTCATTTGCTCAATGAAGGAGTCGGACAAGAGGAGCTCTCAGGCTGCTTCTCAGTTCTGAGGGCCCAAGGATTTGCTGGGAGGTGACCGCGTCCTCACCCCCATCTGGATCCATGAACCACTCCTCTGGCCCCGCGCTCCTCCCCTCCTGATTTCTTCCTTCATCTTGGTGTTTTTTACTCCGATTGGGCTGTTTTCTTTTGCAGGAGTTTACACACCACTTTGGTCTCTTTGTACAGATGTGTTCTACCCCGCCTCGCCCCCTCATCCCTGACCTCTACTCTGATTTGGGGAGCCCCTCCAACCACCTAATAGGCAAGACTGTCTTTCCCCTCAGGCCGTACATCCCGCTCCCCCATCAGATTGGGACAAGTCTCATCTCCTCCCTTGGGCTGGACCCAGGGCTGTGGCCGCCCTCACGACCGATGGGGGGAGGGCAGAGGGACATGCTCGCTGACAGACCAAGGCGGCGCTCTCAGGGGAGTGGGCCAGCAGCCGCAAAGGTGCAGCCTGTGCCAGGTGGGCCTTGCCAGCTGGAGCTATTTTTAGAAGCCATGTTTTCAAATTCCGTGTTAATAGTGTCTCTGTCCAAGCTCTGGCTCCCAGGGTTTAGGGAGGGAAATAGTCTTTGAGAAACCCTCCCTCCCTCCTTGTTCTTCTCCTCCTCTTCGTTAGTGTCCTTCTCCTCACAGGTGCCTGGGATCCATCCGTGGGGGACTCCCATTCAGGTCGGAGCCCTCCCCAGCCAGCCATCTGCAGACACAGGGCAAATGGGGGGTGGATGTGGGGCGAAGGGAGGTGGAGAGGTTTACAGCTCAGGTTGTTAGAGGCCCAGTCTCAGAGGGGGAGGTCCCCAGACACAGAACCCCTCCTTCAGCGCTCATGTCACTGGATGGAAATTGTCAGTTGCCTGGCCTGTCACCACCCCCCACCCCAGGTGGGGAACTCAGGCTCCCACCAGGCTCTGCATCTCTCTGATGGCATCCACCCTCACCCTAAGTCCCCTGCCAGGTCTTCACTGAGCCTGTTCTGGCCTAGGCTGAGCCCTGATCCTGAGGCACCAGAGGAAATACTACTCAATCAGGGTATCTTCCCAGGGTCAGTTCATGAAGGGAGGGGACTGGGGGCAGAGAGGTGAGCAAGGTCCATACAGTGCCATCCTCAGGGGCGCCAGTCTGGCAGGGGAGGCAGCGAGCCTGTGCACATCACTACCACTGTGGTTGGAGGGGATAGCGCTCCCCACAGGGAGCTCCCCAAATTGGGGTCAGGGTCAGGGCGTGGGGCGGGACGTTACCGAAGGAGAAGCTGTGGGTGCTGAGACTACAACGTGCTTAGCGCTGACAACTGCAGGATGAGTAGAAGTCAGGTGAAAAGTGGGTGGAAGGGACATCCACATGGTGGGAGCAAGTTCTCATCACAGGAGCCCCCAGTGTAAAGGCCCAGAGCGTGAGCCTACGGTTCAGTGACTCTATGACCTGAGCGGCCAGGGGATCCTTCCAAACACAGGGGCTCCCAAGGAGGAGACTCTGGTCTCCTTTCCCTGGTCCCCACCGACCCACACAGACCTGCACCCCTGCAGGCACACACACAACCCCATCCCACCCCACCACCCAGTACAGCCCAGGATGGGAGGTGCCTCCCCAGCAGGGCAGTTCCACTGGTGCATACGCAGGGGATCCTAGAGACCCGGCCAGGAAGGGACCTCAGAGAGCCACACTGTTCTTGTTTAGGGCTTTACTTGAATACCCCAGCTCTGGGGAGCTCACTCTGACAGGCAGCTTGACAGGCAGTGAGCAGGTTCTGACCAGGAAGATTCTTCCTGCTGAAACCCACCTCCCTGTGACACTCCCAGCTGGCCCTAGCCCTGGTCTCTCTGCTGGGAGGCAGCCTCCTCTAGCTTCTGGAGTCCCAGTGTTGGATTCCAGGCCTGGCTCTTTCATTTAGAATTTTGTGACCTTGGGCAAGGCACTCAACCTCTCTGGGCTCCATCTGTAAAATGGGGCTATTAACAGAGTTAGGAGAAATAAAATGAAGTGGGAAAGGCTTTAGCCCAGGGCCTGGAATACAGTAAGCGCTCAATAAATATTAATTCTTAGTGATACTACTCGGTTACCATCATTACCACGTAATAAATACATGGGGACACTGAGGCTCCGAGAGGGAAGGGACTGGTCCAAGGTGGCCCCCAGAGTGGGGTGCGGGTCAAGGGCCGTCGATCTCGAAACAGGCCGGGCGGGGGCGGTCGGTCGTGGCCTCAGGGGCCCTCTCCCGGCTCCGGGCCCCCCCTTGCCGCCGGGGCACCACTCGGCTGCCGCGTTTTACGAGCAAAAACAAACACGTCCCACAAGCGGCCCCTGTGCGGCGAGGACCCGCGCCCGCCAGCGCCGCCGCCGCCCGGTCAAAGCCGGCTTTGTGCCCGCCCCGCCGCCCCCGTGGCCCAGGCGATTTTAATTAGTGTCTGGGTCTGCGCCGGCAGATGGGAATCAAAGCCCCAGTTCTTCCAGCGTCCCCGCCTCCCGCCTCCCGGATCCCCCGGGCTCCGCGTACCCCTGCTGGCAGCCGCGAGAAGTGGAGCCTTCCCAGGCCGCCGCCTCGAGTTCGAATCTCGTCTTTTACAGCCAAGGGACCCGGGGTACGTTCTTGGCGCTCTGAGCCTCAGTTTCCCATTAATAATAGCACTCACCTGGTCAGCCAGCCCTTAACGTGTGGCTGGGAGGGTTGACATCAGAAAATAGGCGGGCGAGCCTTGGGGCAAGACATCAAAAACCCTTCTTAGGGGAGAGAAGGCTGCGTCTTGCTAAGCAAGTCGAGGTGTTCACCAGGGGAACGGAAACACCAGGGCAGCCCAGGCAGTGGGAACGGGGCCGCAAAAGGCTGGTGTGTTGCATCCTCCAGGGGTGGGCCGGGGAGATAAGGACTTTAATTTGTGTGGAAGGAGTTTGAGGGGTGAGGAGGTCAGATTGGCTCTTTGGAAAGTTCACTTGGACTGCCCTGTAAAGGAGGGGTTGAAGGGTTGGGACTTGAGGCAGTGGCTTGTGATGAAGTCGGATATGACGGGCTGAGGCAGAGGAATGGGAGGAGGGGGCCTAGAGGGGGAAGGCCCCATCATGGGCAGCGTTCTTCTATCTTAGGTTTTGACTCTTTATACTCTTTTTTAAAAAATATTTATTTATTTGGTCATGCTGGGGCTTAGTTGCGGCAGGCCGGCTCCTCAGTTGCAGCATGGGAACTCTTAGTTGTGGCAGGCATGTGGGATTTAGTTCCCTGACCAGGTATCGAACCCGGGCCCCCTGCATTGGGAGCGCAGAGTCTTATCCACTGCAACACCAGGGAAGCCCCAGACTCTTATACTCTTGAGGGTGTCATAAAGGGTAGCCAGGACCTTTGGGTCCACCTGGGATGCTTGTTTAAAATACCAAAACCTGGCCCTACTCCACACCTGCTGAATCACAACCTATGGCCTTAGGTCCCAGAATCCACATTTCAAACGATCCCCATGTTGATTCTCGTGGGTGAACCTGGGATGTGCAGAGGATGAATGAGCCATAGTCTGTAGGGAAAAAAATATAATCCTTGGGCCCTGTTTCCCCGGCGCTGTGCCTGAAGTGGGACATTGGGCCCCACTACTGAGTCTCATTCCTCTCATAGAGCAGCATGTCCTTCAATAGACCTCAGTGTCCTTGCCCATAAAATGGCACAGCCTCGCTCATCCACCCTCCCTTTTTGGGCTTTGGGAGGACTAAAGGTGCCCTTTTGTGGAAAAGGCTATTAGGGGCAAGAAAGCTCTAAACAGTCCCCTCTCCCACACACTGCCATTAACCAACCTCTCTAAAGGCATTTTTGTGCACGGCTGCTGCTGCTCAACACCCTTCTGTAAATCCTAATTGCCTTCAAAATAAAACTCTGACTCCTCAGCCTAATGTTCCACATTGGGTCCTGGCCCCATCTCCAGCCTCCTTTCTCACAGTCCCCCATCTTGGTCCGAAACAACCCTCCAACCCCACCCTGTCCCAAACAGCTGTGCTTTCCTGCTTCCTTGCCTTCGTCCCAGTTGGACATACACTTCTTCCCTCTCCCACCTCCCCCATCTTCAAACAGATAAATTCTGTTATTTCTTTATTACCCTGTTGAAGGGCTACCTCCTCCATTCCTGCCCTGCCCCACCCCACCCCTGCCTCAGTCTCCTATGAACTATTCCAGCATTCTTTAGTCCTCTGTTAAAGCACTACCTATCATCTACACTGGTTAAGATCTTGGGTTTGGGAGTTTGATAAACCTGGTTTGTTGCCATGACTGTACCACCCTGTGACCTTGGGCAAGTTCCTTAACCTCTCTGAGACTCTATTTCCTCCTTGTGATTATTGAGGGGATTCAGGGACATAGGGAAAGGGAAAGTGCTTGGGGCAGTCACTGCAGTGTCATGGTTAAGACTGTGAGTTCTGAACTAGAGTGCATGGGTTTGAAACCACATTCCACCTCCACTCATTGGCAGTATGACTTTGGGTAAGATTCCTAAAATCCCTCTTTGCCTCAGTTTCCACAACTATACAATTTGGGTAATATTCGTGTAGTGGATAGATCATAGGGTGGCCCCCATGATTTCACACCATGTATAATCCCTCTCTTTGAGTGTGAGTGGAACCTGTGATTTGCTTCTGGCCTGTGGAGTAGACAGAGGTGAAGGGATTTTGCAGATGTGATTAAGGTCCCAAGTCAGTTGATTTTGAGTTACTTAAAAGGAAGACTATTCTGCCTGGGCCTGATTTAATCAAGTAAAAGTTCCTAAAAGAGGTACCAGACCCTCCCTGGAGTCAGAGACTCTCTGTTCCTGGCTTTTGAGAAGTAAATTGTTATGTTGTGAGAGGGCCTGGAGTCAGAGACTCTCTGTTCCTGGCTTTTGAGAAGTAAGTTGTTATGTTGTGAGAGGGCCCACGAAAAGGGCATGTGGTGGTCTCTAGGAACTGAGAGTGGCCCCTGGCTGACAGCCAGCAAGAAAACAGGGACCTCAGTCCTGTAACCACAAGGAGCTGAATTTTGCCAATAACTTGAGAATGCTTTGTAGTGGATCTTTCCCCCTGTCGAGTCTTTGATGAGACCACAGCTGCTACTGACATGGGATTGCAGACTGGTGACACCATAAAGCAGAGAACCCAGCTAAACTGTGTCCAGACCTCTGACCTATATAAACTGTGAGATAATAAATGTATTTTTTAAAGTATAGTTGATGTACAGTATTATGTTAGTTTCAGGGGTACAGCATAGTGATCTGACAATCAAATACATCATAAAGTGATCACCGTGACAAGTCAAGTAACCATCTTCCACCACACAAAATTATTACAGTATTATTGACTATATTCCTTATGCTGTAGATTATGTCCCTGCAACTTATTTATAACTGGAACTTTGTATCTCTTAATCCCTCTCACCTATTTTGCCCAGTGCTCTGCACATAATAAATGTGTTTTAAGCTGCTAAATTTGTGGTAGTTTGTTACTCAGCCTAGAAAACTGATAGTATCCACTTTATAGCGTTCTGGTAAAGATTAAATGAGGTCACCAAGGTAAAGCCTTAGCCCGTTCCCAGGCTCATGGGAGATGCTCAGTAAATGGTTGTAATTAGTTGCCATTGTTATTATGCTTAGAGTATAGCACTTTACAAAATTAAGTTTTTAATCATCAGCTTATTAATTAGTGCATTAAAAAAGTAGAATTTGCAAGCAGGAAACCTAGACTTGAGCAAACTTGCTATGAGACCTTCACCTTGCTGGGTTATGTCTGTTAGGATGCTTTAGGCTGCAAGTACAGAAACCTGACCAGTGGTCACTGTCTTAGGTTGGAATTCCTAGAAGCAGAACTTGAGACAAGGAGTCATATGAAAGCGATGTATTAGGAACTATTTCCAAGACAAACCAGTAGTAGGGAAGTATAGAAGTGGGGCCAGGAGGGCAAGTATTATATCAAGCCAAGTTCCCCAAGGGGGAATTTTGGCTCCATCTTGCAAAGGAGCTCTGGGGATAGTACAGATAACTCCTCAGAGCTATACAGATCAGTGCAAGGCAGCTGGAGGACTGACACCTCCATACTATTCCATCATTGGTTAAGGGGCACCTTTGAGTGGGTGGGGGTGTAGATTCCCACACTCACAGGCAAAGTGGGCTCCAGCAGCCTGAGGGTGGTCTTCTGACAAGGAGAAGCCGATGCTGGCTGTTGGGAGTGAAAGCACATTGGAAGCCAGCGTCTATGACAATATTAAAGAGATGAGAGGGTCACTGGCAGTACTGCTACAGTGGCCTAAGCTATGAGGATATATGTTGTTTTCTTAGCAAAAAAAAAAAAAAATGTAGGTGATCCCCAGATTGGCTCAGTGTGGGTCATCGGTGTCATTGAGGATTCTGTTCTCTACAGCCTTCCTTAGCATTGCTGGCTTCCATAATCCTTGGCCTCATGGTCACAAGATGGCTGCTGCAGCTCCACGTCTCATGTCCTTAAATGATAGCATTTGAAGCAGGAAGCAAAGGGAGGGCATCAGCAAAAAGGCTCTCTCCTCGTGTGACTCTCTACTATGCAGAGGAAAATCTCCCCCCACCCCACACCCCACCAGAAATGGGGTCACGGGCTCAGCCCTAGACCAGTAACAGGCAGAGGAGAGTTGGGTTGCCAAAGCTGACTTAAGTCAGTCATGGTTCACTCCAGATGCTGAGCACCTATCCAGATGGGGTTCTATTAGCAAAGAGGGGGTTGGGGAATGGCTACTAGGTGGGCAACCAACAGCATCTGCCATAGAACATCACTTTTCCTCATTTGCAAAAGAGTAATTTTGGTACCTACCTCTGATATTCATAGTGAAGATGAAATGAGCTGATTTTTTTCCTTTTTAGCTGCACTGCATGGCATGCGGGATTTTAGTTCCACCACCAGGGATCGAATCCGTGCCCCCTGCAATGGAAGCACGGAGTCTTAACCGCTGGACCGCCAGGGAAATCCCCAGAAATGAGCTGATTTTAATTGCTATATATGTTCACACCATTTCTTCTCTGCTACACTGTGAGTTCACTGAAGGTAGAGGCCATGTCTCACTCACCTTTGCTTCCCTTGATTCTACCCTCTAAATGGTGCTTAACCCTGTCGACTTCTCTCCATCTCTGTTGTCACACCCTAGTCCCTACTGCCATCATCTCTCTCATGATAGTTGTGATAAATTACTCATGGATGCCTTTGCTTCCATTCTTGGCTCCCTCCAAGGCTTTTTCTCCCACAGAAGCCTGAGGGATGTTTGTAAAACACAAATCTGATTGAGTCACCTCCTTGCTGAAAGCACTTCCAGGCAAAAAAAAAAAGAAAAAAAGAAAAAAGGGGTGATATTCAGAATAATTACTGATTTGGAATAGGCTCTGGGCAACCAGAATAGGTGCCAGCATTGACAGCCATGTGAGGGCATCCTCCCTGAGCACCATTCCTGTTCTGAGGGCCCTGGAAGAGCTGGCCTCTGCCTACCTCTCCTGACTTTTCTCTAGAGGCTGTTGCCGCCACTCCCTGCTGCCTGTACCGCCTGCCTCCACTGCCCAGCCCAACTGTCTTGCCAGGCTGGTCTGCTTGCACTCCCTGAATGTACCACTCTTACTTGTCTCCAGGCCTCGGAACATGCTGTTTCCTGGGACTGGAATGTGATTTCCCCACTTTCTCTGGCTGCTTCCTTAAAGTCTCTACTTAGGTATCCCCTCTTCCAGGATGCTTTCTCTGAAACCCCTCTCCTCATCACCATGGTCTCTCACAACACCCCCCCGCCCCGCCCCGTGCTTTCTTCTATCAGAGTGCTTGTCACTCTCAATTGTCATGTTTATGTCTTTCTCCCTCATCAGACTGGGATCTTTTTGAGGGTACATTGGGACACAGAGGACTATTGCATCACTGGTGCTGGTAGTAATGGGTGGTGATAGTGGTGGTGGTGATGGTGGAGGGCAGGACAACCCTTAGACCCAGGCAAGGGGGACCCCATCCTGGGCCACACCCTCTAGAGGGCCCCAGTCTGACCCCCTTTCAGCTGCACCCCTACCCATATAGCACAAGGAGTCTGTGGGATCAAAAGGATGTGTGCCCACCCCCACCCCCCTTTTAGACCAGGGAACCCAGGGCCCTGGTATTCTCTGCCCAAACAGCCTGAGTCTGCCTCCAGGACTGTGCAGTCCTCTTCCCTAGGTCTGTTCTCTAAGCCTGAGGGGTAGTTTGCCTGGGGAGGGGGGAAGGGTTTGAATGAGACTTGGACATTTTTCTAGTTATTATTGCTACATAACAGATTACTCCAAAACTTAGCTTAAGACAACTTAAAGTCTTAAGACAACTATTTTGGGAGGGAATTTTAAATATCTTTTATTGAAATATAGTTGATGTATAATATTATGTTAGTTTCAGGTATACTACATAATGATTTGACATTTGCATACATTATGAAATGTTTACCATGATAAGTCTAGTAACCGTCTGTCCTCATATAAAATTATTACAGTATTTGGACTGTATTCCTTATGCTGTATATTACATAATAAATAAATATCATTTATGATATAACTAGAGGTTTGTACCTCTTAATACTCTAAACCTGTTTTGCCCACCACCCACTTCCCTCCCTTCTGGCAACCACCCATTTGGTCCCTGTATCTATGAGTCTGTTTTTGTTTTGTTTGTTTTTTTAGAATCTGCATATAAATGAGATCATGCGGTATTTATCTTTCTCTGACTTATTTCACTTAGTATAATACCTTCTAAGTCCATTCATGTGTCAGAAATGGCAAGATTTCATTCTTTTTCATGGCTGAGAAATATTCCTATATATATATATATATATATATATATATATATATATCACATCTTTATCCATTCATATGTTGATGGACACTTAGGCTGCTTCTATATCTTGGCTATTATAAATAATGCTGCATTGGTGTACATATATCTTTTTAAATTAGTATTTTTGTTTCTTTGGATAAATGTAATACCTAGAAGTGGAATTGGTGGTTCATATGGTAGTTCTAGTTTTAATTTTTTGAGGAAACTCCATAATGTTTTGCATAGTGACTGCACCAATTTACAGTCCCACCAACAGTGCACAAGGGTTCATTTTCTCCATATCCTTGCCAACACTTATTGTTTGTTGTCTTT